>NW_006204238.1:3981494-4031796 GCF_000334495.1 Tupaia belangeri chinensis
CACTGATAACTGGGCCTCCAGCATACAAAACTTGCATGGCAGCAAGACCCCTTTCAAGTCTCCTGTCTCTGTATCAGTCTTTCTCTCTCTCTACCTCTGTCTCTGTCCTCTCTCTCTCTCTCTCTCTGTTTTTTTTTTTTTTAATTTTTGCTTTTTCGAATTTTTTAAGGTGAGGCATTTTACAGGGACTTTTGGCTCCTCCTAGGTCATTATCTTGTTAATAATCCCCTCTCCTCCTCCCAGAACAGCCCTTCTTCAAGAGACAGATAGCTCCATGGCTCCTGCAATCTAGCCATTTCACGCAGCGCGCTTGCGTGCTACGCGGTTTTCCAATTTTTGAGTTGTATTATAATTTTTTGAATATTAATTTTGTTTTTTTAAGTTTTTCTCTTCTTTTTCTCTGTGTCTTGTCTGGTGTTTTTGCTGTTGTTTCCCTCTCTCTGTTTTCTTTTCTGCACACTCCTCGACCCTCTGATTGAACTTCCAAGTTTGGGAAGAAACTGATTGACTAGAAATCACCAGATGACTAGAAATCGCTGCAGGAGCACAAGAAATATGGGGAAGCAAGAAAATACCTCTCCCACAAGGGAAAAGGATAGCTGCTCTTCATCCACACAGAGTTCCATGGAAATCATGGAAATGTCTGATAAAGAATTCAGAACGTTCATAATGGCAAAGCTAACAGAGATGGAAGAGAAGAGAGACAAGGAACTGCTGAAGAGGAAGTAGAAAGGAGTTGAAGAGTTCCAGGAGGTGAGGAAATTCATGCAAGATCTAAAAGAGGAATTTCACACTTTACAAAAGAATCAGATGGAACTGTTAGAGATGAAGGCTATAATACTAGAAGTCAAAATCTCCCTTGAAAGTATTAAAAGCAGACTAGATCATACAGAAAATAGAATCTCTAATGTAGAAGAGAAAATGGTTGGCCTAGAAAAATCCACCGCGAAGACTGAGAAAATGGCCCAAAAATTTGAGAATAATATGCGAGAAGTACTAGATACCATCAAACGTCCAAACATCCGGATAATAGGCATCCCAGAAGGTGAAGAGACTCATAAGGGCATTGATAATCTATTCCATGAAATCTTACAAGAAAATTTTCCAAACCTGGAGAGGCACTCAAAGATTCAGTCCCAAGAAATACAGAGGACCCCAAATAGAATCAACCCAAGAAGATCTTCTCCAAGACACATTATAGCCAGATTGACCAAAACCACAGACAAAGACAAGATACTAAGACTGGCAAGAGAAAAAAGGCAAGTTACCTACAAAGGGTATCCCATCAGACTAACGGCAGACCTCTCATCGGAAACAATGAGAGCGAGGAGAGAATGGGAAAATGTATTCAAAGTATTAAGGGAAAAGCAATTTCAACCGAGAATTCTGTACCCAGCAAGGTTATCGTTCATTTGGGAAGAAAAGACACGAACTTTCCCAGATAAACAAAACCTGAAAGAATTTACCAGCACCAGACCGGATCTCCAAGAAGTTCTTAAGGGAGTGCTATGTCAGTAAAATTAAATGCAGACACACAGAAATAAGAGTTCAGAAACTAAGAAAATGGGCAACTTAATTGTAGGGCCAAAAGCTGGAGTTGAGTATTACATCCCAGATTTCAATCTGGAACATCGAACCTCAACAGATACAGAAGAAAGATTAAGTACATGAGACTGAACTGATGAAACAGTATTCTACGACTTGACTAAAATATTGCTGCTTTTCTTCTAAGCTTTGTTGTCTGGTTTTAAGGACTTTTGTCCTGTCTTCAGCTATCAATAGATTCATGTTCCGACTATTTGAACAGAATACTAACCTGTTTCTAGGCTTTAAGTTTCAAAGAAATATCCTTACCAGTTCAAAACTGCTTTTCTTGAAACCATCGGCTGATCTTGCTATTGAAAGTAGTTAGATTACTTATGATATTGTGTGACCAACGAAATGTTGGGGGAAAAGGGATTGAAGACAACTGTAGACAGCAGAGATAGTGTAATAAGAGAGTGGAATAGGGCAGAGGGCTAGACATGGGGTAAAAAAACATATATATGAAAGTAGAAATGGAATATTATGGATGATAACATGCATTATTAAGCCACTATATAGTATATTCTAGATGGGAAACCACATTTAGACTACTCACTGAGGTTTATGCCTAAAGTCAGACATGGGTTCTTGTGTATGTAAATATCAGCTGTACTTGCTATTGCAAATATTTAGACAAATTAAGTTCATTAGCAAATCAATTAAATGGGGGGTAGGCATAGAAAGAAAACAGGGATAACAGAGACAATGGGAGGAGGGTTGGACCGGGCAGAGGGTTAGGGATAGGGAATCAAGGATGGCAAAAAAAGAGAAAAAACTCAAAATATACAAGACATAAGAAATGGAAAATTGTTTGTTGATAACACATATGTTGATGTACTTGATTGAGCCAACAGACAATGTATTTTGGATGAAAAATTCATTTTGTATACTGTAATGATGTATAGCATATTAATGTTAAAAAATAAAAACAAATAAAAAAAATTTTAAAAAAAGGCATTCAGTGGGGCCAGCAGATGACATGGTGGTGATTTCTCACTTTCTCTCTCTCTGTCTCTCTTTGTCTCCTCCAGTGAGCACACATGCCCTGTATCAAAAATATCTCTTAAAAAAACAAAGCACTTATATCAAAAAAAGAAAAGTAAGGACAATGTAAAACAGCGGGAGTGTGGTATAAAGAATTCTGACCCAAGGGTATGATTCATCAAGTACATGTTTTGAGATCATTTTTGCAAGGTCCTGGCAAATAGAAGTTGGTGCCAGCCTGCCAGATTAATCAGTTAAGATATTACCCAACACAAGCATGAGGCTTTACACTTAATTCCAAATAATAATAATAATAGAAAGTGGTAGATCTGAAAAGTAGAACATTTCTTGAGCATTTACTATGTGCAAGGCCCTGTATTAAGCAACATGTTTAACCTCGTTCAATGCTGACACCACCCTATCATTGTTTTCCTGCCACAATTATTCTCATGTGAGAGATGTGGCAGGTACTTGCCCAAGAACTCACAAAAAGGAGGTTACAGCTCTGCGTGATGCCAGTGCTGCTGTTCACACCCACTCATCCGGATAGCGCCATTACCCAGTCTCCTCTAATGCTCAAGTTAGGAAAGCCTGGAGCATGCAAGCGCAAGTTAACCACAGCTGCCTTCCTCCTCCAGCTGACCCAAGTGCTAACGGGAAAAGCAGTTACTGATTAAAAATGCCATTCAACTTCTAGATCTTTCAATAGTAGCAATCATGTATCCACACTGCGTTCTAGGCCAGAAGCCTGCTCTCCATTACCGTAAATGCTCCAGTTCCTCATCTTCGCATTGCTTGCTCTCTGTTGTTTCTCCAATACAAGACTTCCCACCCCTACTGGGAGATGGGTTATTGCATTTTCGGCTCCTTCTTTTCTTCCCTTGAATACAGGGACCCCAGGAGGACCAGCAACTCCAACCTCCATCAACTACTCCTGTAAGAGAGAGGTTGTTCATTGAGTTTGTGGAGAGGAGGGCTTCAGAGTCTAGTGCTATGGTTCCTGCTAATGAATTTACTATGAGAAGGGATGATACTGGGGATTGACCTTCACTCAGTTCACTGGGGTTTTCTGCAATGGGCAGATTACTTTACACACCGTCCATATGGAGGCTGTGCTCCCAAACTTCTTGCAGATAATATCTTCAGTTTGTTGGTTATCTTATGACTGTTTCAAAGCACTTTCATGTATTTTGTTTCATTTATTTAATTCTCTCAGCAATGAATTGGAGTGGGCAGAAGGTCTTATAACATTCCCAATGAATAAACATGGACTCTAAAACAAAACTTTTCAGTGCCATGAACCAAGAGACACATCCAGACCACAAACTGGTCTTCCTGCTGAGTCCAGACTCTTTTCATTACTCGCCAGTATCTCATTATGGTAAATGAGTTCCTGTACTTAAAGCATTGACTTGGTCTGCAGAGAACATGACCTACTGAATACTCCTAGGCTGCTGATGCCAGGGCCAGCACTGTGCAAGATGAGGAATGTATGGGAGAAATGCTTTTAAATCACCAGTTTGACCACCTTTCACATCCTTCTATCTACGGGTGTCTCCTCAACCCATTCTAGCTACTTTCTACCTCAAAGCCTATTTAAGATCCACAGTTCTTTTATTGTTTTCTCTTGTTATGTTTCTTGAGGAAGGCAAAAGTGAACTTGCACCACATTTTAAGAGCCTTGCTTTCCTAGTTAGAATGCAATCTCAGAAGCCATTCCCCAACATCATTATTTTCTGACAGGAGATGGGTGTGTTTGCTGCTTCTTAGCTACTTCTACTCTGAGGGACCCACATCCCACTTTTTCTCTACTCCACACCCATATATACACCAAAGCTAAACCAATCCGTATTTTTTTCCTAAGACCTTTTTTATGTTGTCATAACTAGAATTTTATTTAATAAAGGGGTCCCCTGGACCAAGCAGTGTTGCAGTGGTAATGCAACTGGACCCATGTGAGGAACAGACCCATGTGAGAAAGGTGCCAGAACCCAGGTCCTGGTTCATGTCCAGGTCCTCCCTATACATGCCAGTATGCAGGTGCCTATGATCTGGATTAGCTGGGACTGGGGATGGCTTGTGGACTGTAGCATAAGGACACTGTTGTGAGGGGTTACCTGTCTCTCCCTCTCTTTTTTTCTTCTCTCTGATGGAAAAAAGAAATAAAATAAAATAAAATAAAATAAAAAAGGAAAGAAGAAAGAAGAGGACCAGCGAGTGATTGGAGTGGCTGGATCTTACATGGTCAACCATACAGTTCAAGTCCTGGACCCAGTAGCTTGACAAACAAACCAAGTGTATATGCCTATGTCCCCAAAATCCTCAAAGGAGGGAGAAATGAAGAAGAAGGGATTACAGTATAACCCTGATCCATTGGGCAAGAGGGGAGCTACTTTCTCACTTTCCCTCTTTCTCTTTTGAGTGAGTACATGTGGCCTTTAAAAAGAAAAGAAAAGAAGAAAAATAAAAAATAATTTCAAGTATACCGATATGGGTATAATTATAGCTTAACCTGCTCTGCCACTCTGTTAAACCAGTTTTTACCAGCAAGGGGGTGCTTGCATTGTAATAGATAACTGTAAGTGTAAACCACAACAGGATGGTTTAATGGAACAGGCCATATTATGGTTCGAATAATAGTTCCCCCCCCCAAGGTTTCATGTCTTAGAATTTAGATACTTCCCAAAATCCATGTTTGGGGACTTGATTGTATTGCTAAGTGAAAACTTAATTCTTTCATGGTGCCCCAGGTGGGGCCTTTGGGTGGGATAATGTCGTTAGGGTGGGACCCCATGTTTGTAAATGAACAAAGGAAGTGAAACAGAGAGAAAGCCACAACCATATAGACCACTCTCTGCTCTGCTGTAAGTTTTGCCTTAGGCCATTTTGCGATGCCTTTGGACTTCCTAGCCACCAGAACTTTGAGTCAAGATAAACCCCTATTTTCTTAAATTCACCCAGTCTCAGGTATTTCTGTTAGCAACGTGATAATGGACTCAAGAAAGGCCATTTGGGAAGACATTTGGGAGCAATTATGTCTTATAAGCAACCGTAGTTTAGTCATGTATTTAATCATTTATCAAACATTTATTTAGAAACTTCTATGTATCAAAAATAGAAATCAAATAGCCCTGACCTTAAAAAATAAGTTTTCTAGAATAAAGAGACATATAAATATGAAAGTGAATACATATAAATTGTAGTCATACTTTGACTACTCAAAGGTCAACTTTACAGAGCCCTGTACTAAGTGTTTAAAGCACCAAACACACAACAGATGTGAATGATTGACTGATGATATATGATATAAAAGAGAAATCAATGTGCTTCAAAAAGCTTGATGTTAGATTGGGTAGGCATAATGGTTACATCGCTGGAGTCTCAGTCAACCGTGGTTTGAATCCTGGGCCCAGTGGCTTAAAACTCACACCAGGGGCCTGTGTTCATGCATACTCAAAATTCCGAGAGGAGAATGGAGGAGAAAAGATGGTGGCATGGCCATCCCCAGGAGGCGTGATTTCTTGCTTTCTGCCTCTCTACCTTTCTTTGTCTCTCTGGCAAGCACACATGCCTTTGGCAAAAATCTCTCTAAAAAAGAAAGAAAGAAAAAGGAAAGAAAAAAGAAAGAAAGAAGAAAGAAAGAAAGAAAGAAAGAAAGAAAGAAAGAAAGAAAGAGAAAGAGAGAGAGAAAGAAAGAGAAAGAGAGAGAGAAAGAAAGAGAAAGAAAGAAGAAAGAAAGGGCATGCACAACAAACCCAAGTTTCATAGACCTATGTTAGGACAAAACCTTATTGAGAGACTTATGGAAGGATGAAAGGCATTTCAATCAGAATTCCATTCTAATAGAGAATGGGAGACAAAGAGCGCAGTGTCTGTTAATTCAAACAGGTAAATAGACACAAGGGATCTTAACTACAGTAGCTATAATCTAGAGGTAGAAAAGGAAAGTCACTAAATTCAAATGAGACTTCATCTCTCTATACACAAAGAGGCATAGCTGAGAGAACAGAAAGGACAATTCCCTTTTCAAAGTGCCCACCATGACTTAGAGAAACATCAGCACACTGACCTGCTTGACTCCCCACGAGGACACCTTGCTCACAAGCCACACCAAAAGTGTATGGCTTGCAATGGCACTGACACTGGGTCCCTGCAACAGTGGCCACTCCACCATTTTGACAAGGACGGCAATGGCAGGGGTCAAATTCAGCCAGATACTCTTCAAGAGCCCGTTTCAGGTATAGTCTTTTCACAGAAGCACAGGGTACTTCCTTTACCAGCTCGTATAAAGGTGTCAGCTACACAGAGAAAAAATCCTGATAAATAATCAGGGCTTTAAGCAAGAATATTTCTTTTTGCATATAGGCACAATTCCCATTAAAGCAAAATCAAAATCCATTCTTGTGTTCATTATAATTGGTTCTTCTTCAAATAAAAAAAAAGGAAAGCAATTCACCTTCTTTGCAACAAAATTAAGACAAATGTAGAGAAAATGAAGATTAGATAGGGTAGTAATTTTTTCATATATTTTGTGGGAATGCATAAAATTTGAAAAAGAAGGCTTTCATTTTCTAGTTGACAGAAGATTATTGTGAAAATAATATATTACCACCCCTTAGAGGACAGAACAAGAGGACATGCACTTGAATTACAGCGAAGAAGCAAGTGCAATTACACTTAGAATTTCCTGACTCTGGGAGATTTAACATGTCTCTTTAGTGAAGACCGTGGACATTTTTCCTCCTGGAAAATTAGAAACAAAGAGACCAGCAGTTAGCGTAACAGCTCTGTCGCTGGACTCCCATGTAGTCAACCACAGTTCGAGTCCCGGACCAGTAGGCTTAAACTCACACCGGGTGCGTGTGCGTGCATGCCCAAGATCCTGAGAGGAGAATGGAGGAGAAGGGATTGCAGCATGGCCATCCCCCCTGGGGGGGTGATTTCTCGGTTTCTATCTCTCTGTCTCTCTCTGTCTGGCGAGCACATGTGCCCTATAATGAAAACCTCTCCAAAAAAAAAAAAAAATAGAAACAGGTAGACATTATTACTAAGTGTGGAATATTTTAGGAAAAAAGCAACTGTAAAATCACAGATATGGTGACTACCCTTTAACAATCTGCTGTCCTAGAAATTAAAAGTGCTGCTTTATAGCATTTCTGTATTTCAGGCCATCATCATGAGGTCGCTAATCAGGAAACCAAGATGAGAATGTACGACTGGTTCCTGAGAACCCAAGCTTTTCTGAACAAGGTGGCTTTACAGGGTCTTATCTCTGTGTGGTCTCTTTTCTTTTCCTGCCCAACTAGTAAGCTAGCACAATTGTGATCATTTGTAGTCCCCTATGAAAAAGTGTATAATTGATACTGGAGAAGAATGACCATTTTCCTAATTAAAACTTTAGGGCTTTTAAAGATTTGTATGGGTCACTGACTATAAATCGGCGAGATTGAATACTAAGAGATGGCATTTTAAAAAAAATAAGACTTTCTAGGAAAAATTCACTCTTATTCAAAGGTGAGTGGGTGCAATATAGTGTTAGAAGGGTACCTGAGGAGCTACTGTAATATTTTGAGCTTATCAAATGTGTCCAGTCTCTTAGTTTTTGAAAACCAGGCTTTGCATTGGACATTATTTGACTCTCATGGCAGAAAAACGGTGCTTTTGTAATACTAGTTTTGAAATGTGAGTTTATTCCACTGAGATTGACATATTAGGGAACAATTTGCATATATCGGTTTTATGAGCAATTCCACTCATATGACACACAGGGTAAACACAGAAAACTGCACGTAGCTGCACCAAGTCACACAGACATACAGAGCTGTCACACACACACACACACACACACGCACACACACACACACACACACACCACTCAAACATCTTCATCAATTCACCTGTCTTATAAACTGCACCCATCCAACAGTCTGCCCAATTTCTTTTTTCTCTTACTTTTATCTACATTTACTTCAAGCTAAATTTATTCCCGTGCCACAAGTTTTTGTCTCTTCATTTTCTTCTGGGATCTTTTTCTTCTGTGCAGCCTTTACTTCTGGTTTAGGGAAAAAATTGTTCCTTTGCAGAAAAGATTATCTTGATGTGACAGGGAAGCTCATGGATGGATTAATCTGCCCATGAGCTCGGTAAGTACAAGGGCGCATCTTGGGTGTCTTGTTCACCTGTGTCTACTCAATGATCAGAGAGTCTACATCTAACCCTTTAAGTTCAGCATTACTATCTGTATTTTTAAGCATTTGTAGCAAAAATTCAGCACTCTTTTTTGGGCCACCGGCATTGTGTCTTGCCCCAGTGTTTGGCCTGGGCACGTCAACCAACTCTGTCATTGTAATGACAGAATGTCACACGCTGCTTCTGTAAAGTAACATCTTTCAGATACTTGGTGGTTTTTCAGATTATGCATACCCTTGATGGCCTGGACAGTTTCACTGGTGTTTTTAAAAGTGAACACAAAGATTTAAACCTTGATTGCATTACTTTTGGGGAGTTCTTTGGGTCAAGTGAACAGCAAACCATTTTTAAAGATCACCTCAGGTCACTTATGGGAAGCAGTCTGCCCAGTTTCTGATTGCCTTCTTGTCACCACTTCGTGACAGCACACAAGCTGTAAGCTTCTCACTATCCAGTGACCTTTGAGCCTTTTGTTAGGCAATGTGCCACATTCATTGTGCAGTTCTTAATAATCTAAAACCCATGCTACTGTTTGTATCAGTGCCTATCATTTTTTGTAATCAGTGATATTTTGAGGTATTGTGCCTACTACCCCATTTTCCCTATAATCTCTGTGGTCTTTATTGTGCAATGTTGCATAACTCAGTGATTTTTAAAAACACATATGCTGCATTATGAAAGAATTGATGTATCAATAAAATATTCTAAAATTCTGCCAGCCCACTCCCTGGTATCTTAATTTCCATGAGTCCAGGAACCCATGAGCTATGGCCATGGGAAGAAAGGTGATATGGCAAATATATTACTAGACAAGCCTAGATTCCTTCCTCTTGCAAAAATCTATAACTCCTCTGAGTTAAGAACCAAGAAAAACATAATCAAATTTAGGTCAAAAGTTAAAAATGTTAATTTTGTCATTAGTTTCTCTTGAGGTTTACAAGACACTTAACCTTTCCAACTGAAATATGAACATACCCTTTCTGTTTCTTATTATCATGTATGCCATCGTTTTACTATATAAGACATAATTGGGATACAGAAAATGCTAATTACAGCTGTCTCTGTTTAACTACCATGACTTAATCTCATTTTCTAATGCAAACAAACATGACTGCTTTCTACAGTTTTAAATAGAGTACCACATACCTTTTGTTTTATGACTTCAGGATTATCAGTCACAGAGCGTGCCCAGGTAGAATATCGCTCCTTGTTTCCAGCAGGATTGTCCAGCTCTAGATAAGCAAGGCCAGATGCGAAGTTTATACTTCCTCCTCTGACAAATGAATTTCCTTGCAACACATTGCCCTGGGTTCCTACAAATAAAAAATCAAATGAACTAAGTCAGGATACACAGCAAAATGAAAAAGAAAACAAAGTCAATCAGATATTAAGACATAATACGCCATCAAACTACAATAATCTAGAAAAAGCAAAGCTACAGAGACAGTAGAAAGACGAGTGATGGTCCAAGGAAGAGCAAAAAATGAATGGGCAGAGCACAGAGGACCCCATGAAATACTACAATGGGGGATATGTAGCATCATACCTACTTGTCGAAACTCATATAGCGTAGAAGAATGAGCCTACTATAAACTACGGACTTGAGGAGATAATGATGTGCCAATGAAGATTTATCTTCACAGCAAATGTTCCACTCTGGTGAAAAGTGTTGATAGCTGGGGAGACTTTTCATGTGTAGGAAAGGGAGTGTATTATTACTCTCTGTACTTTCACTAAATTGTGCTGTAAACTGAAACTGTTCTAAACAATAAGGCCTATGAATATTTTGGATTTTTTTTTTAATTTGTCAGAGGATAACTATGCTTGCTGGAGAGAGACGGGGGGTGAGGAGAGAAAGCTAGAAAGCACCCATCATGGGGTATAGTCATATTGCAATTCTTTTTTCTCCACTTCACCTTCTTTTTGTGATTTTGGACACAAAAGGCACATGTACCTGTCATGTGTCTCAAGCTGCCAAGTCTGGGACTCAAACCATGCAGTCAGCCATGAAGAATCTAGTCACTTCAACCACCTTGCCATCAGCATCACTCAACATTATAAATGTTATATGTAAATATGAAACAAAATGTCAATATAATAATTATATATAGATATATGGATATCTGTTAGCATGTTCTCTCAACTTTTCTGTATGTTGGAAAATTTTCATGGGAAAACAGTTTATTGCATCCAATATGCTAACAATAAACAAAAAGGCTATTAATTAACTGGAATACATTCCCTAATACATGAAGGTGTCCTGAAATGTTTGAATGCTAACTGAACTCTTTTTTCTATTTATGTGTCTCATGACTTAAAAAATATTTTTATCTGCATCTTAACTGATTTTTACACAAGTCATGATTAGAAATTCATAATCTTGGGAACCAGCAGTTAGCGTAATGGCTATGTCGCTGGACTCTCACGTAGTCGACCGTGGTTCACGTCCGGGACCCAGTGGCTTAAAACTCACACCGGGCGCGTGTGCGTGCATGCCCAAGATCCCAAGAAGAGAATGGAGGAGAAGGGATTGCAGCGTGACCATCCCCCCTGGGGGGTGATTTCTCACTTTCTGTCTCTATGTCTCTCTCTGTCTGTCTGGCGAGCACATGCGCCCTATAGCAAAAACCTCTCAAAAAAAAAAAAAAAAAGAAATTCATAATTTTACAGATTAGATTTTTAGCAATTTCCATTACCTTTTCTGTAACTGTTCAAATTTTGCAATTTCATTAAAGGAAGATAATGTACATTTATAATCAGAAATAATTAAAGCCTAGGACCAGCAGATGGTGTGATGCTATGTCGCTGAACTCCCACGTAGTCGACCGCAGTTCGAGTCCCGGACCTGGTGGCTTAAAACTCACGCCGGGCGCATGTGCGTGCGTGCCCAAGATCCCGAGAGGAGAATGGAGGAGAAGGGATTGCAGTGTGGCCATACCCCCAGGGGGTGATTTCTCGCTTTCTATCTCTGTCTCTCTCTGTCTGGCTGGCAAGTGCACGCGCCCTATAGCAAAAACCTCTCCAAAAAAAAAAAAAGAAAAAGAAAAAAGAAAAAAAAAGAAATAATTAAAGCCTGACATTTTTAATAAATGGCCACATATGTTCTCCTTTTTATTATTATGTCTTCATATGCAAATTGTTACCATATTAATGCAATGAATACAAAGTCCAGTCCCTAAACTATTAAATCACAGTGATTGTAGGTTTCTGAGCCCCAACCAAGAGCTATGAGAGAATATTAACAAGGATAAGCCCAGGGGACCAGCAGATGGTGTAATGGTTACATTGCTGGACTCTCATGTAGGCCTCCACTGTCAGAGTCCCAAATCCAGTGGCTTAAAACACACTGGGCACAGGACCAGTGGGTGGCATAATGGTTACATCGTTGGACTCCACGTTGTCAACAGCGGTTCAAGTCCTGGACTCAGCAGCTTCAAACTCACACCAGGTACACGTGTGTGTGTGCCCAAAATCCCAAGAGGAAAATAGAGGAGAAGGGATTATGACATGGCCATACCCCTGGGGGATGATCTCTCATCTCCTTTTTCTTTGTCTCTGTCTCTCTAGTGAGCACACATGCCCTATAGCAAAAATCTCTCTTAAAAAAAAGTGTTTAAAAAAAAAAACACACGGTGCATTTATGTGTGTGCCCAAATTCCTCAGAGGAGAATGGAGGAGAAGGGATTGTGGTGTGGCCATCACACCTGGGGAGTGATTTCTTGCTTTCTGTCTCTCTGTCTCTCTGGCAAGTGCATGGGCCCTAAAGCAAAACTCTTTCTCTTAAAAAAAATTAATAAATGAGTAAAATAAGGAGGATAAGTCTTGGAATCAACATTTAACAGGCTTCCTCAGGTGATCTTTATGTATATTAAAGTTTGAGAATCACTGTCTTCATGACACACCCTTTTAAAAACTATAGATTTTTTTAAGTAATTATGTATTATTTTAATTTTATTTGTTGTTGTCATGTTTAAATTTGTCGAGAGAGACAGAGAGAAAAACGGAAAGTGAGAAAGCAAGCAGCCAGTTCTGGTACTGGAGTCATGGTCAGCCATGTGAGGGTCTAGCACCTTATCACCAAGCCACCCGCCAGCCCTGAAACCATTGATTCAATAAAGTAATGTACTTCTCTACAACCCATTGAGCTCACCTTTCAAGCTCACTCTACGCCCCCCCATTTCTCTTCTTTCTCATAACCTTACCTACATCATCTTTCATTTAATCATTCCCTGTATTATAATTTTTAGTGGCATTTATATGCATTAGAAAGAAATCCAAAGAGCCTAATATGGTACTTTCACAGTTTAGATCAGCTTACTTTTCCAGATCCTTCTTCAATCACCCAAAGACTAGAACTCTACCTCCCCCACCTTCCCCACCACCATCAGCTTGCACTGAAAACTTCAATTGCACTGAGTATCTATATCCCAGAGTCAAACTGAACCTTTTCTGATATTGTCATTTTTCTAAGCTTCTTTCTCAGCTGTCGTAGGGGAGGAAGGTAACATACACTGAGAGCATCTTTACAGTACAGGGGAGATACGTAGTGAGCTGCTTCTGCCCCAGCACCACCCCGTGCTTGATGTCTCACTGCCATGACACACAAAAGGGAGGTCATGAGCAAAAACAACCAGATAGATGAAGAACACAAAGAGAAACACCTGCTATACCTTCAGAAGCTTTTGGAGAACAGGTATTAAACACAAGACGGAGAAGGCCTAGAAGTTAAGCTTGGCATGTAAAATCACTGCCTCTCATTTACCTGCTGCTGATTTTATAGCATCTTTCAGTTCTTTGCACTCCTTCTGTGATGACGTCACAAAAAAACTAAAACTTGAAGAACTGCATTTCTGCCCCTCTAGGGAATCAAAACCTGGGGGAAAAAAGTTTTGAAGGGATGTGTTTAATTTCTGTGTTCATTACAGACCTCCTTTGAGGTGCAGTCAGTGTGGCAGTGGGGATAAAAAGTTGTTTCCTGCTCCTGTAGCCATCTAATCAAGCATGCCAGCACAGGTACCTTTACAAGTGCTCTAGAAGGATCAGAGGTCAGAAAAGGACATTGTTGTTATTTCTCTTCTATTAGCTCTGGTCAGAGAAGGGAGGAATGGAAATGACTTCTACATGGAGCAGTGGAGGGAGTGGAGCCAGAACACCCCTAAAGAGTGATACCTTCTGCCCATTCACAGTCAGCTTCTTAGGCATAAAACAAATAGATAAAACTAGGAGTATGATGACTTCTAGCCCACCTACTATATACTCCAAAAGCTGGTTCTTAAAATATTCCTCACATTAAAATCCCTGAAATTTTTTAGATAAAAATGTTTAAATACTGTACCACTTTGTTTGATTTTTTCTGAGTCCATATAAAATAAAACTCTGTATTCTCCTCCTAAGGACCCCGACTGCAGATAGTGTGTTCCATACTGGTCAATTAATCTTCGGTAGGCACTGTAGTCATACAAAGAGGGAAGGTAGGAGAGTTCCTTCCAGAATGGCTCAGCAAGTTGTAAAAATTCCGGATTGTTATTAATGAATTGAGCCACTTCCACAGTGTTCTGAATCACCATCATTTGATAACTCTACACAAAGAAGAAAGAGTAACTTTAGGTGACAGATAACAAAAGCAATGGAAATAAGTCCCTGCTCACTGTCTCCATTAATTACAACCTCCAATAAAGCCAGACAGTATGAATTTTTATTTTTAACACATTATGAAGACAGTTCAGGGCCCACTTTCTTGGAGAAATCTAAGGAATTTTTGAAGCTCTGAGTAGGAATAATATATTAATGATATTAGGATAATTTCTTTTATATATGTCTTCAAAGTCCCAAAGACCAAGTTGCCCTGCCCTCAACTAGAATGTAAGAACCAACTGGGGGCCAACAGGTGGCATGGTGGTTAAGGCAGTTGAATCCCACATGTCCAATTAAAGTGGTTCAAGTCCAAGACCCAGTGGCTTGAGAAACACACTGGGTACATGTGCAAGCATGCACAAAAATTCTGAGAGGAGAATGGGAGGTTGGAGATGATTTTTCACTCTCTCTCTTTCTCTCTCTTGCTCTCTCCAGCAAGTGCATACATTCTACAGCAAAACTTAAAAGAGAGAGAGAGAGAGAGAGAGAGAAAGAAAGAAAAAGAGAATTGACTTCATCAACAGCTAAGTAATTCCACAAATAAGTATATAAAATAATGTGTCCCTAGAGTCCTCATCTAGACTATGATACATAGGTAGGGTGAGTATACAATTCATTTCCCATTCTGGGATAGTTGCAGATTATGACACTTTAAAATGAGATCTTTAAATGTTCCCTATGCAATTAATGACATTCAAGGCAGAACTACCTTATACCAAATTCCCATTATGTGAGCAATATAAAACGGTGATGGTAAGTATTTTTACAGTTCATATTCCCACAGTTAGCTTCTTAGTCATAAAACTAATGAAATCAATATTCCTTATATTGCCCTTGTGTGATTTATTAATCAAGTTACTGACTTTAAGAATGAGACGAAATACATAGATTGTGAATAGTGCTCAGCCTGAGTGATTCTTCAGCAGTGTTTATCAATTAGTACAATTCATCTCACCCAGTCAGATTTCCCAAGATGAAAGTTTTGGTATCTCAAAACAATGAAGTATTTAAAAACAAGTCTTTTAACTTCCTCAAGATGAAAATTTGGTATCTCAAAAGTAAAATAATAAAGTGTTTTCAAAATATTTTTAAAAGATTCTAGCATTCGCATTTAGAAAGCACATATAATTATTAATTGGATTTTTTAACATTGTTTATAATACTTAAGATAACAGCATCAGTAATAACAAATGAGGAATTTAGAATAGTTTGGAAGTCTTATAAAAATAATTATATAGGTATTATTAACTTAATTATTTTATAAGGTCTTATTATCTTAAGATATACTTCAGTAAGAAAATAAAAAGCATAAATATTGATATATTACAAAAAGGATTAGCATGTACCTTTTAAAGAAATATTATTAAATTGCCTCTTGTGATAAACTGTTGCCTTAATTTACAAATGAAAGCTAATCTTTTTAGTAAATACACTTTTGTTAATCTTAACAATACTTAAAACAAGTCAAATATGGAAAGGTTAGCTGATGTTTCATACTGACCTTTTTTTTATGTATTTCATTGGTATGTGAAGTAAAATGGAATGAACCAGATGATGACGAACTGAAAAGGGAACTTCTACTAGTAGCTGATGAATACGTGTTGAACGTATGTTTTACATAAGACCAACTACTGTTGTAAAATTCATAATTAAAATCGTTATCTACTTTCACCTACAAAAAACGAAAAATTTTTCTGTGAGCAAATTAAGGCCTCAAATACTCTCAAGATATTTCATTATGAATCCTTTAACATGGGCACATTCATCATATAACCTTCCCAAAAAGACAATATTCTTCATTTACACAAAACAACTGTGATTATCATTAATACCAAGTCTGCAGAGTATAAAAAGAGTTCAGGGCTGGTCTCATAGCCCCGTGGTTAAGAGAACTAGATCTTGGGACCAGCAGATGGCATAATGGTTATATCGTTCTAATTCCATGTAGTCAACCACGGTTTGAGTCCCAGACCTTATGGCTTAAAACTCACACCAAGCACATGTGCATGTGTGCCCAAAATCCTGAGAGGAGAATGGAGGACAAGGGATTGCAGCATGATCATCCCCCAGGGGAGTGATTTCTTGTTTCTCCTCTCTCTCTCTCTCATTCTCTCTCTCTCTCTCTTCCCAGCAAGCACATGTGCCTTATGACAGAAACCTCTCTCAAAAAAAAGAGAGTTGGATCTCATTTGACCTATTGTAGTTCAAATTTCAGCCCCAGTGGCTTGACAAACTCACTAGGCACGTGTACATCATGCCCAAAATTCCAATAGAATGAAGAAATTGTGGTGTGACCATGCCCCATTAAAGGATGCTTTCTCCTTCCCTGTCTTTCTCCCAGTCTCTCCATCTCTCTGGCAAGTGCACATACTTTCTAGCAAAACTAAAAGAAGAAGAAGAAGAGGAGGAGGAGAAAAGAAGAAAAGAAATAGAGAAATAGAAAGAAACAAAGTGGTGAAAAATGTATACGATTTTTACCACTATGCCATATTGAACATTAGGCATGTACGCTAAAAACATGCCAGGCGATAAGAAGGGATAGATTTGGTCAGAACTTTTATTCAGCTATTATTTTCATTACATTATGAAATTGATTTGTTAAAAAATTAGATGAAAATACAGCCTCTGTGGTGCAGTCAGTAGCATGCTGGACTATGGCACTGGAAGCCACATGTCAACTGCAGATTGAACCCCCAACCTAATCAGTCTGAAAATATACAGGGCATTTGCCCAAGATCCTCACAGGCTGGAGGACTGGAGGAAAGGGGTTAGAGTATGTCCAAGTCCTACGGAGGGTGTTTGCCAATTTCTGTATCCCTCTCTTTCCCTTTCTCTCTCTAGTGCATAGGTACACACCCTATTATGAATTTTTAAAAATTGAAAGAAAAATTCAACTTAGGATGAAATATATAGGTATAATTATTGACTAAAAAGAGGCATTATTCAAAGTGCTATTAGAGATTTCTGCAGTCACTAGAGAGTGTCTAAGTACTAAGTTTTGGATAGGCACAGAGTTCAGTTTTATCTCCTTTTCAATGCAATAAAGAAATAAAAACATAAATTAGCCTATTTTCTCCTATCTTTAGATGAACAATTCAAATATTTTATTCCCAATTTATGCAAATAAGCCTCTTGGCTGCTCTAATACAGCATCTCCTCACTCTCATTTACTCTACTCATAGTGCGAGAATCATTTTTCTCAAGGTAGTGTGATTTTATTAAGTTTTTCTTAATTAATACCCTCTTTCTTTGAGCTTAATCCTAAATAATAAATGGCTGATCCTTTCTCTGAAATCAGAAACTCAAACATCTTACACTCTGACACTGTTGCTTTTCTGATTCTCATTCTATGTTTGCCACTTCTATTTATTTAACTTTGTAGGGATAAGTTCTTTAACTTATTCTCTTCCTTCCAGTTGCAGTTTAGCTTTCATGGTTCATGACTTCAACCATCCTCTTGCCAATAAACTTAATTTACTTGACTAAATGTCCTGTTATCATGTTTACCTGGGAAAAAAAAAAAAAAAACACCCACACACATGACTCAACGTTTACAGTCAAGCGGCTTCATGTGATTATAGAGAAAAATCACACAACTCTATAGACTGATGCCACTGAAAACCTGTTCAGATTTTTCAATCAGAATGAAATCCTCAATACTGTCCAACAATCCAATATTTCTCTAGTCAGTTCTTTCTCTTCCCATTCTCTACAGTAACTATTTCAAAATTCTATACCTACCTCACTCTCCCATCCCTAAAACCACATCTTTCACTTCAGAAAATGACTTTACTTGTTTCTTTACAAACATTCCCACTTTTGTATAGAGACCTCTCAAACTTCTGGCTAACAAATCTATAAACTTTTTAACATTTCTTTTTCTTTTCCGCCACAAGTCTTGTTTTTCCTGTCTTAAGCTAATTCCATCTCCTCTGTATTGTGTTCCCACCTACCTCTTCAAAGGACTAAATTGATTACTTCCTCCCTTACGGCTTCAGTTGTGCTTTCTCTAGTGGCTCATTTTATCAACACTTTTACACAATCTAATCCCACCAACTGAGAAACAGTTTTCCTGTTACTGTGTATTCCCTCTTTAGCTACCACCCTTCTTTCCCAGATCACTGCCTTAAATGAGTTGACTATAACTGTCTTAATGTCCTCACCTCCTATTCACTCTTTCACCTACAATGGTCTGACTTCCACTAAGGTTGTCAACAACGTCTTTCCAAACAATGAACACATCTCAAAACAGCACTCAGTACTGCTGAGTTCCTTTCTCTTTCTCTCTTTCTCTCTCTCTCTCTCTCTTTTCCTCTCTTGCTTATAAAATAAATTTTGAAAACTCTCTCTCTCTCTCTCTCTCTCTATATATATATATATATATACACATATATATATATATACACATATATATATATACACACGCATATGCAATTCTTCCTCTTATAATTATCAAAGAATTAGCAACACATCCTCTTCACAACAGAGGAAGAAAAAATTCTCTAGATATGCCTACTTCACCTTCTTCCTTCTGGCCAAAAGGTAAATTAAAATACATATTATTTGCCACGTAGAATTAAAAGTTGAAAAATAAGTTAAACACAATACATGGGGAGAGTGAAATGTAATAGAAATATAAAGAGCTGTGAAATCTGACAGGTTGGGTCCAAGCTCTACTATTTAGTAATTTGGTGACTTGTAGTAAGTCAGCTGAAGTCCTCTGAGCCTCGACATCTACATATATATTAGCAAAATATTATTTACCTTCCAAGGCTATTGTGAAGATTGAACCTGTACTAATTGACTAAAATAGTGCAAATGACACTCTATAGATATTCAAAAGTTGGGAGTTATTATTATTTTTCAGATTAGTTTTACTTTTCATTTTAATGATTCAATAACTCTTAAATGTAATTTGTTGTATTGTAAGTTGGAGAATGGTGAGTTTGCTATTTATAAACAAAACTGCTTTCTTGGAGGGAGAGAGTTGATTTGGGTAAACAAAAGGCCCCTCTCTCTAAATATCTTAGTAGTTTCGGTCTACACATTGGAGACTATAAGAGGAGATCTAAACTGCAAGTGTTGGGAGTTCTGGGAGGAAAGGAGAAAAAAGAAGTAGGGGGATGGAACTTGAAAGAGGAGAGCAAAAAAGATGATAAAGCAGAATGAGTCTCAGAAAGAACTTTTTTTTTTTTTTGAGAAATTTTCGCTACAGGGCGCGTGCATTCGCCAGACAGACAGAGAGAGACAGAGAGACAGAAAGCGAGAAATCACCCCCCAGGGGGGATGGTCACTCCGCAATCCCTTTTCCTCCATTCTCCTCTCTGGATCTTGGGCACGTACGCACACGTGCACGGCATGAGTTTTAAGCCACCGGGTCCGGGACGCGAACCGTGGTTGACTATGTGGGAGTCCAGCAACATAGCCATTACACTAACTGCTGGTTCCCAGAAAGAACATTTTTAAGATAGAAAGTACCAACTCTCATTCCATGAACCTGTTTACACTGCTATATTAGAAAGTCTGTCCTCTGTCTTCCCTCTAAGTCTTCAGGAAAGTTCCCTAAAGTCATAATTCCTTTGGGTAAGTATATTTTGTATTGAAATCAAGGAACAGCATGAATTTAAGTGTTCATGGCAGAAAGAGCACTCTATAATGGGAGTCTGGAGCCAGAGAAGACCCTGAGATCATAAGCAAAATTAGGAAGACAGGCAATATGAGTGTTGGCAAGAATGTGGAGAAGAGGCCACTCTTTTGCACTCCTGGCAGGGATACATACTCACACAGCCATTTTAGAAAATTTACCTACTAACAGTATTTATATAACCTAGAAAGCAGCAACATAAATTCCAGGTGTATGCCCTGGAAAACCTCTAGCTCATTTGTATAGGCTCATGCACAAGAATGTTCAAGGAGTTTTCATAAAAAAAATAAAATAAAAATAGAAACAACAATAAAAATTCCATCTGTATCGATATGAATAAATCTCAAAACCGGACCAGCTCCCTAAGGCATTACCCAAGAGAAGCTGGATCCCACATGGTGACTGGGGTTCAAATACCCAGAGAGTCAGCCTGAAATACACCCAGCAAGTGCATGAGTGCCCAGGATCTGATGAGCTGGAGAACTAGAGGAAGGGGATCGAGGCATGGCCAGACCCTGTGAATGGGTGCTCATATCTCTCTTGCTCTCACTCTCACCACATGCTTTAGAATATATGAAGGAGGATCAGCAGATGGCATAATGGTTACATTGCTGGACTCTTACATAGCAGACTGTGGTTTGAGTCTCAGACCCGGTGGCTTAAAAATCATGTTGGGTGTATGTGCATGTGTGTCCAAGACCTCAGGAGGAGAATGGAGGAGAAGGGAAAGAAGCGTGACCATCCTACAACTTGGGGGGGGGTGATGATTTCTCACTTTCCCTCTCACTGTCTCTGTGTCTCTCTTTCTCCAGCAAGCACATGGATCCTACAGCAAAGACCTCTAAAAATATATAATAATAATAATTTATAAAGGTTAAATCTCAAAACCATAGTTTTGAGTGAAAAAAATAGGCCATAGAAGAATATATACTGTATAATTCTATGTATGTAAATGGAAAAACCAAAGCAAAAATATATCATAAATTTTTATTTGGGGATGAAGACATGTATAGAATAAATATTCACAGATAAACAAGGAAATGAGTAATGCAAAATACAATATAATGGTTGCTTGTAGCGGGTGGGAGGGATATAATCAGAGAGGGCCACATAGAAGCATTTAAATCACGAGCAATGTCTTTGATTGATTTTTTTTTTCTTTTTTTGGAGAGGTTTTTGCTACAGGGCGCGTTCGCTCGCCAGACAGACAGAGAGAGACAGAGAGACAGAAAGCGAGAAATCACCCCCCAGGGGGGGATGACCACGCCCCAATCCCTTCTCCTCCATTCTCCTCTCGGGATCTTGGGCACGCACGCACAAGCGCCCGGCGTGAGTTTTAAGCCACCGGGTCCGGGATGCGAACCGCAGTCGACTACGTGGGAGTCCAGCGGCACAGCCATTACGCTAACTGCTGGTCCCATCACCAGCAATGTCTTACTTCTTAAAGTTGGTGATGGGCTTATATGGGCATTTGTTTTATTAATTTTCTTTAAATTGCATCTAGTTATGCATGCTCTTTTCTATTTATACCATATTTCATTACTTAAAAATAAAAATATCTTTAGGTGAGTTGACATTGTGGCAATGTAATGAGGTTGTTGTAATATATACAAACAGGTCTTTGAGAGGTTTTTTGAAAGAATTATTTAATTTTATTTTTATTATTATTGTTATTTTACTGATTTGCTATAGGGCATGTACACTCATCAGAGAGAGAGAGAGGAAAAATGAAGAAGCAAATAAAAAAATTAAAAATTTTTTTTTGAAAATGAGGAAGCAAGCTGCCAGATCCAGGGCTCAAATTGTAGACGCTCATGTAGGAGTCCAGTGCCTTAACCACCACATACCTGCTGGCCCAGGACCTTGAGGTTTTGTTTTTGTTTTTGTTTTATAATAATTATTTATTTTATTTTTATTTATTATTACTATTTTTAAAATGTGCAATAGGAGGGGACCAGCAGTTAGCATAATTGCTATGTCGCTAGACTCCCACATAGTTGACCATGGTTTGAGTCCCGGACCTAGTGGCTTAAACTCACACTGGGCGCGTGTGCGTGCGTGCCCAAGATCCCGAGAGGAGAATGGAGAAGGGATTGTGGTGTGGCCAATCCCCCTGGGGGGTGATTTCTCAGTTTCTGTCTCTCTATCTCTCTTTGTCTGTCTAGTGCCCGGGCCCTTAAACAAAAACCCCCTCAAAAAAAAAAAAAATTTCAATAGGATATGTGTGTACACCAGAGAGAGACAAAGAGGGAGAAAGAGAAAGAAAATGAGAAAGCAAACCTCCAGGTCCAGGACTCAAACAGTAATTGGCCATGTGGGAGTCTAGCACTTAACCAACACACCACCTACTGCTCCCAGGACCTTGAGGATTTTTTGTTTTTGGTTTTTTTTCTCTTTTTTTTTTCCTCTCTCTTTTTTTTTTTTTTTTTTTTTTTTTTGGGGGGTTTTTTTTATACGCGTGTGCTCACCAGAAAGCCAGAGAGAGACAGAGAGACAGAAAGCAAGAAATCATCCCCCAGGGGGGATGGCCACGCCGCAATCCCTTCTCCCCCATTCTCCTCTCAGGATCTTGGGCATGCATGCACACACGGCCGGCGTGAGTTTAAGCCACTGGATCTGGAACTCGAACCACGGTCGACTACATGGGAGTCCAGCGTCATAGCCATTACGCTAACTGCTGGTCCCGAGGACCTTGAGTTTTAACACCCATGCAGGGACAGGTGATAAAGTCCTGAACCTGTATGGGATTTGGAGCTGAAAATAAGACATGAGGATATGTTAACTTGAATGACACAAGTTAAATGATGCATTGTCCTATATCCAAGAGTTTAAAAACTTGCATTCTTAAGTCCACAAAAAACATTTAGAAAAATTAGCTATATCTTAGCCATTAGCAAATTCTTTAAAATTTTTTTATTTTATTTCCTTTTATACATTCAATCATGTTATTTAGCTTACAAAATTAATATTTCAACAGGTGAACATTTCTCCCTAGTCCAGTTGATAAAACTATAAAATTATCTTTAACAGATTATACCAAATTTCTTTGTCCCATTAATGTTTTGTCTTTCTATTTTTCTTCTAAATGTCCTTCCTCAGACTCTACTCTTTCACACATCAATAAATTCTTAATAATACCAAAAAGTCAGTATCATATTAACATTGATCTCTAACAATTCAGATATTATAAACCATTTAAATCAATGTAACTAAGTACCTGAAATGTATGAGAAAGGACATTTCCACTCAGTCTGTAGAAATCTCTTCCATCCCCACTAAACACCTTTCTACATTGACCACCAAAACTCTTGGTATTGATGACTTTCTTCCTAAACTGGTCAGTGAGTGCATTGTAACTGTTAAAAAGAAGGCAGGAGGCAGAGAAGGAGAAAAGATAAGATAATTAAAAATCAGAAATAGCATTTGTTGAAAAGCCCTCATTAGAAAACTCTAGGAATTCTTAAAATACAGCAAAGTTAAGCTCTTTCTTTAGAGAGAACCCAAATAAAGAAAATAGCATTCTAACACACACCATTCATTATCCAACCTCTGATGCTTGGTTTAACAGTTAAATCTAATAGCTGGGAGAATCCAACATCCTTTCAGCCTAAAAGCATATCTGAGAAACACACTGTAGCCCCATTGTGTCTATGGCAACAGCTAGTTTTGAATTGAATCTATAGATAAATCAATATAATTAAAGTTGCTCTGGAGAAGAGAAAGCTCTCTACCACAAATTTCAACTAATTGCCTCTTAATATGTTGAGTGGCATCCACTATAAAGTAATTTTACTCAATCTATTAATAATTTTTGTTTTGTTTTTTGTTGTTTTGTTTTGTTTTGGTTTTGTTTTTTTTTTTGGTGGGTTTTGTTTTGTTTTGGTTTGGTTTGGTTTTTGTTTTTTGTTTTTTTTTTTTAATAACCACGCCTGACTGACTTGTTTTATTGGAGAAGGGATCATGGAGTTAACAATGTGAAGACAGATGGGACCTGACATTGGGAAGAACACCCTCCCCACCCCATACACATACACTGCCCCAAATAAAAAATAACCAACTATGGGAGAGCTGCCAAGACAGCAACTTTGGGGCAGGGGAGGGAGACACGGAACTCCAGGGCAGCAGTGCAGAGACCATGTGTGTGCTGGGAGGGAGGGCCCAGAGACAGCAGCTGTACGAGTAATTCAAGTCTAAGTCTCTGTGTTTTCCATATGGGTATGTATAAATATATAGAGATAAGTTGTTCTCTTTCTCCTTTCTATCCCTTCTGCTCCATGCTCCTTGCTGCCGTCCCAGCTCCATTTTCCACAAAAGGGTAAAGGGAAGGGGGATGAGCAAGTCATCCCTGAATTGCGGTCAGATCCACGTCCACCAGCTTCTGGATCTTCTGCGCCATTTCAGGATTTTTAAAGTGTTTGTTGAGCACCTGGGGATCCTTCTGCATCTGTTCCAGGATGAGCCTCATGACTGAGTCACCCATAATCTGCTGCACCTCTACATTGTCCATGGCCTGCCGCTTTACATCTTCAGGACTGTCGGGCGGTTGTACTAGGACATCATGCAGCGTTGGTAACCATCTGCTGCCTCCTTACTGTTGGAGTCTAGGTCTAATGCCTTTTGGTATACATCCATGGCTTTCGTGTAGTCCATTGCTTTGAGGCCTGCTGCTTGCCGTGTGTAACCCTTGATGAAGTTTGGCTCCAGCTGGATACACTCCTCACAGTCCTTAAGTGCTAGCTGAAACTCCAGGAGCTTGGTGTATCAGGCAGCTCGGTTACTGTACAATTTGGCATCCCGTAGGCTCTGTTTGATGGCTTCTGTATAATGCTGCATGGCCTAGGGACAGTCCCCTTTCTGAAAACACTCATTGCCTTTGTTCTTCTCCTCCAAAGCCGGGTCAGAGTTTATGTAGGCCAGTCATTCTTGCTCCTTCAGAATTTTCTCAGCCTGCTGGCATTTTTTGAGCACATCTGGGGTTCAGTGTTCTGCCAGAGACTTGTAGAAATGTATAGCATCCTTGTACTTCTCTTCTTTGAAATAGGAGTTGCCAATTCGAGCATAAGCTTTGGTAATTTGTCGATAGTCCTCTCAGTTTTCTCTCCCCACTTTAATGGCTTTCTCACACAGCTCTCAGCATTTATTTTAGTCACCCTTTGCAAAGAATACCGCTGCTTGATTGGTGATGTAAGTCATATTGGTGGGGTCAAGTTCCTTGGCTTGGTTATAATGCTTCAAGGTTGTGTCAAAATCTTTCTTTTTGTAAGCATCATTCTCCTGCTCTTTTTCTTTCAGTGCCTGCTTCTTATTCTCTGGAAGATCTTCTTCCATTGGCTCAGATTTGGTCTTCTTTTTGGGATGAGGAGGAGGTGGTGGTGTTGCAACCTCTTCCTCCTCATCCATACTGTCCAGATCCACTCCAAGGGGGACACTGAATGTGGTCATGATTCGGGGATCTTATAGTTTCGGGCCCAGGTCAGAGGGTTTGTTTCATAGTTGCTCGGTAAGTTCCCAGTACTTAATCACTGAGCAGTGCTCTTCTTGTCCTGGGATCACTCTCCAACTTCTGATACAGATTGGGTATGTTGAAAGGGTTCATGAATTTCCTTTCTGCCAATTGGGCTTCCATGTTGTGTAAACCCTTTTTAAGTTGAGAGTTATTTGCTTCATGTTTTAAACCCTCCTCATAGGTTCGCTTGGCTTCTTTAAATCAGTTTAAGAAATCAAGACCTGCTGCTTTTCTTGAATAACCCTTGCCCCAATCGGGCTTTAGGTCAACAGTTTTACAGCCATCCTCATAAGCCCTCTGGTAGTCTCCTTTCTTGGCATAGGCTGCAGATTGATTGCTGTAGAGCACATGGTTCTGGGGGTCCAACTTAATTGCTTCTGAATAGCACTGTAAGGCATCATCGATGTTACTGGCACTCAGGGCCTTATTGCCTCTCTCTTTCAGCTCATTTACCTGTTCCATAGCCCGGCTGAGAACCCGGTTGAATAGAATCCATCCACTTTGCATTCCCAATCCAATAAGTTTTAAAATATAAGAGTAAAACTACATCTATCACTCTAAAATAGATTGTTTTAAAGATTTTAGGGGTCCTATGACAACTAGAAGTTCCCCAGAATTCTTTCTGAAAAAACAAACAGAATTTGCCAAACCTCATGAAAACTGAGGTCTGCAAGAAGTTCAGGCAATCCACTTTCCCAGGCTAGATCTCACAACACATTCACTTCCCTCATCTCTCCCTGTTCTTGTTCCATTGTCTCTTCATACTTTTAAGTAGCTTCATATTATTGAATCAGTTCTCTCTCTCTCTCTCTCTCTCTCCCTCCATCCCTCTCTCTTCTTCTCTGTCCCTGTCCCCGTAGGGTGACCAATCATTCAGGTTTCCTTGGAACTGAGGGGTTTTCCTAGATGCAAGACTTTCAGTCTAAAATCAGGACTGTTCCCAGGGCAGTGAGTCATTCGACATGTTTCCACATATATATACACAGGTCTGTAGATACGCAGGTATTCCACGTTATTTCATACAGGAATGAATAAAAACATCTGTTTCAGGATGAGCCAATGAAAATACTTAACTCTGAGGTCATTTTTTATTAGATTTACCAAACCATAAACTAAAACAGAGCAAAATAAAAACTACATCCCTGAGATGTACTCAGGAGGCTGCCCAGCAACTTACCCATTTCCAGTAAGTTCTACATTGGGAGGAGGTTTATCAGTGTCACAAAGAGGTCTGCTTTCTGAGTCCTCACATCTGTCTTCATCAGCGCTGTCTTCTTCACAGTCAGAATCCCCATTGCAAACCAGCGATTTGCTGATGCACTGACCTGAACACAAGAAAAGATCCCATGCAAATGTAAAAAAGGGAAGGAAAACATTACCCAGGATCAAAAATACTTTTGTGTCTCATACTCAACACTGCACTCATAACTCTAATGCAAATTTGAAATAAATCTTCAGTGTCTAGGAAATAACTGGTGATTATTTTTCCTCCATTTTGCACCACACAGAACAGATCCTGGTCTCAATCAAACACCGAATTGAAAATAGAACCTAAGATCAAAATTCCAGAATCTTGACCATAATAATCAAGTAGAGTGTCTAAACCCCCAAAATCATACAATGTCAACTACTGGGAAGATAGAGTGACCTCCTACCTTTCAACTTTCTGTTCTTTTCTGTCATCACTAACCAAGATGTCAATATTGTGCTTTTCTTGGTGATTTATGTTTAAAAGTTTGGAGAGCATGGGAACTAAGCCAAAAGGTTAAAAGTCAACATTTCTTTTAATTTTTTTGAGAGGTTTTTGCTTTAGGGAGTGTGCGCTCACCAGAGAGACAGAGAGACAGAAAGTGAGAAATCACCCTCCAGGGGGGAATGGCCATGCCACAATCCCTTCTCCTCCATTCTCCTCCTGGGATCCTGGGCACGTACGCACATGCACCTGGCATGAGTTTAAGCCACCAGGTTCAGGACTCAAACCATGGTTGACTACATGGGAGTCCAGCGACATAGCTATTATGCCAACTGCTGGTCCCAAAAGTCAATATTTATTACTTACTTTCTGCACTATACTCTTCTCGGTTTTGGGTACAAATATGGATAAAAATGGCCTTTGCTAGACTTTTTGTAATCTTTTCTTATACTCAGGAAAGATTATGAAGATATAGATCATATAATTTAGCAAAATAATTGTTATGGTATCCATAATCTTAGAGTACCAAGCACTGGAAGGTACTGTACCTACCCAGTATTATCTCCAGCCATTGTCCTCCTTTCTATTCTCTAGTTATTCTGAAACATTTGCATGAATAAAAAGTTAGACTTTCTGTCACCTCCAGTGATCTTGCACTTATAGTACTCTGTCTAGAAGAACTTTTCTACCATTTTCATATTTGTCCTTCAAGAGTCAAATTAAACATGATTTTCTCTTGAAAAGCAGCCATGCCTCACAGGCTCTAATGCATGTTCTTATAGGATGTTTCATGCACAATTGTTCTATTAGTATATATAACATGTTCCCCACCGTACTGTCACTCAATTCAATATCGGAAACATTTATTGAGAGTCTATTATATACCAGACATTCCAGATGTCAAAATAAAGAAATATAATCTGTTTCTTCAAAGAGGTCACAGTCTACCAAAAAAATACATGCAGGTCAAACAAATCATCCAGATTACAGATGGTATAATATGCATGGGTAAGATAGAGGAGTTATTTGTTAATGAGTTCTATCAGTTGGGGATTTAAGGAAAGCCTCTCAAAGATATGTCGTCTAATTGGGATTTTAAAAGTAAAATAAAAGTTTCATAGATATTGTTGAGGACCCCTACTAACATAGAAATTGTTTACGTATTGCTCTATCTATAAAACTTTAATTGTTTCAACAGGCTAGTGCATGAGCACACTGTAAGAAAGAAACAGCACTCTCATCTGGGTCTCCAATTCTTCAGGATCTTAGAGACCTGTTCAAGTGCCCAAAGTATTCCCAGGCAGACCCAGGAATTTGAAACCTTAGTCAACACATGGCTTCCAATCTTGTAGGGTACTGAGTTTTACCTCTGTGCCACAGTGACTGGGCCAAGACTTTTTGTTTTTGAGAAAGTGACTATGTTTTATTTCTATATCTACAATCTTCACAACTATATTTAGAACATAATAAGAATGATAAATGTTTATGGAAAGTTAATTAATCTTGGGCTATTTGGATGTAGTCCAAGAGACGGACTCTTGGTAGCTGCTGCCTCCAAGATTGTGCTTTGTTGATTGTGCTTTGTCCTCAGACTCATACTGGCAAAACCATGTGTTATCTCCTATCACAATTCCATGAAATGCTTCAGGACTTTGTTCTCACTTTTCAATTTTTTTTCCATTGAAAGCTCTGTGCTCATATGCAGCTAATTTGGATGCAAACATTTTGACACTCATCTAAATGCATATGTGAAACATAAACAATAGATCAAATAATACGCAATGCCAAAACTGTGCTTCAATGACTCCATCTATAGGGGTGACCCCTATTGTTCCTTGATTAGCTAATTAGAGCTGCTTTTCTCATAAGCATAATAATGTGAACAGTAACACTATTTTTGCCCAATCTCAGCGTACATGCCAAAATTATCCTACATCCTCACCAAAAATGCAATGTCAAGAATTGTTTGTATCAGGACCAGCAGTTAGCATAATGTCTATGTCACTAGACTCCCACATAGTCGACCATGGTTCACGTCCCAGACCCAGTGGCTTAAAACTCACGCCAGGTGTGTGCGTGTGTGCCCAAGATCCCGAGAGGAGAATGGAGGAGAAGGGATTGTGGCATAGCCAACCCCCCTGGGGGGTGATTTCTCACTTTCTATCTGTCTCTCTCTGTCTGGCAAGTGCATGCACTCTGCAGCAAAAACCTCTCCAAAAAAAAAAAAAAAAAAAGAATTGTTTGCATCTGCCAATAACTATTTATGTCTATTCAAAGAAGCAAAGCATATAACCATCTCTATTACCAGATTCTCCTCCTAATATCTGAAAGAATGATAGCCAAGTGTGTGATTAATATACCAACAAAAAGTCCTGCTGCTATTTGGGGGATATTAACTTACAGATCAATGTAAATTTAGTAAAATTAAATGAATATATATTGAGCAAGTTACTGAATTTGCAATCTTAATATTGAGCTATGGAAAGCAAATTACCTGAAAAACACCTGAAACGCTCTCCACAACCCTCTTCTGTGGGACATCCTCTTGAAGGTTCACATGATTGTGTTTCAAAAGCACTTCCGACACAAGGTAGGCCCTCATATTGCCCATAAACAGCAACTGACCGCCTACGAGTCTAAACAAAATAGGTAGTGTTTTGTTTTGTTTAGTTTGTTTTGTTTTGATATTTCCAGTTTCCTTTAATTAAACATTCTGAAAGAAGTTAATACAGTTAGAGAAACAATGTCCTTTGAAAATTTTTTTAAAAGGCCAAGAAAGTCAGGAGAAGCCAAATCAGGATTGTAAGGTGGATGCCTAATGATTTCCACTGAAATTCTTGCAAAATTAATGAGAGAAAAGAGCAAGAGTATTACTGTGATGGAGAACTACTCTCCGGTGTTTTCTGGAGCATCCTTCTACTAAAGCGTTATCTAACTTTCTCGGAACACTCTCATAAGAAGATGGTATCATTCTTTGGTCCTCCAGAAAGTCAACAAATAAAATGCCTTGAGCATCCGCAAAAAAACTGTGCCATGACCTTTGCTCTTGAGCAGTCTACTCTTTGTTGGGTTGGACCACTTTCACCTCTTTCACTCATTGCGTTGATTGTGCTTTGTCTTCAGAATCATACTGGTAAATCCAAGTGTCATCACCTGTCACAATTCTTCCAAGAACTGCTCAGAATCTCGATCCCACTTTTTAACAATTTCCTTTGAAAGCTCTGTTCTTGTCTGCAGCTGACCTGGGTGCAACAGTTTTGACACACATCAAGCAGAAAGTTTGCTCCCCTTCATTTTTCAGTCAGAATTGTGTAAATTGGGCCAGTTGAGATGTCAATGGTGTTGGCTATTATTTCTGCTGCTAATCATCAGTCCTTTTCAATTAGAACCCAAACAAGATTAATTTATTCCTCACAAATTGATGTAGATGGTCTGCTACTGCAAGTGTCATCTTCAACATCATCATATCTTTTTTTTTTTTTTTTTTGGAGAGGTTTTTGCTATAGGGCGCATGTGCTCACCAGAAAGACAGAGAGAGACAAAGAGACAGAGAGCGAGAAACCATCCCCCGGGGGGATGGCATGCTGCAATCCCTTCTCCTCCATTCTGTCTTGGAGTCTTGGGCATGCACACATACATGCCCAGCATGAGTTTAAGCCACCGGGTCTGGGAATCAAACTGCAGTTGACTACATGGGAATCCAGCGACATAGCCATTATGCCATCTGCTGGTCCCCATCATATCCTTTCTTATTTATTTGTTAACTGCTGAGGTTTTTGGTCCAGCTTTAATAAAAACTTTAATAAAACCTCAGTGATTTCATAATTCTTCCACTCAAGCTTCACCATAAATTCAATGTTTGTTCTAGCTTCAATTTTTAGCAGAATTCATGCTGCTTTGATAGGGACTCTTTTAAAACTGATATATTAACATTCCTAGTGCCTCAAATATGTTCAAACATGTTATAACAAGTTAGCATGAATTTATTTTGGTGCAAAAAAAAATTTGAAATCCAAGCATGGTTTTTCCATAATACAGACTTTTCATGAACTTTGTGAAGACTCTCAGATATACACAATGGAATATTATTCAGCCATTAGAAAGGATAAGATCCCATCATTTGAAGCAAAAATGGATGAACCTGGAGGAAACTATGTTAAGCTAAATAAGCCAGCCAGTAAAAGACAAACACCATATGTTCTCACTCATTAGTGGAAGCTAAAAGCTTTGATTGCATAGAAGTAGAGACTGAAACCATGGATACCAGAAGCTAGGGAGGGGAGAGGAAAAAGAGAATAGAAATAATTTATTATATAGAATCATACTTGTAAAGCCATGTGTCAATGATTTCCACTGAAAGAAGAGTGCAAGTAGATAAATAGAGTAAGTTTTAAAATATGATAGCCCAACAGAGAAACTATAGTTGGTGACAATTCAATATATGCTTCAAATACCTAGAAGAGAAAATGTTGAATGTTATAACACAAAGTAAGGATAAATGTTTGAGGTGGAGGCTATGATTATTGTCCTGATTTGATCATTACACATTATGTACTTACATTGAAAAACCACACTGAAGCTAGCCCATTGCACAGTGGTTAAGGCAGCCAGATCCCACATCAGCAACTGCATAGTTTGCATAGATGCGATGGCCTGAGAAACACACTGGTTGCAGGTTCAAGTGTCCCCAAAATCCAGGAGGAAAAAAATGAAGGAGAAGGAAATGCAACAAGTCTATTCCCCCATGAAGCATGCTTTCTTATTCTTTCCTCCCCGAGGACATACACTCTCTGACAAAATTTTTTTAAAGAAGAGAAGAAATATCACACAGACTCCATAAATGTGTATAATTATTATTCATCGATTAAAATTATAATAAAAAGTGGAAAGTAAACCAAAAGTGTCAAGCTTAGTTCAACAAACACATAAACAAATAGATTGCAATACAGAATTATTTATTTTTTCCCAAAGCTGTGTATCTAGAGCTAATTTTAAAAGGTAAAATGAATTTTGCTAGCAAAAGAACAGAGTATTGGGAAAGGGGTTAAAATGAAGCAGAATTAAGAAAACATTTTAAAAAGTGGTGAAAATCGATTGGAGCTAAACCTTAAGTCTTCTTTGGGAAGGCATGGCAAGGAAAAATAATCTGGAGAGAAAGATACCAGTATGGAAGTCAAATTTACAAAATAAACACCTAAGTTGTCCAAAGGTAAAGCTACATCTATGATGAAATTTTACTAGACAATCAAAAACATTGACCTCTGAAATGGGAAATACATGAAAAATTAACCTCTTGATTTTCCCAAGTATAGAAAAATTAAGAAAATCATCAAGCTAAATAAGGAACCTACAATTCTTCCAAAAGTTTATCTAATCTTCACTTAATATGAAGACATGTATCTGACATTTAAACAAAAAGGAAGACCTACAAAATTCTTTTCCTCTCCATTGTCAATCAAAGGTGCACCTTTTAGGCCTTTTCCTATCCTCATCTTTTTGCCATTAATAAAAATAAACCAAACATGAATTTCCAGAGGATTAAACCCAAACAAAGATCAGCAGGGAAGTATAGATATTTAAACCAATGCTGAATTTATTTACCCACCCTAAATTGAGTTTAAAGTAAGAACTCCTTTCGATGGAGTTATAGTAACGAAATTTAAACTCTGACCAGGACTGCTATGAAGTGTATTCATGTTGGGTAAATTTATTTTACAAGCAAAGTGATGTATAGGGATTGAATGTATAAAATTTAAAAAAAAAAAAAACTTTTTAGTGATTTTTAAAAAAACAACCCTGACCAGGTTTGTATCAGCCAGAGCGTCACTCTGGTGCTTTCCCTGTGTAAGCAAAGGAGCCCCAGAGAATGAAACCCAGTAATGTTCCTTGATACATTTTATTTTCTGTTTCTAATTAAGAAAGACATGTTATGGTCTGGATAATGGTTTGTTCCCCAGAGATTTATGTTTGATATTTGGTCTTCAGTGTAATGGCACTGGGAGATGGTCAGAACTTTAAGAGGTAAGGCAAGGCTTAGAGGGTGGTGTTTAGATCAGAAGTCCCCAAACCCCAAGCCACAGACCAGTACTAGTTCATGGCCTGTTAGGAACTGGCCACACAGCACGAGCTGAGCTGCAGGTACAGTGAAGCTTTGTCTGTATTTAAACCACTCCCCATCTCCCACATTACCCCCTGAGCTCAGCCTCCTGTCAGCTCAGCCACAGCATTAGTTTCTCATAGAGGCACAAAACCTGTTCTGAACTGTGCATGAGAGAGATCTAGGTAGCGCACTTCCATAAAGCACTCCCCACGTCTGCAGAAAATCCACGTTACACGAAACCAATCCCTGGTGCCAAAAGGGTTGAGCACCACTGGTTTATGTCTTCAAATCACCACTTTCATGAGTGTATTAACGCTGTTTCTGAAAACAGGAAGTGCGTTCTCACTCTCATAAGACAGGGTTAGATTCTGCCAAAAGGGATTGTTATAAAAGATGACTGCACACAGGTAGTGCTCTCTCTCTTCACGCGCCCACTGACCTTTGTGCTTTTCTTCACCATGTTGTGATGCAGCAGAAGCCCGCCAGATACTGGCCCAATGCAACTGGAGTTTCAAGCCACAAAAATCATGAAATAGGGGCCAGCAGGTGGTGTGGTTGTTAGCGGCGCTGGACTCCCACATGGCAGAGTGTGGTTCGAGTCCTGGATCTAGTGGCTTACTTTCTCACTATCCTTCTTTTTCTCTCTCTGGTCAAATCAAAATAATAATGATAATTAATAAAGCTAAATAAAATCATTCTTTTTAAAAAAAATCACAACCTAAATAAACGTAAACTTCTTATAAATAACCAGGTCTCAGATATTTGTGTCTAGCATCACAATAACCAGCTAGAACAAAATATTTCTTATGTGTGGTTTTTCACTGTGTCCTTTTCAGAGGTTCCAAAGCACAGATTGTGTTGTTTGCCTAAGGAACGTTTCCACTTTCCTTATTACCAGCGTGCCCTCTGCAGCTGCCCACTCTCAACATTCTCATTCTCATCTGTCAAATTCTGATCTTGTGACCCTTTTTCATTTTCACTAGTGTCTTTCTGAATGAAAATTTTGTTTGTACAATCTAGGGATGTATTCATTATATAATGACCTTCACTCAAAAAAAAAAAAAATACTACTTACATGGAAAATTCTACTTCTCTACTTTTATTTATTGATAGAGTTTGGCCTTATTTTTTTTTATTATAAAATGTTTCATGTGTTTTGTGTTTTTTTGGCTTTTATCTTATTATTTGTATACTTGCTTGCCTGTAAGCAGAGTTGTCATCTATTATATTTGTTAGAAGCCAAATTCTTCTTTTGTGTAACTTGTTTTAAAATCACCACACATGTATGTATTAAATAAATGCTTCATGAAAATGAGGATAATTATATTGTATTTAAACAGAAATTCTCTTCTATAGTATAGTTCTATTTTTTTATAATTAAAAAAAAGTTTTTAAATATATATTTCTCGCCAAATTGAACCACTTTAAAAATACTTAGCCATTCAAATATTCAAAACATTTAAAACAAGCATTATATTTATAGGAATTTCTGAGAAAATTATGGGGCAGGAAGACAGATATCTTTGTACAAAATGTTCAATAAAATTGTATTTCTGTATAATAATTTTAAAATGGAAACAATGTAAATATCAAACCATGGAAAGTAGATAAGGCAGGTATATTTATACTACAGAACACAATACAGCTGTTGGAGGTTCATGCTAATTGTATAATGTTAGATTAAAAGAGTCAAAATAGAATACAAAACTATAATCAAATAATCTTTTTTTAAAAAAAATTATAAGTACAAAGAGAAAAAAAATAGGCTGAAAGAATAAATACCACAATGTTGACATATTTATTTTTCCTGAATGGTAAATTCAGAATAGTGGTTTTCTGGGGCCAGCAGATGGTATAGTGATTATGTCACTGGACTCCCACATGGCTGACCATGGTTTGAGTCCTGGACCTGGTGGCTTGAAAGTCACATGTACATGTGTGCCTGCGATCCCAGGAGGAAAATGGAGAAGGGATTGTGGTGTGTACATCCCCCCAGGGGTGATTTCTCACTTTCTCTTTTACTGTCTCTATCTCTCTCTCTCCCAGTGAGCACATACGCCCTAAGGCAAAAACCTCTTTTTAGAAAAAGCAGTGTTTCCTTTCTCCATACATTTCTGTAATTTCTTCATTAAACACTGTACAATAACACACACACACACAAAAAAGGACAGACGTTTTGGAAGTACTTTATAACAGCCAGGTGAAATCTGGATATTAATGTATTATTTATTTGTAATTCTTAGTTATTAAACTATAAAACATTGAAAATGAAAATGTTTTATGTTTCATTATTCACTATTTTTGTATTTGCTAATGTTCATTTTAAATGAAAAGAAAAGTTGAAACCAATGAGTATGATACAGATTTTGAAGTATCTACTAGTTTCATTTCATGGTACTCCTGTTCCTCCAATAGTTCAAGAACTGGTGAGTTGCTCTTAACTTTTAGTTTATGTACATTTCTTGCTCACATGTATGATTTAGAAAGGTCGTTCAAGATAAATGAATGTAAAAATTACTTTATTATAATACAATATTAATTAGTAAACAAGTCAAACCTTTCCTCCTTCAAAATTATCAACATAAATTTTAAAAAACATTAATTGAACATTCAAAAGTTAATGCCATTTGGGTCAAACCTAAGCTATACTGTATATAAATAATAAGAAACAAAGTCTTGCATGATCCTACCTGAGTCTTGGTACAGCCACTGCATTCTGACCAAGGAGTATAGGAACCCCACTGGCAATTTACTGGAGAGGAGGCACTGTCATAGTGTCAAATTGTCCATCATAAAATAGGCAGAAAGATAAGCAAGAAACACAAAGAAGAGTCAAAATGTCAAAAATTTCTAATTTTTTCCCTAAGAAACACTAAAAGTAATGCAAAATGTACAAAAATGGGGAAGAGTGAGAGAAGGAATTCATTTTCTATAGATCAACATTTAGTAAACATCTGCTATGTACCAAATACTATGAAGACACTAGAAATGTAGAAGTAATAGAAGAGATAGATCGATGACTGTTGAAAGACAGAGATGCAGATCTATAAAGAAATAGTCACAATATATCTGATAGATTTCATAACAGAAATGTGGACAATGTATAGAGAAGAGAGCATTCAGAGTGGGGAGGAACGTATAGGAGGAAGGTATAAAGGAGCCTTCAAAAGGTTCATGGAAAATGCAGTTGCGGAAAAACTGCACACGGATTTCAAATATATTTTTCACCAAAATAAGCTCATCCATAATTCCACAAAACTTCTTCAAGTCCCCTTGTATTATGGCCTTTAAAGGGATTCTGAATGATGAGTTGAGGAGTTATCCAAAAACATTGAGAAATAAGAATGTCTACCGAAACCCTATGAGAAGCGGGAAACTAAAAACTGGCAGAGGCTAAATGGACAGAAATTTATATTTAAGTACCCCCTCCCCGGTTTATTTAGGCTACTTTTCAAGCACACACCAAAGTGGAGCAATCTAAACTTAAGCAATTTCACTCAAGTAAAGTGCATATTAGAAATGGAGAATTTACTCACACAAAGCTTAACTCTGGCCATGTACTATGGAGGAAGTCACATGGTTTATTTCTAAGAGATTAAGGAAACCTTGCCTAAAACAATGCTCTAAAAGGGCTAAAGAAAACAAGACTCTTGATCTCTGAATGTCCAGCATATTCCTAGGCTAGGAGACATTTTGAGTCAAAATGTCTTGCCTATCTTAAGATAATCAGGTTACCCTGAAAGTAATGAATCTCATTCTGTACCGTGTCTGATTGAAGTGCTTTAAGGAACTAACCTTGCTAACTTACAGTTTTTATATGACACCAATAATCCAAATACTTGAGTGTTTGACCTTTGAGCAATCTGAACTTACTGTCATTTGTCTAGTTTGTGTTCCAGAGAAAGCAGAGGACTTCACCTAACATGGATGCTTAGGAGGAAATGCCTGCTTGTCTTTAACTCCTCTGTCTTCCTGTATTTCCCTATATAGGCCTCGCTTATTTGCACTGCTATGAACTGTCTCAAGATATGAAGCACCATGTAGACTCAGTGCCATCTTGCCCCTCTTTGTATTCCTAGTCCCTAAGGAGGGCCACCTGGAACATAGTCTGCTAGTTCTATCAAGTGAAACTGACCTGGCTATGTCCAATTATTCTGACACTGAGAGCAAAACAAGACCATAAATACATTATGCTGACTTTTTCCAGATCTCAAGAACTGATAAAACTATTAAAAAAAAAAAAAAAGGAGAAGAAGAAGAAGAAACTCTTAGGCCTACTCCATGGTGCACTGGTAGGTAATAGACTACTCAAGAGAGACCAGATCCTACATGACAACTGTGGTTCAAATCCCAACTCTGTCAGCACAAGTCCTTAAAATCCAATGGGCTGGGGGACCAAAGAAAAAAGACTGTAGCATGACCAGAACCTGTAGAGGATGTTTCCCTTTTTCTCTCTCTGTCTCTCTAACACACACATACTATATCATGAATAAAGGAGAATAAAAATCTCTCAACCTTTAAAATAAAGAGAATGTTTTGAAAGAATTACACTTAATACCAAATACTGCTCTGAAACATGTAAGTCTGATGCAATTCTCTTAACTACAGGTAAAACTAAGGCACTGGGACAAAAATATTGAGATATATTCGTTTACAACTTTCTATCTTACAGAAAAAGAATAAAATTCAATAATAATAAAAGCACTTTTTTATTATGAAAACATGTTAGAGGGATGAATACACTCAGGCTGCAATATAAAAATGAGACCATACTAAAGACATTTTTCTAAATTTTTTTCTTAACTTTAATGATTTGCATACATGATCCCAAAGATTCTTACCTTGAAAAACTTTGGAACTCTCCCATAAATCCCACCAAAATGAGTAAGCTTATTGCCTGGATAAGAAAAACAATAAAGCATTATTTTAGCTTGTATTTCTTTAATGAATTGAAAACCAATACACTGATACAAGTAAAGATTGAGAATTGGGAGTATAAAGAGTGAAAGAACCTTGCAGAAGGCTAAATAAGTCTGTTTTTCTTTTAAGTTTTTAAGTAGAAGTCTGAAATTTCCTCAAAACACAAAAATAGAACTACCATATGATTCAACAACCCTACAACCAAATATACATCCAAAAGAAATAAAATCAGTATAATGAAGAGACATCTGCATATCTATGTTCATTGTAGCAATATTCCCAATAGCCAAGATATAGAATTAACCTAAGTATCCATGAAGTATAAATGGATTTTTAAAATGTGGTAGAAAAACACAATGAACTCCCATCCAACCTTAGAAAAGAAGAAAATCCCACCCTTTGTTACTACATGGATGAACCCTGTGAGAAACATGGATGAACCAGGAGGGCATTACATTAAGTGAAATAAGCCAGCACAGTAAGATGAACACCACAGGATCTCTTAAACATACCCCTTATTATGGCCCACCAAGGGCTGCTTATTACAAAGTCAGTTCTGGTCATAAGTTACACAAGCTTATTCTATTAACCAAAAGAATGTCTTGAAACTTTAGGAGCTGGGTCTCTGAAAAGGAAACATTAACTTGCCTTTGGGAAGAATAGTGTATCAAATGAACCAGGGAGATAAAAACAGTCACAAATAATGTATTTTTCTGTTTTTCTATGCAAAAATGTATCTCAACTGCTCGTTGAGGGGATGTGCTATATCTGTACCATGTGCCAGTGTAACTATGCTGGAACATTTCCTGAATTGTCTTTTTTTCTTTCCCAGCACTGAATGAGCATTAGCTTTACCTCTTTCTTCGATGTTCCAGCTACAATTCTGATTTAAGGCATCACTGTGTGTCACCACATCCCAGCACCCTGTGAATCCCCTAGGTTTATAGAGCACAGACACAGTTTGGTCCAGGGAGACCAAGTAAAGGGTTGGCCTACAGGATTCTTGGGGGACAGGAAGACACTTTGGCTCTGAAGTCTTTCTCAAACATCTCACACCAAACAGACTCAGAGAGAACCAAAGAGGATTCTGGGATCATCTTTCTGAACAGATTTTTGCCAAGGGAGGATCGATCTCCTTTAAGAGGTCAGACATGGACACCATTTCTGATGTTTTGATAGCCGGGGCTTTCTCAACTTTCCCTTCTTTGAAAAATATCCCATAACTAGGTCTTTTAGGTTTCCAGTAAAACTATGAATATCTACTTTTAAATATTAGTAGACCTTTGCCTTCAACTTGGAGTGAAATCATCGCTTTTATTTGTTGATACCAATTTAAGAATAAGAGTGTATTTATTATTATAGCAGTAAAATGCCATAATAATCAACAATTGCAACCATATTTTAAGCAGAAAACAATTATCAAGAAGTCACATTGCCAAATAAACAAAATTGGTCGACAGTTATATAGATATTAGGAGAAAATGTATTAGCTACATGACTTTAGGAAGACCATCATGTTCTTATTGAGCTAACAAATGTCCTAAATTTTTAAGTAAAAAATACGAAGCAAAGTAATAGAAATTAGGTTACATCGTAATTCTAATTTTGTAAGGTTACTTGGTGCCCTAGTAAATATATGTTGGGCACTGTGTTTAGTTTTTAATTATTTAAACCCAGGTAAGACACGGGTTATTCAAAACTTGTATCTCACCCTCCCTGAAGTCCATTATTAAGCCAGTAGGAATTCACTACAGCAAATAGCTGCATTGTAACAACAGATGCAATGCAGCAACTGATAGGGCTGAGAAAATATTGTTCCAGTGTTATAATGCAACATTTTTAAACTTTAAAATATTAAATTTATAATAACAAAAATATAATCGCAATTCCAATTTAATTTTGCATCTCAGCAATTCAATCTATGGTAGTGATTTCTGTCTTTGGCTTTGTCTTTGATTAAACAGCAATTTTTTTTCAACATTTGGTCAATTTGCATTAGGCAACATATGTATATGGTGAGCTTTTAGTTTCATCTCTTGTGTCTTCTACTCTCTCAATCTTGACTCTTTCATTCAGGATTCAAATTCGCTTTTCTATAAAGCTCTTAGAAAAGTCAAATCACAGAAACTCCCAGGGATTTGACCAGTTCCAAATTAAACAAAGCAAACAATACACTGGAGGAAATTTTCCCCTACAAAATAACAGTACGAGTGCATGCTCACTTTGGCAGCACATACGCTAAAATTGGAACGATACTGAGAAGATTATCATGGCCCCTGTGAGAGGATGACACGCAAATCCGTGAAGCATTCCAAAATAACAACAGTACTATTGCATTTCTTTATGGCTTTCTCAGGACTTTCATAAACATTGTCTTCCAACCTCCCAATTCTTAGCTCTCTGAACCTATAATTTAACTATAAGATAAGAAAAGGGAATTCACCTTAGCTGAGCTATTAAATATATCTCAATAAATATTTTTAAAGTCATCCCAAGATTTTTTTCTTCTGTATTTTCCCATGTTTCTCTCCTTATGTGATTTCTTTGAAGTATTACTCTTCTTTTGAGATAGCTTAACTTATAAGAATAAAGAAATTATTATCTTACCTTCATGTTTGAGAAAAAATTCAGGGGAGAGGAGAGGAGGAAAATTTCCTGCTAAGAACAGGGTAAGTTTTCAACCTCCTGAAGAGTCCAGCAGACTGCCTCGCTCTCTGTCATTCCTTCTTCCAGATTATCTTGGCACTCATATATAAAGCAAGTAGTCCTAAGACTTAGCTCTTAACCCAATCAGATTCTCCAGAGACATGAAGAGCCTGTCCCTGTATTTAATCCGTGCCTTGAAGCCAGATGCATCCTATCACTTACATAGGCCTTAGCCAGAGTGAGCGGGAACTGCTTGGAAGTTAGAGATATATTTCTGAGAAACATATCTGTAAATCAGAAAAGATTGAAAATGTTCTCAGTTCAATGTTTAAGCGACTTTCAACCAAAGGAGAAGCCTCTTTCCTGTTTCAAAGTACTAAACTAAGCAGATGATTCTTGTCAAGAGTGCTACACACCACACTTTGAGATTAAACACTGTGTAGGAGAAAAGATCTACATGCAGTTTTGTCACTCATCATGTAACTACAATGTTTCAGAGTGGGATTTTTTCCCCCCAAGAAAATATAGCCTAACATGATACAATATCTATCCCTTAGTGCTTTACTCTCCCAGAATAATCACACAGAGTGTCATTTTTCCTTAAGGATTACTTATTTAATTGTATTTTTTAAAATTTGTTATAGGGCACCTGTTTTCACCAGGGAAAAACAGAAAGTGAAAAAGTAAGCCACCAGGTCTGGGATACTAACAACGGTTGGCCATGTGGGAGTCCTTGCCACCTGCTGGCCCCAAGAGCATCATTTTTTGAAACCATATTTAAAGGCATTGCTAATCTCAAGACCTTCCCTCAGTCTTTTGATACTCAGACCTGTTGGAAATTTTATTTTTAATTGCCAAAGTGCACTTTTCCTCCCCAAAGAGAGAGGGAGGTAGGGGGAGAAAAGGCACCCAATGGTGCACAGTCATGCCACAATCCCCTCCGCATTTCTTCACTCGGCTGTGATTTGGGGCACACACATACACAAACATGCACCAACGTGTTTTTTAAGTCATTGGGGCTGGGATTCAAACTGTGGTCAGTCACCTGGAATCTGACTCTGTTGGGCTACAGGGCTGGCCCAGAAAGTTGGTTTCGTTGTTGTTTTTGTTCATTTGGTTTTTTATTTGTTTATCTTGGGAGAGGTTTTTGTTTTTGTTTGGAGTGGTTTTTGCTATAGGGCAGGAGCATTCACCAGAAAGACAGAGAGACAGAGAGACAGAAAGCAAGAAATCATACCCCCGAGGGGATGGCCATGCCGCAATCCCTTCTCCTCCATTCTCCTCTCAGGATCTTGGGCACGCATGCACACATACCCAGCACAAGTTAAAGCCACTGGGTTTAGGACTAGAACCATAGTCAACTACATGGGAATCCAGCGATATAGCCATTACGCCAACTGCTGCTCCCAAGAGAGTTTTTTTGTTTTTGTTTTTGTTTTTGCACTAGAGCAAATGTACTAGCTAGAGAAACAGAGAGACACAAAGCAAAAAATTATCCTCCAGGGAGGATAGCCACGTCGCAATCCCTTCTCCTTCATTCTCCTTTCAGGATTTTAGGCATACACGCACTTCCACCCAACATGAGTTTAAGCCACAAGGTCCAGGACTCAAACCATGGTTAGCCAGGTGGAAGTCCAGGGTCTTAGCCACTATGCCAGCTGCTGATCTCAGAAAGTATTTTATCAAGGTCATAATGCAGGTCCATTTTCTCTTCTGCAGTTGTTACTAGTCTAATTCTGCCAGCAATTTATGCGCCCATAACTTTGCATTGATTCTAGCTGTTCTCTAATATCACTTTCATAGATTTCATAAACTGCTGCATTTTTTTTTTGGAATATCTTGCATTTCTTACTGAAATTGAACTACAGTTTGTTTGTTTGGGGGTATTCTTGAGAGATTTTTGGTATAGAGTGTGTGTGCATGCTAGAGAGATACAGAGAAATATAGAGACAGAAAGCAAGAACTCACCTCCCAGGGGAGATGGCCATGCTACCATTCCTTCTCTTCCATTCTCCTTCTGGGATTTTGGGTATGCATGCACATGTACCCAGGTTGAGTTTCAAGCTGCCAGGTCAGTGACTCAAACTACAGTTGACGGCATGGGAGTCCAGCTCCTTGACAACTACGCCTGAACTACAATTTTATTTGCATTGTTTGGCCAAATATTCTGATGCTAACAGCAAATGCATTATAAGTAAGATAAATATAAATGTTAAGTGGGAAAAAATTGAATTTGAATAATTTAATAAGTAAACCTTCTATTGGGGTCAGCAGATGACAGAGTGGCTATGTCACTGGACTCCAATATGGCTGACTGCAGTTTGAATCCCAGACCCAATGGCCTGAAACTCACTTTGGACACATGTGTATGCATGCCCAAGATCCCAGGAAGAGAATGGAGGAGAAAAGATTCCAGCATGGCCATCCTTCCGAGGGGTGATTTCTCACTTTCCTTCTCACTGTTTCTCCCCAACCACCACCACCACCAAGCACATGTGCCTTAAGGCAAAAACTTCTACAAAAAAATAAATAAATAAACATTCTGTTAATTAATATTTTCCAATATCAGTGACTTCTGTCTACATCCAAAGCACTTGAATAATAGGAACGCCTGCCCTGCCTTTGAAAATGAATGATGGTTTTCAAATTTCCACAACTTTTGTTCAAAACTTTAGTGCTCTCTAGAAAAAAATTTTGACACAAAGAAGATGACTCCTGAAAGAGATATTTTTTATTAATCTTCAATTGCATGAATCCTAGGTATGGTAGACTCTTAGAGACTCAATGTGCAATTCCACATTCAGTAGCTGTCTTCATTTGGGTTCCTCTGGAAATCTATTTATATTTGCAAGTAGCTTTTGTTTTGTTTTGAAAGATGATCCTGGATGGCACTGCTGGGGGTGGGGAAACCGAGACTGGGAAGAAAAGGAAGTCAATAAAGGGGATCGTACTATCAAGCAAGAGACTATGGTGCCAACTGGTGTTCAGTTCCTACGAGATCTGGGAGACTGGGCAGGCAGAGCATGCCTCAAAGTTAGTCCAATTAAGGAGTAAGGAAGCAGATATTTGTCTACAGTATTCCATCAGTGGTGAAGGTGGTGTCTGGACCTATTAACTCTCTGGTACTTCCAGCTTGCCCTAGGGCAGGCGGAGAACATACCTGCAGCCAGAAGAAAGAAGTCTTTGAGTAGAGAATTGCAGGTATCTAGAGTATTTGCAGGTGTTTTCTCTTTGTCATGTAGAAGTGAGTGGTGAGGGCATGTAGGGAGGACACCTACAGCAACTGCTAAGGTACCTTTTCATTCCTGCATGAATTTGTTTGTTTTAAATTCAATAAATATTTACTGAAGATGCGTAACATGATAGACTCTAAATTCTGATAGGTAGAAGACTTGAGCTACATATCCTTCTTTATTTTCATTCCTTACATGCCATAAAAAAAATTAGCCTATTTGTAGAATAGAATATCCTTAATCTATAGGATGATTCAGATATATTTATGATTATTTAAAACTTGAATTATTCAGCTCAGGTAGCCCATAGATTATGCATTTCTAACAGATTTACAAAGACCTTCTTTCTCCCAAATGCCTTACACACTCTCGTCTTTGCATCTTTGATGTCACATGAGCATTTCATTCATCTAGAATTTTGATGAAAGAGCCAATAGGACACAGGCTTTAAACATAGGTGGGAGCCAGTCTGTGGGAAGTCAGACTGCCCTAAGTCCTGTGGACCTCACTTCAAGGTCAATGAAATTCACTCACTAAGAGTTATTAAGAAACATTCAAAGGGGTATTTTAGGATGATTGAAACAGTGGTAGTGTGCAGGCTACATCGAAGGTGTTAGGAGTGGAAACAGGAAGCATGACTCGGAATTTATTTCAGTAGCTCAGACAAGGGGCAATCAAGGCCTCATTAAAATAGGGATAGGAAAAAAGTCTAAGAAAATTCAAAAGGCTTAGTGATTAAACATGGTTTCAAATCTGATTGGCTAAGGGAATTGGAAGAATTTATGAATGAATTAAAGGAAGAGGGAAGTAGAGTTGAAGAGAAAGAGAGGATTTTGGAGAGGGGACATTTTTATTTTGAAGAAATATGATGGTTAATTTTGAGCATCAACTTGCCAGGGTTGAAAGCTACCTGGAAGGCTAGTGAATCAGTGTTCCTAAGTGTGTCTTTCAGTGTTGCCAGACAAGATAGGCAGATGAATCAGTGGGCTGAGACAGGAAGACCTGCTTTCAGTGTAGGCAGGTAGCATCCAATCAGCTGAGAGACTGGGAGGCAGAAACAGAGGAAGCAGAGGTTCTATTCCCCCCACCCACCAATCCCTCCTTCCAGAGCATGCTATGTGTTCTACCCCTCTTCAACTTCTGCTTCTCCACATGGCCCTTGAATGCATTTTTTCCTGCCAGCTTCAGGTTGTGCATCCCCCCAGCAAGACAGATGTCAAGTTCTTTAATCACTGGACTCCTTCTAGTGGCTGCCTACAGGCCTCCTTCAGACCTCAAACTAGAACTATACTAATGTCTCTGCTTCAGTTTTCAGCTGTTTCTCCATCTTACAGACACCCTACTGGCTGCTATCTCAGTCTTGTGATTACATGAGATAATCTTATAATAAACTCCTTCTTTTACATATACATTTATCCCATCTAATCATGTAATACATAACTGAACCATAGATATTTTTGGAAAGAAATTATATAGATAAGTCAAATCTTGGAAATAAATGAGTCTTCCAGAGGCTGGTAAGAATGAAGCATAAAACCACAAGAAATGCCCCCAGTCAGGGAGTGCTATAGCTTAAATATGACGCCCCCCCCCAAAAATCAATTATTGAGTGCTTATTTTGGGACTAAGAGGGTGAAAACTTAATCTGATTATGGTATTGAAAGGTGAGGTATTTGGGAAGAAATTAGGATTAAAAACAGTAGGGTCAGACCACAGTGACTAACTTCTGATAGATTTATATAGAAAAGAAAATGAAGCAGGGTGACTCACATGAAACTGACCATGCTCTCCTGCTGTCTGCCATGTTGTGATGCATCCAAAAGATCCCCGCCAGAGGAGACCCTGGACCTCAGACCTCTCAACCATGAGCTAAATAAATCCTTGTTTTCATAAATCACTCAGTCTCAGGGTCGGCAGGCATCATGGTAGTTAAGGGTTCTGGACTCCCACATGACCCACCATTGTTCGAGTGCCAGACCTGGTGACTTGCTTTCTTACTTTCTCCCTCTCTCACTCTCACTCTCGCTCTCTCAGCTCTGTCCTTTCCTGGTCAAATTTAAATAATAATCACTCACTCTTAGGTATTTCCTGTTATGAGTGATGAAAATACTAGATTAGAGGGCTAGAAGAAGAAAAAAAGCCAAAAAATGAGAGAAAGAGAGGTTACAGAAAGAGAAGGAAGACCAAAACGATGTAGCATCAAGCCAATCCAGGAGAATTTCAAGAAGAGACCTGTCTACCATGGCAAATGCCATATGGAAGTCAAGGAGAATGGATATTAAGAAAAGACCACATCATTCTACAATTAGAACACTGTTGATAAACCTAGGGCAGAATTTTCAACTTATTTTCCACAGATTTTAGTATTGCAAGACACTTCAAATAAAAATAAATCTAGTGATTAAATAACCATTAAGAAACTGTGTATACTGTAGAACAGGGATTCTTAGCCTCTAAACTACTGACCTTCTGGGACTTATTATTTTGTTGTTGCCATGGGAAGAGGAGGTTGTTCTGTGCATTGGAAAAGGGTCAGCAGCATCTTTGGCCTCTACCTACCACCCTTCCCTAGTCATGGCAACCAAAAATGTCTGCACACAGTACCAAATGTCCCCCAGGGCGAACTGCACTGCACTCTCAATTGAAAACCAGTGTTACAGTGTCTACCGTAAGCAAATGCTCAGCCTTAGATCCACAACACAGAGAACATGGTGCACTGAAAATTAAGTGTTTTTAAAGCTCTACAGCAAGTCAAATTTTTCAACTTTTTCAATCCAGAATTTCCAAAATGTATATGATCACAGAAACTGTATTTCTAACAACTTCAAAAACTGATACATAGCCACGCTTTGCCAAATGGTGTTTGAGCCTATACTGCATCAGTAATAGGGAAAGGCAGATTTCTACCTGACTAGGAAAGGCTTAGCAAGGTCATAGCCCTCTCCTCGTCCTCTACAACACACTTTCCCATGTGCCCTCAATACCTATGGCAGCACCTCGAAACTGTTAAACGTCCCCAGACCCTAATTAAACCATAAGGCCACCAGCGGCCTCAGGGAGCTGTTCTAGTTCACACTGGGAAGATATTAGAAAGTATTTTTAACAAGGTTATTTTATTTACTAGCCATTTTGTTGTGCTCTAAATTGTCCCAACAGCTTCTGCTGACTGGGGGCTTAAGAGAACAAACTCACAGAGGAAGAGTAAAGTCTTCTGTGTTCTCTTGTATTGAGACTATTAAGGTCAGAACTGAACTAACCAAGAGTTAGAGTAAAGAAGCAACAGCATCCCCTAGTGGCAAGCTGCTCCAGTTGCCCTGAATAAAAGAATAATGTTGGGCTCCAGCTAAACAACTCAGGGAGGAGTGGTTCTGTGGAATCTTCTTAGGTTCCCAGTCAAGTACTTACTAAGCTAATACAAGTATTCCAGGTAGTCTCTCTTATTTCATTAAAGTGTCACTGTGTAAGCAGTTTGAGACCGCAAAATGGTCAACAGACAATACCTTATCCAAAGGAAAATTACAGCAAAATGATGACTGTTAAATGCTTATCATTGCACCGAATAAGATGCTGCCCATCTCTGCAGGAAGTACTACATTCAACTCTTTGATCTGTGCATTAGTTTAAAGAAAGGACACTACATTAATACTCTCACGTGTGATCAAGTCCTTCCTAAGAATGTTGTATAAGGCTTAAGCAGATTAAGAAATATTTACAAGACTTCAGGCTTTACTTCTGAACAGATGTCATTACCCTTTACAACACTGGGCAGGACTTTGCCCTGGTGTTCCTAATGGCTGCAGAGGGCAAGGATCAAATTACAGTGAAGAGGTGGTAAGACATTTTGGCTTTATGGCTTTCAATAGCAGCAGGCACGTGCTAAATTTAAGAAGCCAGGATAGGTCTGGGTTTCTGATGTCATCTGGATTTTCTCAGCTATCTGCAATGCACATCGTGGCAATAGTCTGCAACTCAAAGATTCATTTGGTTTTAATTGGAATGAATTCGAACAGCTTTGAGAAGAGGTAAAATGCAAAGATTTCAGTGATTCAGTAACTGCACTACACCAAGTCCTGTGGAAAAAATATCAGAAGACAAAGTCATTTATTTGATCTATGCTGCAAATTTGTGGTGCCTAAGCAGAAAGGTGTTTTTTAGTTCTTGGGTTTATTTTATTTTATTTTATTTTTCAGATCAGGAGTTCGGCATACTATAGTCCTAAGATAAAAATCAGTCGCTCTCAGAAAATGTTAGGCTGTCTCATAATTTCAAGTTTTACCTCTTTAAATTGTCATTAAATAGATTTGTTAATATAAGACTCATCATTATATATTCCACAGACCAAAAAAGAGTAAACAATAAGCGAAGGAATGAAGTAAAATCCTAAATCATTTGCCTATCCAAATGCATGTGAAAAAATCTTAGAAACCAGTGACAATCACAAACATATAACGGGAAACTTCTCCTCAAGAGTAATAATTTTTAAGGGACCAGCAGATGATGTAATGGTTGTCACTGGACTCCCACGTAGTCGACCACGGTTGGAGTCCTGGACCCAGTGGCTTAAACTCATGCCAGTCACCTGTGCGTGCATGCCCAAAATCCCAAGAGGAGGATGGAGGAGAAGGGATTGCAGCATGGCCATTCACACTGGAGAGTGATTTCTATCTTTCTGTCTCTCTGCCTTTCTCTGTCTCTCTAGCAAGTGCACACAACCTATGGCAAAAATCTCTCTCAAAAAAAAGTAGTAATTTTCCTAAAAGCAAAAGGTACCAATCTGTATTTCATCATTACAGATACATGCCCTGGCAACACAGTCTGGATCCAAACTTTGGGCAAGTTACTCAGCTTGTTTTGCCCTCTGTATTCTTATTTGAAAATTAAAAATAATATTATATAATTCATACAGTTGTAATGTTAAATGACATAATCCAAGTCAAACAATTAGCATAGTGCCTGGAATATAGAAAGCTCAGTCCAATAAATGTGAAAGATGAGAAACGACTCAAATATTCACCAATAGTGGATCAGTTATGAGTAGTTGACATGTAAATATTATCTCAAAAATATATTTTAATTATTTTTGTAATTTAATTTATTTTTTTTTATTTATTTAAATTTGATCAGAGAGGGACAGAATGAGAGAGAGAGGGGAAGTGAGAAAGCAAGCCTCCAGGTCTGGGACTTGAACTATGGTCGGCCTTGTGGGAACCCAGTGCCCTTAACCACCACAACATCTGTCAGCCCCATCTCAAAAATATTTAAAACCATACTATCTTTGTTGTTATAGAGTCACAAACAAAATTATACAAAATTATAAGAAATATTTTCAACATTATCTTTAAAATTCAGTATTTTGAAATTTTGAAAGTTGTTTATTAACCATCAAGAACTATGGAGTATGAGCTAAATTTTTTTGATATGTAAAGTAAATGTTTGTGGGAAAATGTAAAAATAAATTAATTAATAAAAAAATAGTGGATCAGTTAAATAAATCGCAATACACACATCAAACAGAACATTATGGAGCTAAAATAATTGAAGACGGCTCAGCCATAGAGTGTCATGCACTGCTAAGACACTGTGCTTCACAGACCAGGACCACACGGAGGTTCAGATTTGATTCCCAGTCCAATATAAATTCTGGGCAAGGTGGCATGGGCCTGTAATCCCAGTGACCTAGAAAGGCTGAGATGGGAGAACTGCAAGCCAAAAGCTAGCTTGGGAAACACAGTGAGACATGTCTGAAGGAGCTGGGTGTGGTGGTGCACACGTGTGGTTTCAACTGCATGGGGTGAGGCAGGAGGATAATGACACAGCAAGACCATATTTTAATCTGTTGTGGAGGAGTCCGACCCGGTGAGGCCCCAGGATCTGTCTGAGCCCCCAGACCTTTGAGCTCCGCTTCTGGTCGGATCAACACGTTGGCAAGGCTACTGTTGTGCACCCCCCGACCTTGGAACAAAGCTTGGGTCAGTTAGCATGTCAGCAAGGCTGCTTGCTATTTTCTCCAGAGAATTGAGGCAGCCTCACTGGGAAGCGACCCCCCTCTGACTCCCCAATTTACTACTATGAAAGAATTGCATAGCTCTCCTATACATTCTGAGTATATGATAAAATTTTCCAGGAAGTCCCCCAACCAGACAGCTCCCCTTTGCTCTGGAGCAAATAG
>NW_006204238.1:4032448-4068607 GCF_000334495.1 Tupaia belangeri chinensis
GCTATAGGGCGCGTGCGCTCTCCAGCCAGACAGAGAGAGACATAGAGACAGAAAGCGAGAAATCACCCCCCAGGGGGGATGGTCACGTCGCAATCCCTTCTCCTGCATTCTCCTCTCGGGATCTTGGGCACGCACACACATGCGCCCGGCGTGAGTTTTAAGCCACCGGGTCCGGGACGTGAACCGCGGTCGAGGGAGTCCAGCAACATAGCCATTACGCTAACTGCTGGTTCCCTATAGTAATGTTTTTGACTTTACTGATGTGTTCAATATTCATGCTGGGAAAAACCATGTTGTACACTGTAAAGATATATAGTGATTAAATCTACATTTAAAAAATAATAATAAAGGAAAACAAAAACAAAATTGAAGAAGCTTTGTGCCCTTATACGGAAAGATCTATTCTACAAAATCTATTGTTGACAGATAGAGACCAGAATATTCCTTTGGAGTTAAAAAGGACAGAAAAGATAAGAATGTTTATCCTAGGGGCTGCCAGGTAGCATAGTGATTAGGGCACTGAACTCCCACATGGTTGACCATAATTCAAGTCCCAGACCCAGCAGCTTGAAACTCACACCGGGCACATGTGTGTGCATGCCCAAAATTCCAAGAGACTGGAGGAGAGGAGATTGTGACATGGCCATCCCCCCTGGGGCGGGGATAGTGGTGATTTCTTGCTTTCTGTCTCTCTGGCAAGCGTACACACCTATGACCAAAAAAAAAAAAAAAAGTCATCTCTTAAAAAAAGGAAGAAAAAAACCTTTTCCTATTTTTATCTATATGAAGAAATTCTGGAAGGATAAAAAGAAACTAAAAAATATTATCTTACTGGGGATGCATGTGGGAAGAGGACTACGTAAAAAGATAAAAACAGGATGAACAGAAAAAGAGATGGGACTAAGACTAACTTTACACTGTTATGTGGCTTAACACATTAATGAACATATTACCTTTTAAAAATATATTTTAAATTATCTAATTTTATTTTGTTAGCTATTGTTATGTAGTATGATTATTTGTAGTATGATAGAATAAACATCCTGATTATTTGTCCTTTGATTATTTGCTTGTTTGTCCATTTATTTCTTTATTTGCAGGAACTATAGTAACCTACAAGGACACACATAGGACTAACTGGAACAGGAATTTTACAGAAAGGCTTCATGGGTAGCAGGATCAAATGGATGATCTGGAAAGTAGAGCTAGTGACTCATTAGATCACTACTTTAGTGCACTGCACTGGACTCCCAAGTGGTCGGGAACTCCCAAGTAGTTCCTTGATTTTTATGTGACAAAGTTTCCAAATGCACATTCTTTCACAGTGAGCATATGAGTAAAAATGACTGATTTCATTCATTTAAATATACATGAAGGAGGTCAGCAGGTGGCATAGTGGTTGGGGGTGCTAGACTCCCACATAGCTGACCACAGTTCAAGTCCCGGACCTGGAGGCTTTCTTTCTCTCTCTCTCTCTTTCTCTCTCTTACTCTATCCTTCTCTGGCCCAATTAAAATAAATAAATAAATAAATAAAGTTAAATAAATTTTTTTTTTTTTAAAGAAAGCAAGCATACTCAGGAAGGTCTTCAGGTACAAACCCACCATCTTCCCATGTGGGTCAATCTTGCAGAGTGTTGCATTTCACCATTGCACCACCATCCAGCTCCTCATTCTCTTCTTGCTCTTTCTTCATCTTCTACTGCTGTGAGCCTATTTCCTGGTAGAAAATGTGTCTTGCAAAAAAAAAAAAAAAAAAAAAAATCAACAAATAAATTATGTCTCTAATTTAGGTTTTGCCATTTGCTGTTACTCCCTTAAGCCTCAATATTCTTAATAATAATTTAAAAAGATAATGAAATCTTCTTCACAGGGTCGATGAGGGTCAAGATATATAAAATATACTGCAGCATCCTGAACACATATAAACGCCATACCCGTGAACACTAAGTGTATATTTTCCAAATATGCACAAGCAAATGTGAGCCAAAGAAAAACTTTAACAAAACAGTTTATCCAAAGATATTCCCTCAGTGATACACAGTTTGGGAGCCAGATCCTGAGAACAATCAAACTGAGTTGCAAACACTTGGTCCAGCAATCCAGACAGAACCAGATAATAATTACCAGAGTGATTACCAACCATATGATTCTTATATGGGTCTATGAAGACAGCTCTTGGGTACAGAGAGCTATTTTAAAGTTTACATGATCTAAAATGATAATGCACATGCCATTTGAAGTATCAAAATCTTATTCAGACTGAAATTATATCAAGTAGGGACCAGCATGCGGTGTGGTGGTTAAGGCACTGGACACTCCCACATGGTCAACCACAGTTCCAGTCCTGGACCTGGCAGCTTGCTTTCTCACTTTCTCTCTCTCTCTCTGCATCTCTCTCTGGTCAGATTTAAATAAATGAATGAATAAATTTAAAAATTAAATAAATAATTCTTTTTTAAAACAGAAATTATATTCATCTATTTTCTGTCAAAAACCAGGGTCTTGTCTTCTATGGCTGAGTATTGTCAACTGGACTAGTGAGAAACATATTGAAATATTCGCTTTGCAAAAAAATCATGCTTTGCAATAGCGTGATTGAATGTATAAAAGAAATTGAAATAAAATTTTAAAATAAATTTAAAAAGAAATAAAAGAAATTACATCAACTAGTATTGTGATAGTGCTGGTACTGTTCACACTAATCAGAAAGTCCAGTTGATAGTTGAACATATTACAATTTCAACTAAGCAAAAGCTGAGATCAATTATGTTAGTAAATGCTTTGTCATTAAAAGAAAAAAATACCTCATGTGGCCCAATGTAAAATGAAGTAGAAACCTCATCTGTGAAAAAGTCAGGAACTCTACAAAACATTTAGTTCTTAATGTAGAATCAATAGAGGTTAACATCTTCCTCTTTATTAGTCAAGCCTGAAATGGGGAAACATCAGAATAGGAACTAGACTCAAAACTGACTGAGCTGTGTGTTCTGTTTATCTTTTATTAATTCCCTGAAGTAAGAGGCTGTATGGCCTTAAGTACAAAGACTTCAGACCAGTTCTTTGTATTCTTGGTTGTCTCTTGGCTATATAACTTCGGAGTGCAAATCATTGAACTCTTTAATGAAGTATTGTAGAGATAAATCATAATGGGGGTGGGGAGACTGATCGAGCACAGGGTAACCTCTCTGTTCACAGGGGAAATTGAGCAATGCACTTGGATTCTGTAAAACCAACCTATGATATTTTATCTAAAATGTGCTTACAACAGCCACTTACTACTCCTCTCCCCAGGATAGATCATTATGCTATAGCCAGGGATAGACATAAACATTGGGCTGTCAAGAAAATCATGATGCATTATTGCATAGGAAAATATGGCATGGCTTTCCCAACAACCTAATAGATATAGATACCAATAGAAATATAACATAGATAATATCTGTATGTGGTCACATGTTTCCAAAAACATGAACTATATAGTCAACAGTATTTGATTTAAAATTCCACCTTGAGACCTCACATTGATTTATGTATTCATCTAACAAGGATGTCTTGTATGTGATTTTATGCTAATTACTGGTTATTGTCATACAGTGATGGGTATAAATCATGGTTAAGGTACATATATTCTAATGGGATGTATAAAAGTATAAAAACAAAACTAAATCAATGGGACTCAAGGTAATGAATCATTACTGAATTTCTCCCCTTCCTCACTATCTCCCATACCCAGTCAGTCAACAAGATCTGTAAAATACATTTGTGATTTATATATCCTTAATCCTGTTCTATTGCCAGAGCAGTAGCCAGGCTCTTCATATCATTTGCTTCCTTATCGTCCATCTGGTATGTTTTTTTCCTTTGGGATATAATTTACACACCATAAAAGTCATCTAACTTCAGAATATCGTCATCATCCTCCAAAGAAACCCCATATCTATTAGTAGTCAGTTCTTAATCCCTACTACCTTCCAGCTCCTAGGCAACCACTAATCTGCCTTCTGTCTCTATGGATTTCCCTATTCTAGACATTTCATATAAATGGAATCACACAATATGTGGCCTTTTCAGTCCATCTATTTTTACTTAGCATAATTTCAAGGTTCATCCATGTTACAGTATATATAAGTACTTCATTCCTTTGAATAATATGGGACCAGCAGATGGCATAATGACTACATCACTGGACTCCCATGTAGTTGACCATGGTTCAAGTCCCAGACCTGGTTGTTTAAAACTCACGCCAGGCACATGTGTGTGAAAGCCAAAAATTACAAGAGAATGAAGGAGAAGGGATTGTGGCATGACCATCCCCCCTGGTGAGGTGATTTCTCTCTTTCTATCTCTCTTTCTCTGTCTCTCTGGCATATGCACACATCCTATAACAAAAAATCTTTTTTTAAAAAGTCTAAATAATATTCCATTACATGTACAACATACTACCAAGTGTTCACTCATTCATCAGTTGATAGACATTTGGGCTGTTTTCCCTTTTGTTGCTACAAGCATTCATATCCAAGTTTTTGTGTGGACGTATGTTCTTAATTCTTCTGAGTACACAGCTAAGGACAGAATTATTGGGTCATACAGTAACTCTTTACTTAAAATTTTGAAGAACTACCATATCATTATCCAAAGCAGTTGTACCATTTTATATTCCCACTGACAATGTATGAAAATTCCAATTTCTCTACATCTTCATCCATACTTCTTCCCTTACATCTTTTATATTTTACAGGGTTTTTTACTTTATTTGATTCTATGTTTGACAATTTTAACACTGGAAGTACTGGTTGCTGTGGTAATGTGATTTATATATATTTATTTATGAAATATTGTATATATAAAAATCTATTTGTTTTGTTATGGTTTGTGTTGCTTTTTGTCCATGATTCCTGATTCATAAGTATTCGGCCTTTGTTCTGGTTCATGCAGCAGCTTCAGAACAGCTTCAAAGAGATAAGGGTGCAAGTCTGACTCTCCCCTGGCTTCTTTTCACCTACCCTAAGACAGGTAATAGAAAACCCAATCTTCCCCCAACCTTAAGACCCTCATTTCAGAAAGGTCCTGCCCAATACTAGGGATGGAGGATGGGTGAAGGCCACACAGAGAAGACAAGAATTTAAATAAACAGGCCTTTACTGGATTTCCCCATCCAATCTATAATCTCATGCCTGTGCAATGAAGTCTCCATAAAAATTCCCAAATTCAGTGTTTAGGGGGCTTCCTGATAGCTGAGCCTATGGGCATAGAAGCTCTGTGCCCTTCACATATGCCTTGCTGTCCTATTGATTTCTTCAATCTATATCCTTTAAAATATAATAAACTAGTAACTGTAAGTAAGTATTTCCCTGAGTTCTGTGAATTGCTCTAGCAAATTAATTGAACCTGAGAAGGGGAGGAGGTTATAGAAGCCCCAACTTACAGCCTGGCAATAAGAAGTTCTGTAGGCCCAGACCGACAACAGGTGTCAGAAGGCCCGGGGCAGTCTTGAGGACTAAGCCTTCGACCTGAGTGATGGGACACGAACTTCAGGTAAGTAGTGTCAGAATTGAGTTGGACTAGAGGACGTCCAGCTGGTGTCCACTGCAGAAGGGACTGCTTGTGGGTAGGGAGAAATCCTCCACACCCTCAGTGGTTACTGAAGTGACCTACCTATATTGTGAGAAAATCAAGAAAAAATGCCGTGTTTTTCTGGATTCGCAGTTGCTAACAAGATTAATATGTTACCTTTTTGCTTTATCCTACTACATATTTATTTGTAATAAACTTAATTGTGTATAGTTGATATTTATAGCATGATGTTACAGGAAACATAAAAATACAGAGATACATATAACTACAAACAGAGAGTACAATGGTTACTATAGCGAAAAGATTAACATACCTATTATTGAGCAAATCCATTTATACATGGATTTTTTTTTTTCAATAAAGGTGTTGGAAATTTTTCTGAAGATTTATGACAATTTGAAAAAACTTCATGTTTGTGAGAAATGTAAACAAACATGAACGCATAGTGTTGAATCATAATAACATAAAATTAGCAATAGTAAACACTGAACTACTGTAACAACTTCACAGCCACCTCCTGTTGCTATTGTAGTGAGCTCACACATTCTGAGTATCCACTTAAAAATACCTTGAGATACTAATTATCTCAGCATGAGCAGTTCATCTCTCTAGCTAATTGTGTGTCACAGTAAAAAGTGATCTCTTGTAGTTCTTACCTATTTGTCTTCATCTTTAGTGCAATACTGTAAACCTTGAATAACCCCTTAAATGTTTTTAAAAGGTTTTTGCCATAGGTTGCGCGCACTTGCCAGGGAGAGACAGTGAAAGGGGAAGTGCAAAATTGCCACTAACCCAAGGGGGGATATGGCCATGCATAAATCCCTTCTCCTTCACTCTCCTCATGGGACCTGGGGCACTCCCACACTCACACCCAGCATGATTTTCAAGTCACTAAGTCTGAGACTCAAACCATGGTAGCCATGTGGAAGTCCAGTACCCTAACCACCACACCACCTGCTGGCCCCAACACCATAGAATTTTCATGCTGATTCATTCATTCATGTATAGGCTAGTTTACTATGACACAATTGTATCAATTACACTAGGCTACCACAAAGCAATTATATTGCTGTTTCTTTTTAATCAATGCAGGAGTCATTATACCCGTAAATATATATGAGTTTCTTTATTATACCATCTTTTTATTTTTGAAGTTTAGTGCTAATAATATGTATAACATCCATAGTGTTTTCTATAAGACAACATTGATATAGATACTAACAGACAATTTATCCTTTTTTTAAAGAATTATTTATTTTATTATTTATTTATTTATTTGTTTGTTTGCTATAGGGCATGTGTGCTCACCAGCAAGAGACAGAAAGTAAGAAAGCAGGCTGCCAGGTCTGGGACTCAAACCGCTCTCGACCATGTGAGAGTCCAATGCCTTAACCACCACATCACCTGCTGGACCAAACAATTCATCTTATTTTTTGTTTGTTTGTATTTCAAGGAATATTTAGTAACAAGATAGATAACATATGATTATCTTTTTTTAAGAGAGATTTTTGTTATAGAACAAATGTGTTCTCTAGAGAGAGACAGAAAGCGAGAAATCACTCCCTGGTGGGATGGCCGTGCCACAATCCCTTTTCCTCCATTCTCTTCTTGGGGTCTTGGGCACGCACACAAACATGCCTGAAGTGAGTTTTAAGCCACCAAGTCTAAGACTCGAACTGTGGTGAACTGTATGAGTGTCCAGCGATGTAACCATTATGCCATCTGCTGGTCCCAGATCTCATATGCTTATCTAACATGTAATTTTATGTCACTGCAGCTAAAGCAAAACATCCCATTCACTGGGTAAAAAGTTTTGTATTTATGTATATTTTGCAGTGCAATTTTTTTAAATATTGTAATTATTAATTTCAGAACTCCAGAATTTGAATAGATGCCAATGTTCTCTTCTTTTTCTCATATGGGAAAGGAAAATTCTTTTGAACATAGTTTGAAGCCTGTACAAAAATCCCATAGCTATATTCTTCAAGATCACTCTGTAGAGTCTTCAAAATTCAGAAGATACAGGCAAGCTTTAATTCAGCCTTTTAGAGAAGTACACATAATTTGCATGATATCATCAACAAGGAGGAATGTTGGGGTAATCACAGTGCAAGAGTGAAGAAGCTGTTTCTTTACACAAGAGTTATCCCATATACCTATTTCTGCTGCTACCATTGGCTCACCTGTGTTCAAGTCTACCCACAAGATGACCTGATTCTGAATGTTCCGCTTGAATTTTAACTAATGTTTCCTGAAGGTCAAAACCAGAATTCTCAGCAAGGACCTTGGGAACAGAGAGTAAATGCTTGGATTCCAAGCCAGGCTTTACATTCGGCTTATATTTAATCAGGGATTCTGCCATGGCCACTTCTACTGCACCAACACCTGGAACCACACAGTCATCATCAAAAGCATTTTTGACACCCCTTAAGCCATCTCTTCTTGTATCTTTGATTTGAAGGAGTGTGTGCTGGTTTGGTCCTTTGACCAATAATGTAACAGAACAAGGACTGTTACGTTTCTCAATAAAGGTGACCTCTTCTCCTAATGTGTACTCAGACACAGGTCCTGCATGTCCCAAACAATAAGGATTTAGGTCATCAAAAGAATTTAGAGCTACCCTGCTACAAGCAAGAGTCATCCTCTCCATATTTCTCCTTTCAGCTCTGGACAGAGCTATGACACTTTCTTCTGCAAGAGTATCTAAAGAGCATCTAAGGAAAAGGGGTCAATTCTCTTTTGATTAATAACAACAAATACTTTGAATCACCAAAGATTTCCTTTTTCAGTTCTATTATTATTTCTTTTTCTTTCTTTCTTTTTTGTTTTTTGTTTTTTGTTTTTTTTGAGAGATTTCAGCTACAGGGCACATGTGCCCGACAGAAAGCGAGAAGTCACTCCCCGGGGGGGATGGCCACACCGCAATCCCTTCTCCTCTCAGGATCTTGGGCACGCACGCACATGCGCCCGGCATGAATTTAAACCACTGGGTCCAAAATTCGAACCATGTTCGACTACATGAGAGTCCAGCAACATAGTCATTATGCCATCTGCTGGTCCCTATTTTTATTTCTTTTATACATTCAATCACATTACTTAGCTTACAAAGTGAATATTCCAACATGTGTACATTTCTCACTAGTCCTGTTCACCATACTGGAAAGTTATCTTCAATAGATAATAACTCATTTCTTTGTCCCATAAATGCCTTGCCTCTCTATTTTTCTCCTTAATGTCCTTCCTCAGATTCTACTCCTTCACCTGCCCTCTTCCCACACTGTATCTGGTATTCACAATGATTTACTTAGTTTCTATAACCTTTAGACATTCAGTTTCAGCCATAGAGTGCAGATACTCATTATATATTAAGTAGAGACATACAGTTCATGTTTATTGTGGCATTATTCACAATTACTAAGATGTGGAGCCAACCCAAATGCCCATGAACAGATGAATGGATTGAAAAACTGTGGCATCTATGGAATACTACTCAGCCATAAAAAACAAGACCCTGGCTTTTGACAGTTCTATTACTATTTTAACTGTATCTCCAGTGAATTTTCTTTCAGCTTTTACTAGTTTTTCTCTCTCTCCTGCATTCTAATGACACATTGCACATCTTCTACTCTTTTCTTCCTATCAGGAGACCATGCTCCATAGCCCAAAACAAGCCCTCTGATTAAGCTTGTATCAAGTTCAGATTTATATTTCACCTCCATGATTTCAACCATAAATAGGTCAATAGATTCATCTTATTTTTCAATGGCCAAAATGGAGTCTACTATGTCCTCTATTAAGACATCTGCAAGTTTAGCATTGTCTTTAGTACAAATAGACATGTCGGCCACATCTATAAACGCTTCTCTGTCTATCTCTCTGCCTACTTGGACTTGTTTCAGAAACTGATGGGCCTTTTCCTTTGTAGCTTCAAATCCTTCAGTGATTATTCTGGGTTGAAGGTTTTCAGAAATGCAGAAATCTACCTATTTCAGCAGCTCTCCAATGATAAGTAATATCACCATAATCCTGTCATCCCAGACTGTGGCTAGTAAGGAGGCTGGAAGTAGTAATATCACCATAATCCTGTCATCCCAGACTGTGGCTAGTAAGGAGGCTGTTAGGTGTTGAATTTGCATTTTGTGAAGCAGCACATTGTCATCTTTGTTTAGTTTAAAGTCACCATCATGAGAAACTAGCATCTTCATGGTGCCATAGGCCCCAAGTTGGTCCTCAGCCTGTCCTGCAGCCCCCCTGTCACACTGATGTTGACTGCCAGTGCCACCTGAGTTCAAGCCACCTTAGCCTTGGGTTCAGGGTCTTCACAGCCACTATAGCTGCCCTAGATGAGGAAGAAGAGACTGAATGGGCTCAGTGCCCATAACTGGTTCGGTATGGCTGGCAATTCATCTCATAAACAATGCAAACTCATGGTATAAATAAACAGACTATAATACTGTAAATGTATTTTCTCTTTTTTCTAATTTTCTTAGTAACATTGCCTTTTCTCCAGCCTACTTTATTGTATGAATACAATATATAATATGTATAATGTATAACATATGTATTAGTCAACTGTTTGTTATTGGTAAAGTTTTCAGCCAACAGTAGGCTGTTAGTAGTTAAGTTTGGGGGGAGTCACAAGTTATATATGGATTTTTGACTGCATGGGAGATTAGCTCTGCTACCCTCATGTCATTCAAGAGTCAATTATAATTTAATGTGCAAACGTGTGTATGTGTGCAAACGTGTGTGTGTGTGGAGAGAGAGAGATTGAAGGTATGAGATGTAAGAAGAAAAGTATAAAACTGTTATCCACGAGTTCCTCAGACTAAGGATTCTTAAGTTCTTTCTGTCTAAGCTACTCTTGCAATTATCTCTATTCCATATACCCCTTCACTTACCTCATATGTGTGTCAAAATAACAACCCTAGTTAAATCCAATCTTCCTATTCTCTGCCTGTATCCTGTGATTGGTATTACTTTAAATTCACGATCATGAATGTCAAGTGGACTTTAAGTGACAATCACTCTACCTTGCCTAATCAATTCAGTTATTCACAAGGACTTTCCACACTTTCCTTTTTAAAGCTCTTCCATTAACTCAGTCTCTAGTAATCATTTCCCCTACTTCGCTGAACAAATCAAACCAAGAGGGACAGCTTTCACATACTCGTCCTGAACCAATGCACTCTGCCTTCTCTCACTTTACAGCCTTTTTATACTCTAACTTAACAGCTAAAAATTCTACCTCAGACTTCTTTACTAGAACCACAAAAGGAAAAAAAGGTAGCTTTGGACTCTCACTGAGTTCTTTAATCTACAAAATTCCTGTAATTCCCTATCGGAATAAATTAATCCAGAATACCCTTGGCCAGGCATTCCAGGCAGGAAAGGAGCCTCTACCCAATCCCATCCCTGGAACAAACTGGTGTCTTTTGGGATACTGAGATGAACATGATCATGGTTGTACTGATGCTACAAAAAATAAATAAATAAATAAAGGTGGGTTTGTTTGTTTGTTTGTTTTTGAGGATTTTGCCTTAGGGCACATGTGCTCACCAGGAAAAAAGAGAGACAGAGACAGTGAGCGGGAAAGTGAGGAATCATACCTCCTCCCACCCCCTGAGAGGATGGCCATGCCACAATCCCTTTTCCTTCATTCTCCTCCCAGAATTTGGGCATGTGCACACATACACCCAGCATGAGTTTTAAGTCCCTGGGTCTAGGACTCAAACCATGGTCAACCATGTGGGAGTCCAGTGATGTAACCACTACGCCATCTGCTGGCCCCAGCTACAAAAATTTTAAAGGGCAAGAACAAAGATTCCTTTCAGCCCATGAGGTTAACCATTACATGTATCTTCATTATTTTTCATCTTGTCAGAAATTTTCACTAGGTTCTAGTTACTACTGATAAATGGGATGCTAAAGATAGGTGAGAGAATGTGATGGGGAAAGTAGATGAATATAACTTGCATGGAAAGAATCTAAGAATTCTTACACTGAAGACTTGTTAAGTATTTTTATTCCATTTCCCTCCTTATGCTTCCAGTATCTACTGTCTCACATATATTCTTAACTAATGACTTCCAAATTTCATTGATAAAAGAGACCCGTGCAAGAGCATTTATACACACTCTCATCATCTCTCTATCTGCCTACCAGCATCTATGCCCAAATACTCTGCCTCCTTTTTACAAAGGCAAACTTCATATACTTCTAGCTGAGGCAAATTCTTCCATTTGTCTATCAGATCCCATCTTGTACACTCACAATTAGAACTTGAAAAACCAGACTCCATTCCTCCTTAAAATTCTGCTTAGGAATAACCTTGCTCTTGGTGAGATGGTGTCACCACTTCTTTTACAATTAAGCATTGTATGATGGGGAGATTCTGTGGCCTTTCTTAGCAGAGATATTTAAGTGTTTTCTCAAACAAACTGAATTTCTAAGACTCAGTGATGTGCTGCATCTGGTCCCACAGTAAGTGCAAGAAGCATTTTGCAGAACAGCTAACATTCATAGACATCATCCCAGAGGGCTGCAACTCCAGCCAGAGAGTTTCCAACTCTCTTAAGAAAAGCTTTACCTAATATTTGATCCATTACTGGTAAATGGCCTTGACAAAGCACTATGAAGTATATTGATGAGTCCCATTCTCAGAAAGAAAGCTTATTACACTTTCTAATCCAATAAATTTCTCACTCTTTAGGCTGGGGGAATTTTTTTCACTCTCATAACCAGAATGTACTCTGCTGAATTTTGCCCATATGTGCTTTTCTAGTACAAAAGAATAAAATTGACCCTCTACTCACCCTAAGTTCTTTCAGCAAGAACATAAACAATATGATGCTGCCATATGACTGCAACTGGGTTTCTAAAGCATTTTATATTCCATCTGAAAACACCTTTTTAAAAAAATGTATGGAAAGAATGAATTAAATTCACAGGCAATGAAATGTGCTATTAAGTCTAATTCTTATAGGATACATTGAAGTAGCGTTTCCTGTGAGTTAGTGGCAAAATAAGTTCATTGAAAAGACTTTTCCATGTGCCTCAGTATCTGACTTCTTTCCTTTCTTCCCCCTTTCTCTTCCAACCAAAAATTTCACCATGACGGGGACCAGCAGGTGGCATGGTGGTTAAGGTGCTAGACACTCCCACATGGCCGACCACGGTTCTAGTCCAGGACCTGGCAGCTTCCTTTCTCCCTTTCCCCCTCTCTCTCTCGCTCTGTGTCTCTCTCTGGTCAAATTAAAATAAATGAATGAATAAATAAAATTAAATAAATAATAATTTTTTAAAAAAATTTCACCATGCCAATTTTATGTACTTTCAGGCATACATTAGATACACCCTGAGCCAACTATTTCTCTCCAGTGAGGCCTGAAACTAACTATAGCCTCAACAATTGATTCTTTGCTTCAAACAATTCATTTCCAGGATGAAATTGTAAAAGTATTCCACTTAAAAAGAAAACTAAACATGTGGGAAAAAGAGAAAAGTGGGATAAGGGGAAGATATAAGAGAGAAATTAGGGGGGACCAGCAGTTAGTAATGGCTATGCTGCTGGACTCCCATGTAGTCAACCGCAGTTCAAGTCCCAGACCTGGTGGCTTAAACTCACGGCAGGTTTGTGTGTGTGTGTGCCCAAGATCCCGAGAGGAGAACGGAGAAGAGATTGCGGCATGGCCATTCCCCCTGGGGGCGGGGGGGTGATTTCTCGCTTTCTGTCTCTCTGTCTCTCTCTGTCTTTCTGGCGAGCGCACACGCCCTATAGCAAAAGCCTCTCCAAAAAAGAAAAGAGAGAGAGAGAGAAATTAGGCAGCGTATTAGCTTTTCAGTACCAGCCACACACCAGAGGTGAGCCTGCAATGCAACACTCCTGCTGCCCACCCTGGCCTCACCTTCTCCTCCAGCCCACTCTGCTGTGTGACTGAGCAGGTTATCTACTTTGCAAAGGGCTTCTTGGATGCAACACCAGCACTGCTATCTCCAAGACTATAGTGGCTCAATTGAGTGAGGTAAACTGCTGCGGCAGATGCAACCTACAAGCAAACACACTGCTGCTGATTCTGTCCAAAGCCATTGAGCTTTGTATAGTCTGTCCTCCAAAAAACCCAAGAGTGTTCTGGAAGGACATTGTGACAAGTGCCAACAGATATTTTTCTGCTTCAGTCCTTCAATTTGCTTTTAAGAGTAAGTATAAGCAGGTGCTCTTAGGAGGAATAGACAAGCACACGTAGTTCCAGAAGCATCTTTTGCTGGCAATCTAGTCTCTGCTGGAGCAGCTGCAGCCACTTCTCCCCCCTTCATCTACCCATCAGATTCTCCCAGAACCTATTTGGCAGGTATTCTTGGGAAATCTGCCAAATGAACAGAATTTAACAATCTAGAAGACTGGTGAAAACCACCAGATCTAGCAGTAATTGAGACCTGAGTGAAGATAATATTATCAGCAGGTTACCTACTGTTTTCTTAATATTTTATTTTATTATCTTTTTTTAAATATTTTTGCTACAGAGTATGTTCACTCAACAAATGACATGCTCGCAGAGCAGAGTGAGCTGAGAGATCTCCCAGATAACAACAGCTATGGCCATAGCCAGAGCCAGAGCGGCCTCTCATGCCCTTAATGTTGTAATGTGGCCAAAAAGGGGCTGACGTTTTGTGTATTTGGACCTCCAAATACTTCAGGAAGTTTTTGTTTTTGTTTTTAAGGGTTTTGTCATAGGGTGCATACACTCTCTAGAGAGAGAGAGAGACAGTGAGAGGGAAAGTGAGAAATCACCCCCAGGGAGATGGCCAGCCCTAATCTCTTTCTCCATCCTACTCCTGAGATTTGGGACACACACACGTATTGTGATTTTCAAGCTGCCATGGTCCACCATGTGGGAGTCCAGCACCTTAGCCTCTATGCCACCAGCTGGTCCCTGCAGAAAGATTTTTTTTTTTTTTAAAGATGCAGGTGGAAAACCTTTTCCCTAGTACATAATACAAAGTTCTCAGAAGTTTGGTAGCATCGTTATGCTTGTCCTGTATAATAACTAAAGAAAGTCATCTAGATGCCATCTAAGTAGAAATGGGAAAGAAGAGAATCAGGTAGAATACTCACCAAGGCAGGTTGTATTTGTAGGATATTATGGAAAAGTCTAGAAAAAGGAACCAAGAGTAACTACACCTGACCATTGGCTCTGATACGTGTGTGTATTACTTACTTCACATTGGGCATTGCAGAAATGACTGTTACTGTGGGTCCAGAGATGAGGTATCTCAGCCAATCAGATTTAGAAAGGCTTTAATTAAAATTCTATTTTGTAAGACCCTAAATTATGTTTATTATTTATGCTAATAATTCATGTTCCCATATGTATTTGAGTCCTATACACTTTTTTGCCCATAACTGCTGAATATTTTTTTGCACACAGCTATGTTCTGTGTTGAATATTCTGCTATAAAGCAATAAATACACAGAACACACTTTGGAAAATTCCTACTGAGAAGGAAAGTAAGAATTATGAAAGAAAAACTGCCTTCCTAATCATCTTGCCTATAGTTGACCTTGGTTGAGGGAACTCTTTCTTATCACTTGCCTCTCCCAGATGAGAAAACTACGTGAAATTGTCTAGTCAAGGACCTGGCCCATAGCCAGAAATAAATGCTAAATTTCTTTTCTTTACCATTAAGTTTTACCTCCTGGCCCACCAAGTGTACCGGGAAACATTAAAACTCACATATAACAGGGAACAGCAGATGGCATAAGGGTTACATAGCTGGACTCCCACATAATTGACTGCAGTTTGAGTCTCAGACCTGGCAGCTTAAAACTCACATGGAACATGTGTGCGTGTATGCCCGAGATCCCAAAAGGAGAATGGAGGAGAAGGGATTATGGATTGTGGTGTGGTCATCCATCTGGGGAGGGGAAGGAATGATTTCTTGCTTTCTGTCTTTCGTTTTCTCTTTGTCAATCTGGTGAGCACACACGCCCTATAGCAAAAACCTCTCAAAAAAGAAAAAAAAAAACTCACAAATAAGTTGCCAGATTAACAAGTTTTGGAACATTGAAGTGGAAAATGTAAGAACAGTAAATCAAGGACTAGCAGGTGACATAGTGGTTAAGGTGACTGGATTCCTACATGGTCAGCTACTGGATTCCTACATGGGTTCGAGTCCCAGGACTGGTGGCTTGAAAATCACACTGGGTATGTGTGTGTGCACGCTCAAAGTCCCAAGAAGAGAATGGAGGAGCAGAGACTGAAGCACGGTCATCCTCTCTGGGGGATGATTTCTCATTTTCCTTCTCTCTTTTCTTTATCTCTCTCATCTCTGGCGGGTGCACATGTCTTATAGCAAAAAACTAAAACGAACAACAACAAAAACACGTAGTAAATCATACAAAACTTGAATGATTGCTGTTACTCCTCTACTGTCTATTTAATAATTGTATCCGAGACTATTTTTTGTCTCTTATGTTCATGTCCCCTTCTTATATAGTAATAGAACTCTCATGTTAAGTTAAGTTGGACATTTGAAGACTTGGAAAACTGCAATTTTTTTTTTACCTCCTTACAGTTAAATGTGGCCATGATGCTAACTTCTGGCCCCATAGATACTTGCAAAAGTGGTTTGTGAAACCTCCTGGAAAGGACCTCATCACAGTCCCATCCCAATAAAACCCTAAGCTTTCTTTGCTCTCTCAAACCATTTTTGAATCAGCTAGGAAGCCTTCCTAGGGTGTTTCTACTCTCAGAAAATTTCAGTATGTATTTGTATGTCCTTTCATGTGAGTGTGGTACCATTAGTCTTTTTTTTTTTTTTTTTTTTTTTAGGGCACGTGCACTTGCCAGAAAGACAAAGACAGAGAGACAGAAAAAGAAATCACCCCCCAGGGCGGATAGACATACCTCAGTCCCTTCTCCTCCATTCTCCTCTCAGGATCTTGGGCACGCATACACACGTACCCAGCATGAGTTTAAGCCACTGGGACTCTAACCGCAGTCTGCTACATGGGAGTTCAAGTAACATAGCCATTGCGCTAACTGCTGGTCCCAGAGTCCTTTTTTTTTTTTTTTTGGTCATCAGTCTTGATATTTAGCCAAGTTTTGCATGGGGGTCTGTGCAGGAGGGGATAAAAATACATAATGATGCTTTCTGAAGCTCTACATTTTTCCTGGTATCTGCATGTTTTTTTGTTTTTTGGTCATTTTTTTTTTTTTGAGAGGTTTTTTGCTATAGGGTGCGTGCCATCACCAGACAGAGAGACAGAAAGCGAGAAATCACCTCCCAGGGGGGATGGCCACGCCGCAATCCCTTCTCTCCCATTCTCCTCTCAGGATCTTGGGCACGCACACACACGTGCCCAGCGTGAGTTTAAGCCACTGGGTCCGGGACTCAAATCGCAGTCAACTACGTGGGAGTCCAGCGACATAGCCATTACGCTAACTGCTGGTTCCCAGGTATCTGCATGTTTAACAGGTGCCCAGGAGGTTTCATACCAGTGAAATTTGAGAAGTACTACTCTAAAGCATACAAATTATGCAGAATAGCAGACCAATATGAGGCCAGTAATGTCACAGTCACAAAGGAAAAAAGGAATAAGAAAACCTCATGGCTTCTCAATCTGGTTGCCAACTGTTTGCTGAGTACCTAATGTGAGCAATGCTCTCACCTAGACCTCAGGAACACAGTAGTGAACAGATCTGACAAAACTTCTGCCTTCCCGGGACTTACATTGCATACTAGTGGGAAAACGTGATAATGCACTTCAAGTTTCACTGGAAGGACTGAGTGGAAAGAACACTTACCAATGTCATTCAGAAAAGGACCTACTATTGTTCCCTCTTACTGTACAAGAATTAAGTCTGATTTGTCAGATTGCTGGCTGTGTGGTCTCCAGTAACTCACTTAACTTCCCTTATTCTCAATCTCATTAAGTAGGAACAGTTTTTTGCACCTCTTTCCAGAGAGAAGAATTGATCTTCAGAGAGATCAATTGACGTAATAACATTAAACAATTAGGGGACCAGCAGTTGGCATAATGGCTATGATGCTGGCCTCCCATGTAGTCAACCACGGTTCGCGTCCTGTACCCACCCGGTGGTTTAAAACTCATGCTGGGCACGAGTGTGTGTGTGCCCAAGATCCCGAGAGGAGAATGAAGGAGAAGGGATTTGTGTCATGGCCATCCCCCGGCGGCGGGGGGTGGTTCGCTCTCTGTCTCTGTTTGTCTGGTGAATGCACGCACCCTATAGAAAAAAACCACTCAAAAAAAAAAAAGTAAACAATTAGGACAGTACTTGGCACATAGGAAAGTCTCAGTATGGTCAGCCAGGTGGTGTGATGGTTAAGGTGACTGGATCCCACCTGGCCAACTCCATGGTTCAAGTCCCAGATCCAGTGGCTTGAAAAACACTCCAAGTGCTTGTGCATGCATGCTCAAAATCTCAAAAGGACTCTTCCTCCCTGTTTCTCTATAGTGCGCACACATGCCCTACACCAAATTTTTTTTAAAAGACTCAATAAAAATTAGTCACCATTATCATAACTATTTAATAGTCTATTATTAAATCATGAATGTAAGTGAAAAGATATTGTGCTATAAGTTTAGCTTCATGATATGCATTTTAAAAAACATTGGGGACCAGCAGTTAGCGTAATGGCTATGTCGCTGGACTCCCATGTAGTTGACTGCGGTTCGCAACCTGGACCCGGTGGCTTAAAACACGCAAGGCGCATGTGCATGCGTGTCCAAGATCCCGAGAGGAGAATGAAGGAGAAGGGATTGTGGCATGGCCATCCCCCCTAGGGGGTGATTTCTCGCTTTCTATCTTTCTGTCGATCTCTGTCTTTCTGGCTAGTACATGCATCCTATAGCAAAAACCTCTCAAAAAAAAAAAAAAACTAAGTCTTTCTTCCTATGAATTTATCTTTCTTGAGTAGAAATCAAACAGTACAAATTACACTCAAATTATTTTTACTCTACTTACTATACTATAGATTATAAAGATAAGATTGTATTTTATTGTCTCGTGTTCCATTTTTAATATATGTATTTTTAAATTATTTATTCTATTTTATTTTATTTGTTTATTATTTTTACTTTGCTACAGGGCACACACACTCACCAGAGACACAGAGAGAGAGAGAAGGAAAGTTACAAAGCAAGCCACCAGATCTGGGACTCAAACCTCGATAGGCCATGTGGGAGTGTAGCGCCTTAACCACCAGACCACCTGCTGACCCCCTCATGTTCCATTTTGTAAAATCTGAGTATATTATTTTTCTAGTGGCAGAAATCCAACTGTAGCTTTTGTTGTATATATATCTGCCAGTAGAAAATAGAAAAAATATTTATTTTGCATAATATTTATGATCTCTAGGCCCAAATATTTAAAACATAGTATAAAACTGTTATAATTTCAGTTATTATGTTTACAGCACTCTTTTTAATCAATTGCATAGACTTATATTATATATCTGTAGTACCACAATTATCCACTTAAGCATGAACAATAAAATATTGCATATTGATTTTTTTTTTAATTTGCTATAAGGCACATAGGGCCAGCATTGGTGTGGAGGTTGAGGCACTGGATCCTACATGGCTGAATGTGCAGTTCAAGTCCTAGATCCTGTAGCTTGAAAATCTCTCTGGGATTGTGTTTGTGCCTACCCAAAATCCCACGAGAAGTCTAGAGGAGAAGGGATTGTGGCATGACCATTCCCCCTGTTGGTGGTAGGAGGGGCTTTTCACTTTCTCTCCCCTGGGGAATGATTTATTATTTATTGATTACTTCACTCCCCTTCCACCCTGTCTCTATCTGGAGAAGGCATGCACCCTATTGCAAAAACTAAAAAAGAATTAAAAAATTAAAAATTTTGCTTTGGGCACCTGCACTCACCAAGAGATGGAGAGAAAGAGAAAAAAATTAGAAAGCACCTCCCATGGGGGATGGTCCCACCACAATCCCTTCTTCATTTTCCACTTGGGATTTAGGGCATGCACACATAAGGGTCCAGCATGTTTTTAAGGTTGCCATGTCCAGGACTCGAGCCATGCAATCAACCACATAGGATCCAGTCGCCTTAACAACCACACAGCTGCCTGGCCTTGTACATCTTTTAATATATATTTACATACATTAACAAAAATATGTATAAGATGAACTCATAATGTAAAGCTGCTGGGTCAAAAGTAACACGCAGGGCCAGCTGGTGGCTTGGTGGTTAAGGCAACTGGATTCCACATGGCCAACAGAGCAGTTTGAGTCCTGGACCTGTTGGTGGCTCGTGAAACATACCACACACACGTGCATGTGTGCCCAAAATCCCAAGAGCAAAAATGAAGGAGAAAGGATTGTGGCATGATTATCCCCCATGAAGGGTGCTTTTTCACTTACCTCTCCAACAAGTGAGCATAATCTGCATCCTCTAGCAAATTAAAATTTTTAAAAAGGGACTTGCAACCCAGCTGAGTTAGCACAAGGTATAAGGCACAACTGAGTGAAGCTGCAGCCACGTGACAGGCCCCAGTTTAAACACTGGCGCAATCTAAAGCAGACCAGGTAGTGGCATGTGACTGTTTTTCTAGCTAGCTGGGAGGCTGGGGCAAAAGATCACAGTAGTGAGACTATATCAATAAAGAAGAAGAAGAAAAAAAAAAAGGCCCAGCCACTTTGTACAGCAAAAATGCAGTGCCCTGAAGGACTGGAAGCCAAGAGGCCAACTGTGGGTTTGGATCCCTGGCTGATCTGAAAATACATGGGTCTTGTGCATTTTTGTCCAGGTTCCTGATGAGCTGGTGAACTAAAGAAAAAAGATCATGGTATGATAAGACCCTGTAGAGGATGCTTCTCTCTTTTTTACATGTACATATCACCTGCATGCACACTCTCTACCATAAATTAAGAAAAAAAAAAGGAAAAAATATCTTTCCCTTCTCCTTCCCTTTCCCTCTAATAAAAAAATTACATGTATTTTATTTTATCTTTTTTATAAATGCAGTTCCTAAGAGGCTGTAATAATTTATACTCTTGCTAGCAATGGAAATGCTTTTATACCCAACATCATTAATCTTAAAAACTAGTTGGATGGGACCAGCAGATGGTGTAATGGTTACATTGCTGGATTTGCACATGGTTGACTGCAGTTCAAGTCCTAGACCTGGTGGCTTGAAACTCATGCCAGACACATGTACTTGGGTGCCCAAAATCCCAAGAGGAGAAGGAATTGCAGCATGGCCATCACCCCTGGGGATGGGGGGAGGAGGTGATTTCTGCTTTCTGTCTCTCTGTCTCTCTTTGTCTCTCCAGCAAGTGCACATACCCTATAGCAAAACTTTCTTTCTCTCAAAAAAAAAAAATGTAATAAAAGAAAGAAAAACAAAACTAGGATCAGCGGATGGCATAATGGCTACACTGCTGGATTCCCACATAGTTGACAACAGTTCAAGTCCTGGACCTGGCAGCTTAAAACTCATGCTGGGCACATGTGCATGTGTACCCAAAATCCTTAAAGAAAAATGGAGGAGTAGGGATTGTGGTGTAGCCATCCCATGGGGTGATTTCTCACTTTCTGTCTCTTTGTCTCTATCTCTCCAGTGAGTGCAAGTGCCTTATAGCAAAAATCTCTCTCAAAAAAAAAAAATTAATTGGGACAGGTTGAACTTTTACTGTATGTTTTTCTCATTCCCTACAAACAAAAATAACTATATTCTGATTATATTTACTTTTAGCCTCTGTATTTGATATATATCAAACTGTTAAAAAAAAACTTTCCAAATTAACAAAATAAATATTTTTATTGTCTTTTCCCTTTAAAGAGAAACATTTACAAAGTGAAATATGTCAGCCCCAGATTAGAAAGAGCTGGATAGACCTGGTTTTAAGCGTCTTGTTCTTGTGTAAACACTTAAATGATCCAGAAGATGGCAGTATGGTGTTGTTTTCCAAAATTTTAAAGCAGGGAAAACTGGCAGGAAAATCTGAAAAAGGGTAGATGGTTCCCGTTTCTATTTTCTTTTTCCTTAAACTGATATGACATCATGAAATGCAGCGAGGAGGAGACTTTCTCACACTTATAAGACGGAGGAACTGTGAGGGGGGTGGATGGTAGGAGCACGTGAAGAGCATGGAATTAGCAGCCAGCCTGGCTTCAAATTTCAGCTCACTGGGCAAGTCCTTTAATGTCTGAGTTTACAATTCCTCTTAGGTGAAATCACTGAGCCATGTTCTCCCCACAAGACCACTGTGAAAGCTAAACGTAATCAAGTATTAAATGTAGGCCGCAATATATCCTTCAAACAGAGATTTTGATTTGGTAAATCTGGAATGTGACCTGAGATTTCTGTTTCTATAAAACTCCCAGGTACGTTTTGCCATCCGACGGTCCCTGGTCCTTTTTTTTAATGCTCCCGGGTACATCAATGTCGATTCTGCTGAAGTGAAAACCACACTTTGAGTAGCAAAGCTGTTAATGGAAAGATTGTAAATGTTCCTAACAAATCAGAAGAATCTGAACTTGGAAGGTCCAGAGGTAAGATTCAGGTTTTGTGGGTTGTATGAAAATAAGGAGTATGGAGTGAAATTAGATATACATTCATTTGGTATTACTTAAGGAGCCATGGGACTTCTAATCTGAGATGGTGGGAGAGGAAAATACACACTTAGAAACAAACAAGAAAAAAGTCACAGGGTAGAAACTTCTATGTGGAGAAATCAAGTGGCTACTCTAAATGGAATTGTTAAGGAAATCTGAAAGACAAGAAATATGAAAGCCCAGGGACCAGCAGTTAGCATAATGGCTATGTCGCTGGACTCCCATGTAGTCAACCGTAGTTCGCATCCCAGACCCGGTGGCTTAAAACTCACGCTTGGCGCGTGTGCGTGCGTACCCAAGATCCTGAGAGAACGGAGGAGAAGGGATTGCAGCGTGGCCATCCCCCCTGGGGGGTGATTTCTCGCTTTCTATCTCTCTCTGTCTCTCTCTGTTTGGTGAGCGCACGTGCCCTATAGCAAAAACCTCTCAAAAAAAAAAGAAAGAAAGAAAAGAAAAAGAAAGAAATATGAAAGCCCAGCCTAGAAAATGCAGTTGGTAGCATACCAGACTGCAGTGCTGGGGGCCACATGGCAGACCACAGGTTTGGATTCCCTGCTTGTTAGGCCTGAAACATGGCAGATATGCATACGGGTGTCCAAGGTCCTGATAAACCGAGAACTGGAGGAGGGGAGTCGCACTGTGACAAGACCCTGTCAAGGGGTAAAGCTCTTTCATGAGTTACCACTGTGCTACAGTGGCTGCGCCTTTAATCAGATTTCTTGCATGTGCACTTTCTCACTTCCTACTCACATTTCAACCTTCTTTAATATGGCATTAGTGTTCTTTTCTTTCTTAAATGTACTGACAATGACCACACGATCCAAGAGGGCTAACGTCAGCTCTTACCTCACTGACCTTTCTGAGTTATATGACTCTCTCTCTGTTTGGTGAGCGCACGTGCCCTATAGCAAAAACCTCTCAAAAAAAAAAAGAAAGAAAGAAAAGAAAAAGAAAGAAATATGAAAGCCCAGCCTAGAAAATGCAGTTGGTAGCATACCAGACTGCAGTGCTGGGGGCCACATGGCAGACCACAGGTTTGGATTCCCTGCTTGTTAGGCCTGAAACATGGCAGATATGCATACGGGTGTCCAAGGTCCTGATAAACCGAGAACTGGAGGAGGGGAGTCGCACTGTGACAAGACCCTGTCAAGGGGTAAAGCTCTTTCATGAGTTACCACTGTGCTACAGTGGCTGCGCCTTTAATCAGATTTCTTGCATGTGCACTTTCTCACTTCCTACTCACATTTCAACCTTCTTTAATATGGCATTAGTGTTCTTTTCTTTCTTAAATGTACTGACAATGACCACACGATCCAAGAGGGCTAACGTCAGCTCTTACCTCACTGACCTTTCTGAGTTATATGACACAGTGGCTAATGTTTTGAGATCCTAGGGCGCTAAAGCAATGTTCTGGCACTCACCATACAATACTGATTTCTCTCTTCAGGTGAGATTAGTGAATTATGAATGATTCTGTACTGTCTTTAAACAAAAAAACAATGCTTAATGAGAGCAGATAGGGACCAGCGGTTGGCATAATGGCTATGTCACTGGACTCCCTTGTGGTCGACTGCAGTTCCAGTCCCGGACCTGGTAGTTTATACTCATGCTGGGTTTTGTGAAGGTGTGTGCCCAAGATCCCAAGAGGAGAATGGAAGAGAAGGGATTGCAGCGTGGCCATCCCCCCGGGGAGTGATTTCTCATTTTCTGTCTCTCTGTCTGTCTGTCTGCGGGCGCATGTGCCTTATAGCAAAAACCTCTCAAAAAAAAAAAAAAAAGAGAGAGAGAGAGAGAGAGTGGATGAATATGAACAATGTTCATGGAAACAGATAAAATATGTAATGCGTGCAAAGTTCTTGTAAAAAAAAACAGTAAAATCAAACAAGACTGGCCCTGTGGCCTGGTAATTAAGGGACCCTGATCCCACATGACCAACTGCATGGTTTGAATTCCAGCCAGGCAGGTTGAAAAACCATGCCCAGCACATGTGTGTACATGTCTAAAGCCCAACAGGGTAGACAAATGGAGGACAGAGATTGAAGCATAACCACACGACAGTGGTGATGTTTTCTCCCTCTTCCTCTTTCGTCTCTTTCTAGTGAGTGCACATACCCTCTGGCATTTTTTTTTTTAATCAAAAGAGAACTTACCCTTTCACTCACCCCAAATCAATTTATAAACTTTAGATAGAACCTAATTATTTCAGGGTTGACTCTGTGTCCTACTGATGAAGGGAGACCTATCCCACATAGCCAAACCATGACGTTTAAATCTTGACCCCAGTGGCTTGAGAAACATGTCAGGTACATGTGCCAGCCACATGATGGGTGGTCCCTGTGGTGCCCCGTACTTTCCAATGCCCTTTTGGTGTGTGTTTGATATGTTATGTCATGTATTTGTTCACTTCAGTGCTTCTGGGGAAAAAAACAATTCCATGTAATCCATGCTCTTTTATTTAATTTTAAAAGAATGCTTTTAACTCTCAAAACCAAATTAGAATATAAGAACTGTTGATTAATACAATAAATCAAGCACTACTCATGGAAAAAAAATATAATGTAGTCTTTTGCTAATATTTAAAGTCTTTTACAAACTTAACTAATTAGTTCATTAAATTTCATTTAAATATTTTATGTTTAATATTTGTATTTAATGCTTCCAACTAGCAGAACTTACCAAAATGTTTAGAATAATGTGAATTTTAAAATATAAATTCTATGACCCTCAAGTTCTCTTAAATGTTTCAGTGCTTTTTATAAACTTTATAAACTCATCTTAATCTTTTTGACTTAAAAAAATTACAACTCTAAAATTAAAAACCCGATGATACATCTAAATTGGAATCATGAGGCTAATATATGAGATCCTCTAAGAAGTCAAATTTTCTTAACTATTGCAACTATTTAATACATTAACCATACATAGTGCATACATACATAAACTTAGTGCAAAATAATTCATTTTCTTGGTTGTTATTTATTATTTCTGTCTGTAAGATCAAATCAGTGAGTTTTGTTACTATTACCCAAGAAATGAGTCATTATTATAAACAAGTTGATATAACCATCCCAAATAAACAGGGTTATCTGCTCAGCAGCTGATCAAGTCTTCATGGACAAAAATTCTAGAACGTTTTTACCAACACATCTCTGGAACAGCCAACATCTAGGGTGATTGTTTTTGCAATGCAGAGGGAACCTGAGCCCTATTTCACCATTACTTGGTAATTAGGGATTCCAACCCCATTCTTCTCCAAGTGAGGCTGTCTCACAGACCCCATTCTCTGATTTCAAATAATACATTATCTAATATTCGAGGTTGGAGTCCATTAATTTATTTACCTTTTAATTATTTTCATCTTTTTCCTCTTGGTTAGGGACGACTCACAGATATTTTAATGTTTGGGCCGACATGGGACATGGTGGTTAAAAACACTAGATATTTTAATGTTAGTCAAACAGGCTTTGCTTTTATTTTTGTCTGTGTCTTGCTAATAATAGTAGTCTTTTACCTTCACTACAACTCTTCTTTAGATCTCTATAGGATAGGAACAGCATAGAAAAAGGCTATATTCCATGGGTCTATGGAGTAAGCACTTTAACGCTTCCCTACCCTCTTGGGCCCTGCTCTTGGACAATATGCCTTGACCTGTGAAGGATTGGTCTGGGCTGACTTAGGTTGAGTGGGTCTGGGTTGAGAAGACTTAGACTGACAGGGCTGGGGCTGGCATGGCTTGGGTTGAGTGGGTTTAGACAGAGAAGGTCTAGCTTGGGAAGAATGGGGTTGAGGGGGGTTTGTCTGAGAGGGTTTAGCCTGAGAGGGCACAGGTTGGGAGGGTTTGGGCTTGGGGTGCTTAATATGGAATGGTTTGTGCTGATTGTATTTGAACTGAGAGCAAGGTAAAAGTTTGTTCTCAGACATGGGATGGCAACCTGTTCGGATAGTTGGATTTGAAGGTCCATTGGGTGTCTTGAGCTGGGCTCTTTGCTGAGAGGTAGGTCTTAACGGTTTTTGCATCTTTGCTGGTTGAAAGGATTGAGGGTGAGGATGTTGAATAGGAGATGGTTTTCTCATACATTTTCCAGTTGCTACTGTTGACTCTGTTCTCTGGGTACAGGTTTGTTTAAGCTGTAGCTTCCCTACTGTTCCTGCTGGCTGTGATCTCATAGAATAGAAGTGACCTACCTGGGAGACCACTGTTCCAGAACTTTTAAGAGCTCCCATTGTTTGTGACCTCTCAGAAAAGGCCTGTGCACACTGAGAAATCGGTCTTGGTGGTCTCCCAAATGTTCTATTCACATGATGTCCTCGAGCAATTCTTGGAAATTTTATGAATCTCTCACCCAAATAAAATCTCTGAGGTTGGAAGTAACGAATACCAAAATTTTTACATTGAGTATAGGCCCTTGCATTCTGAAAGGGCAAAGGATGGAACAAATTATACCTCTGCTGTAAGCCAAGGTGGGAGCTCATAACCCAGGGGGCTTTCAAGGAAACATTGTTAGCCCCCACTCTGGTTGGTAAAGACCAGCAGTTTTCCATATGAGGCATGACTACTGGGCTGTGGTATAAATTCTGAAGATTCTGGCTGACTTCACATGTAGCTTCCGACTGTCCTATTGGCATCTGAGCTTGATTTTCAGATGAACTTTTTGGCTGACTATGCCTTTGTTGTTCCTCGCCTTCAGCTATTCCAGCCATCTTTTCTCTAGGGAAAACTTGAATTCCTTGAGCATTCTCGAAGTCTCGGTCTACCTGAATCCCCAACTCCCTGGCCAGAGAGGCCATGTCCTCCACAGACACATATCTGAGTGAAGAGCACATCACTTGCTGGAGGGCAGCATGGAGACCCTCCATATTCTCTCTTGTAGTCTCTGCCTCCTCCCCTTCCCAAAACAGTAGCTGTGATGGCTTTAATTTCAGGATGCTCTGGAAAATCTGAGTCTCTTCACTCTCCCTGGCTTGGGAACTAAAGACAAAATAGCATCTTTCCAGGGCATCTTCTCCTAAAAACATTAGCATGTCCCATTCCTTCTCACCTAGGCAATCAGTAAAAAAAAACACAGCTGAAGAAACTTCCATTAAAAACCCAAACTGTGTCCAAGAGCTTTCTAGATCTCCACGAAGGTTAGTCATAGCAACAGGCTTTTGGAAAATACTAGAATTTTCTTTTAGATTATTGCTATCAGGAAAACACCACGTTATCTCAACCAGGCCATCAGAGATTTGCCGGGGAAGTACCAGAACAGCTGTGTCTTGATGGAGGAAGGTTTTGTGTGATTTCAGTTGGGCAGGCCTGAGTAGTGTGTTGAGGATTCTGGATTTGGAAAAGCTACAGTATCCTAGACGTACAAAAGAGATGATAGGCATCTTCATGAGAGCCAGAAACTGTTCTGTATCCTCTGTAGGCCCTCCTGAGGACTGTGTTGAGTGTTTATACACAATGTCCTTCATTGCCCCCAGCATTAAGATGCTTTTGTTGTTTTCTGCATCTGGCAGTAGCAGGGGAAGAGCAAATTGGCATTGATACATGTCTAGCATGACTTCACATTGCAAAGAGCTGTCAGAACACAGCATGGAGGCACAAAGGACATCAAGGGGATTAATGGTTTGTATGTTTCCAATGTCCAAATTCTCCACTCTGGTCAGCAATTCCCCTTCGCTATCTTCATCCAGCACACCCGGTCTAAGGATTGAATCTCTGGCTGTCACATCCAGTGCTTGAACTTTCATAAGGAAATTCCAGACTAAGTCTCCTGAAGTCTTAGGTGTCCACCCACATTTTCGATCTAAGGAGAATTGTTTAACAAAATCTGGCAGAAGCTTTCTGTTTCTATCCATGTTCAAACACAACATAACATCTTTAAACACCTTTTTTCTTTCTGTAAAAAAGAGGATACTCAGTCAGTGGCATGTTCGGAATCTAAATTTCCTTCACTAACGTTTAAAATTAAATAAGGGAGCTAGCAGTGGCACGGCGGTAATGCAACTATACCCACATGGGATTGGTCCTGGGTTCAGGATCCAGATCTCCCTGAGCATGGAGGGCCTACATTTGTACCCATGATTTAAGTCGGATGAAATTAGAGATGAAACATGATGTAAAAACTGCATTGGGAGTCTCTCTCTCTCTCTCTCTCTCTCTCTCTTTCTCTTTATTTATTATAGAAGAAATAAACTTAAAAGAAATAAACAATTGACATTTTTAATACAAAAAAGTAAGCTATAGAAATAAAGTAAAAGCTTCCTTTTATCACTCTCTTATTTTAAAATAATTATTTTATTTAACTTTATTTATTATTATTACTTTCCAGCCAGAGAGAGAGGGAGAGAGAAAGTGAGAAAGCAAGCCACCAGGTCTGGCTGGGACTTGAACTGTGGTCAGCCATGTGGGAGTATCTAGCGCCTTAACCACCATGCCACCTGCTTGTTCTCTTATCACTCTCTTAAGAGATATACTAATATGAAAGGATATATTTGTATCTTCCTTTTCCCCTAAATGATACAAAAATACATCATTTGGGGGTCAGCAGGTGGCATGGTGGTTAAGGCGTTGAACACTTCACCATGGTCAACCATGGTTCAAGTCCCGGACCAGTGGCTTGCTTTCCCACTTTCTGTCTCTCTCTGTCTGTCTTTCTCTCTTTCTCTCCCCACTTCTCTTGCCAACTTAAAATAAATAATTCTAAAAAAAGACATTGTTTGGTTTAATAGATGATATTTTGTTTTTATAGAAATTATATCATACTAAACAAATTATTCATTAACTGTTTTTCACTTAATGGTATACCTTGCAAATTCTTCCAAGCCACCATATGTAGAAACATACCTCATTCATTTTGGCTATTTCATAATACTCCATGGTTTGGATGGACTGTAACTTATTTAGCCATTGCCTATGAATGCTCATTTAGATTTTCTTTTCTTTTTTTCCCTAACGGTTATCTACAGCAATGAAAATGAAGTTTGTAAATGCTTCATTACATTCAGCACATTTATGAGGAATTCTCTAAGTTGATACTGAATTATTTGTTAAATTTATCTCCTGCTAAAACTTAGAAAGAAAAAAATGACAATTTTTCCACCAATTTTCTCAGAATTTATATGCTAGCCCTAACTTCTCCTGATCTTCCATTTTTAAATACATCTTCTTGCTGCTTCTTGGCAATACATAGTAGAGAAAGATCAGAGTGGATTTAACTTCTGACAGATAGCAAGCTAGTATATGCTTATTAAATATCATTTTTAAAAAGTCCATGTGGGGGCCGGTAGGTAGCATGACGGTTAAGGGTGCTGGACTCCCACATGGCTGACTGCAATTCAAGTTCCCAGACCTGGTGGCTTGCTTCCTCATTTTCTCTCTCTGTCTCTCTCTTTCTCTCTCTCTCTTTCTCTTTCTCACTCTGTCTTTCTCTGGTCAAATTAAAATAAATAAATAAAGTTAAATAAAACCATTCTTTAAAAAAAGAAAAAAAGAGTCTGTAGGCCAGCCAGAAGCATAATGATTAAGTTGGCTGTATCCCACGTGGCCCATTGTGCAGTTCAAATCCAGGGCTCAGCAGCTTGGAAAACAAGCCAGGTGCAGATGCATGCATGCTCAAAATCCCAAGAGGAAAAAGGAAAAGAAGAGATTGCATTGTAGCCATCTTCCCTGTTAGGTGATTTCTTCCACTTTCTCCTCTCTCTCTCTCCTCTCCCTTGGCAAGTACACATGCCTCTAAAGCAAAATTTTAAAAAAAGAGAGATGGGACCAGCAGATGATATAATGGTTACATTGCTGGACTCCCACATTGTCGACTTTGGTTCAAGTCCTGGACTCGGCGACTTAAAATTCACACACAGCATGTGTGCGTGCGTGTCCATTCCCAAGAGAAGAATGAAGAAGGGTTTGCAGAGTGACTATCCCCCCAGAGGGGAGATTTCTTGTTATCTGTCTCTCTGGCGAGTACCCTATAACAAAAAAAAAATACTCTCTAAAAACAAAAATAAATAGAGCTCACACACCTAGAAGAAACAATAGAAGAGGATGACACAGGAAAAATTGCATAGAAACAATATAAAAACATGCAAAAAAAATCATAATATTAGGATGTTACCTATGAAAGAAAGCAAATGAGAATGGGGAATGAAGTAAAAACAGAATAAATCAAAGACTGTTCTGTAGGACAATGATGATACTAAGTAGTGAGTGAATTCAACTCTATACAACAGCTCAAATATAAATATATAAATAAAAATAAAAAAAGAGTTCAGGGGCTGACTCTGTGTCACAAGGGTAATGCATGGCTCAAGAGAATCTGGATCTCGCATGGCGACTGCAGTTGTATTACCCAGCCCTGTCAACTTGAACACGCCAGGCACGCGCTCAACTGTCTGAGATCTGACTGACCGGAGGACTGGAAGGAAACACTCTGTTCTGCTATCTCATTCTCTCTCTCACCCTCATCACACACACCATCTATCACAAATAAGGAAAAAAAATTAATTTATAAAGAATAAGAACCAAAAGCAATCATATATTGGGAAGATATATGGGGGTGGGGTAAGAGGTATGTATTGAGTTATACTCCCCTAAAATGTATACATTGAAATCTTTACCCCTAGTACCTCAGTTGAGTTTCTGAAGCCTCAAATCAATCTTTATTTCACTGGAGGATAAGAATACCTGCTACTTCCAACATAACTCTAAAATAGGGTCACTATATATGTAATTAGTAAGATGAGGTCATTGGGGTGAGCCCTAATCCATTGTAACTGGTCTCCTCATTAAAAATGTTTATCTGGGCACAGAGTCATGCACTCAGGGAGAATGCTATTAAAAGATAAAAGAACCAACTCTGTCAGAACCCTTCAAAACGGAAACAACAAATTTATCTAGTTTGTTGTAAAACCCACCCATTTTGTGATCCTTTGCTACAACAGCACTAGCTAACTAGTATAAGGGGGGATGAGAAAGAGATTATTCTATTTAGAAATGGATTATGAGTCTTCTGAATTTGAACTGCATGTCAGATGGTAGTTCCTTTCTCTACCCAGAATTTGGTGATGTTTATTTTCCTGGACAAAATCTCTCCATATTAAATATTTCTTGAATATCAATTTTTTATTCAGAAATTTACAGATTCATGACACTGATACAATTCCCCTCTTAAAGATGGCAATATGGTGGAGGCTGAATCAAGCCAAGTAATAATATTTTGAGAACTTCACCATTCACCACAAACTCCTCTACTGCTTGCTTCACTTCAGTGATTAAACCCACAATCTCCATACCTCTCTTGTCACACAGGTGTCAAAATGACTAAAGTGATGTAATCTGAGGAATAGGAGGTAATATCTGAAATGAATAGCAACTAGCAACTCCTTGTATGTTTGATGGAAGGTGACCGCAGAAATCTATAAATAGACAATCAATATTTACTTTTGTCGGGACCAGCAGTTAGTATAATGGCTACATCGCTGAACTCCCATGCAGTTGTCCGTGGTTCACGTCCCAGACCTGGCGGCTTAAACTCACGCTGAGGCATGTGTGCGTGCGTGCCCAAGATCCCGAGAGGAGAATGGAGAAGTGATTGTGGCGTGGCCATCCCCCCTGGAGGGTGATTTCTCGCTTTCTGTCTCTCTTTCTGGCAAGTGCACGTGCCCTATAGCAAAAATCCTCTCCAAAAAAAATAGTATCTACTTTTGTCCATATTGTCTACTATTGCCTAGATCCTAAGTCCTCCTCCCTGTCAATATTCACCTCAAAACAAAACAAAACAAAACAAAACAAACAAACAAACAAACAAACAAAAAAACATTCACCTCTGAAGAGATTCCAGCCTAAAGAGCTACAGGGAATTTGTGAGTAGTTGCTTTTCTGTTGATATCTTTGCACTTCCTCCTTCTCTCTTCCCATTAGGAAATAACAACCTTATTAAACTATTGCCTAAAGATACTGCCTAAGGTGTTGCCTAACAAGCTATACACATACAATTTCCATACCTTCCATACTTTTCTCCTCCTCTCCCTCCAATGAGATGCTGGTCTCTGAATCCTCATAACTCTGTTCTTCATCAGAGAACTCGTTGGTTTCTGAATACTCAGCATCCTCCTTGCCATAATATACTCTGTCCTCCTCGCCGTAATATTCTCTGTCCTCCTCGCCGTAATATTCTCTGTCCTCCTCGCCGTAATATACTCTGTCCTCCTTGCCATAATATACTCTATTCTCTGGATCATCATAGTCCTCTTCCACAGTGCCTTGTGTATCTTCAGGGTACCCAGCAGATTCCAGATATTCCTCTTCTCCTAAGTATAAAAAGTCATCTGGTTCATATCCCTGGCCAATTCTTGAATATGTGATAATTTCTGGAACTTCATGTTCGTCTCCCTTAGCCAAACATGGTAATGCGACACTTGGCGTGCCATCTTCCTTCTCATTCTCCCTGGAGCAAAAAGCAGTTTCCTTAGAAGTAGTTTCCTCATCCCAAAAAAACTCAGAGGTTTCCAAACCCAAGTGGTCTTTCTCTTTGAATGACATGGTGATTTCAGGATTCTCAGGCTGTTCCTTTGTAGGAGAAAAAGTCTTGTCTGAATTTTTGCTTACCCCTACAGATTGAGGAAGTGTTATATTTCTGTGTTTTAAAAATTCTGAAAAGAAGAAGAAGGTTTAGGGTTTTGTTTGTTTGTTTTTCAAAATTAATAAAAAGAAATTATATCATCAGTTGAGTTTCTGAGTCCTCGAACATCATCCTTCTTCTTTCACTGGATGGTAAGAATACCTACTGCTGGGGCCAGCAGGCGGTATGGTGGTTAAGGTATTGGACTCCCACATGGCTGACTGCAGTTTGAATCCCAGACTTGTCAGCTTGATTTCTTTCTTTCTCTTTCTCTGTCTCTCTCTGGAGAATGCATGCACCCTATAGCAAAAATCTCTCAAAAAACAAAAATAAGGGGACCAGCAGTTAGCATAATGGCAATGTCACTGGACTCCGACGTAGTCGACCACGGTTCGAGTCCCAGAGCCGGTGGCTTAAAACTCACACCAGGCGCATGTGCGTGTGTGCCCAAGATCTCGAGAGGAGAATGGAGGAGAAAGGATTGCAGTGTGGTCATCCCTGCTTGATCACTAGCTTTCTATCTCTGTCTCTCTCTGGAGAATGCATGCACCCTATAGCAAAAATCTCTCAAAAAACAAAAATAAGGGGACCAGCAGTTAGCATAATGGCAATGTCACTGGACTCCGACGTAGTCGACCACGGTTCGAGTCCCAGAGCCGGTGGCTTAAAACTCACACCAGGCGCATGTGCGTGTGTGCCCAAGATCTCGAGAGGAGAATGGAGGAGAAGGGATTGCGGCATGGCCAACCCCTCTGGTGGGTGATTTCTTGCTTTCTTTCTCTCTGTCTTTCTGGAGAGTGCACACGCCCTATAGCAAAAACCTCTCCAAAATAATAATAATAATAAAGAAAAGAAAATAATGCTTTAAAAAAAGAAAGAAAATTTTCCCCAAAAAAAGAAGAAGAAAATACCTACTATTTCCAACAGAACTTGCTTGACTACAAGCCAATTGTAAGAACTTTCTTTTTCCCCATTGACAAAAATTAGATCACTCTGCTTTCTCTCAAGTTTGAGTCTTTCATACCAACATCACAGGATAAATAGGTGAGACAAAAATTAAGTACTATGAACAGGGTCTTACTGTGGCCCACAATGAACTCATGTTTCCTGTAGCCATTGCCAATGAAATCTGGTCCCAATAATTTCTAATCAGTAAGTAAATAGCTTTAATTTGGACTAGTATGACCTGGAAATAATAAAATCTTTTTTCCGAAGCCTGTGAGTCTTCTCCCACAATAAGGATCATTAACATTCACCAATTTATCTGAGCCTTTACCTCTCCAACATACCATCAAATAATCCTGAATATTTTTCACATTCCTGGAAAAGGAGCTACATCTGCTTTTAGTGATAATTTATAGAATTGCTGCACAAAACAGTCTAGAACTGCTCCCTCAACTGCCCTAGTTATCATTGAACTATTTAAAAATTAGCATTCAAATTACTCCAGAAAGCTGGGATTTTTGCTGGCATTCTCATCACAGAGAAAATGAAACTACTAATTTGCCATCCATGTGTGCTAAAAGTTATTTTTCCTATATTTTCAAAATGGCTAGATGACGCAAAGGATTCAGTTTGTGTTTTGGGGACTGCTAGTATTTGTGAATTCACAAACTTGAGGAAGAAACGTTAGATTGTGTCATTATTAACAGCATTTTCTTCTAATTGTGAGATTTTAGTATGTCACTGTCAAGTATGGTAGCCCTAAAATAACTGCAAGTTTTGGGTACAGCTTAAACAACAAATTACCAGTATCCTAAATCAAAAAGATACATTGTTTTTCCTTATTAAATTCTAAACATTTTCCCCTAATCTCATATTTCAGTGAAAATTATCTTTGAGAAGAAGACAAAACTAAAAGGGAATTGTTTCCTTTTTCTTTCTTTCTTTTTTTAATTTTTTTTTATTTTCAGAAAATCTGCTCCCTCCCTCTTACTCCAAAAAGTATAAAAATTGAACTTACCTTGCCTTAAGCTGCAAATGGTAGCCGACTCTGGAAAAGTACTAAATAAGCACTTGAGAAAATGCTGACAGCTCACCTCTCCCTTTTTATGAATCAAAATTAACAGCTTTCGACTTTTCTTCAGGGGATCTGTAACATTCTCCAGAGTCTCATATTCTTCCTCAGAAATCAGCCTCCTAGAGGTTAATGTATCTAAGAAAGAAAAAATCAGGATCCTGCTGCAGGATTTCAAGCAACTTTTTTCTTTCTCTTTCTACGATCTCTGAGAGAGCACTCTCAGAAGCCATTGTTCCTGCCTCCACTAGAACAGGAAGTGGGTTATGAAAGCATTCTGATAGATAAACACAAGTTGAAAAAAAAAAGAAAGAAAGAAAGAAAGAAAGAGATGACTAAGAGTAATTATATTTGGCAAAGATTTAAAATGTCAGTGACTCCTAGTGTTGAACAGGGTCGATATAGACAAGCACAGTAAAGAATCCAGCCCTAAAACTCTGACCCTGGCTCCTGGTAGTATTTTTTTTTTTTCTTCTGGATCCCTGGAGATAATTGTTATGCTCTTTTAATGGTTTGACTCCATCTCATTATGACTCAAACTCTCTAAGAAATTTCTTTCCACCTTCAGGTTGGACTAGATAGTCTCTGCTTCTGAAATCTATATGGTAATGATAAGAAAGTAAATTGATCAATTGATTTTTGGAGGGCAACACGGTAATGTGTAGCAATAAATGAACAAATAAGTTGAAGACAGATAAAAATAAAACTTTGTACCCTTCATTTTAGCAATTCCACCCCTAGGAAATAATCAGACAAATGCTCACAGAGGTATGTACATAAATTTGCATTTTTTTTTACTGTCGTTTTGTTTTTTGAAAAATTTTTTGCTATAGGGTGCATGTGCTCGATGGAGAGACAGAGACAGAGATAAAAAGCAAGATATCACCCCTGGAGGGATGGCCATGCCGCAGCCTCTTCTCCATGTTCCTCTCAGGAATTGGGGCACATAGGTACACGTGCCTGGTGTCAGTTTCAAGCCTCTAGTCAGCCATATGGGAGTCCAGTCCATTATGCCATCTGCTGGTCCCAAAATTATAACATTGTTTATAATAAATGAAAAATTTTAAATAGTCAAAATTTCCATAAACTGGGAGTTGTGCCACAAGTGTTGATGTATCAGCAGTGAAAACACCAAAGAACTATTAAAAGGCTGAAGTGGGCCAGCTGCAGTGCCACAGCAGTAGCACACCTCTCAGCAATGCTGGACCCGTACAGATCTACGCGGAAGACTGCAGATTCGGTTCCAGGGCTGCCCTGTACACATCAGGCATCAGGCAGTAATACACATGCTCATGATCCCGGCTAGCTGGGAAGGCTGAGGGAAGATCAAGTTGTGAGACTGCCAAGGATGCCTGTCTTTCTCTTT
>NW_006204238.1:4068638-4086802 GCF_000334495.1 Tupaia belangeri chinensis
TGTCACTCTCTCATCTCCCAATAATATGAGGAAAAAGAAAAACTTTAATAAAAACAATTAAATGTATCATTAGATATTGACAAGTAATAATATTCATGATATATTACTATAAAAAAGCAAGTAATAATCACTCATTTTTAATTATTATTGAATGATTGATTTTTTTTTTTTTTTTTTTTTTTGCTAAAGGACCCATGTACTCACCAGAGAGAGACAGAAAGACAGGGAAAGAAAGGGGAAAACACCCTTCCTGTGGAATGGTCATACTACAATCCTTTCTTCTCTATTTCTCCACTCTGTCAGGATTTGGAGCATGCATGCACATGAACCTGGTACGCTTCTCAAGCAGCCAGGTCCAGGACTCAAAACTGCATGACCAGCCATGTGGCATACAATTGCCTTAAACATCAGGTCACCAAGCTGGCCTCCTAATTTTTTTTTTTTTGTAATGCCTTGTTCTCATCAAAGTTTTTTTGTTATTTAATTTAATGTATTAATATTATTTTTTAATTTGACCAGAGAGAGAAAATGAGAGAGCAAGCTGCCAAGTCCAGAATTCGGACCACAGTCAGCCATGTGGGAGTCCTGCGCCCCAACCACCATGTCACCTGCCAGGCCCCTTAATTCTGTTTTCAAAAAATAATACGTGGGGACCAGCAGGTAGTGTGGTAGTTAAGGCGCTGGACTCCCACATAGCTAACTCATTCAAGTCCCAGACCACTGACTTGAAAATCACACCAGGTACATGTGTGTGTGTGTGCCCAAAAATCCTAAGAGGAGAAGGGAGGAGAAGGGATTGCAGCATGGCCATTTCCCCTGGGGGAGTGATTTCTCACTTTCCCCTTCTCTCTAGCGAGTGTATGTGCCCTATGGCAAAAACCTAAAAAAAAAAAAAAAAAAATATGTGTGTGTGTGTGTGTGTGTGTGTGTGTGTGTATAGATATGCATTCTTTTTTTTTTTTTTTGGAAAGGTTTTGACCTTAGAGCATGTGCACTCACCAGAAAAAGAAAGACAGTGAAAGAGAAAGTGAGAAATCAACCCCCAGGGGAATGGCCATGCTGCAAACCCTTCTCTCTTCTCCTCCTGGGATCTTGGGCATGCATACATATGTGCATGCCATAAGTTTCAGGCTGCTAGGTCCAGGACTCAAACCACAGTCTGCTATGCAGCAGTCCTGCAACATAACTGTTGTGCCATCTGTTGGTCACAATATGGATTGTTTTTAAAAGAAGACATGCAAAAAAGAGATACTTCAATCACTGGGGATGTGATTACAGAGTGATTTATATGAAGACCAGGCCTGAAGAATCCCTGGGCAGACAAAATCATTCTGACAGATCAACCTTACATGATCTGCAAATATAAACAAAACTTAATGTGGTCATTTCTGATAAATACTTATGTTAGACAAAAATAAAACACAATGGCAGCCAATCATAAGTAGTTTCCTAATATATGATTGTATGACTAGAGAGTTTTCTTTCCTTTTTTTGAGCGAGGGTGGCGAGGTGTTTGCTATAGGGCACGTACGCTCGCCAGAAAGACAGAGAGAGACAGACAGAAAGTGAGAAATCACCCCCCAGGGGGATGGCCACGCCACAATCCCTTCTCCTCTATTCTCTTCTCGGGATCTTAGGCACACACACACAAGAACCTGGCATGAGTTTAAGCCACCAGGTCTGGGACTCGAACTGCAGTTGACTACATGAGAGTCCAGCAACATAGCCATTACACCAACTGCTGGTCCCCGACTAGGGATTTTTCAGTGAGGTACCTAAAAGGGACAATTTTGTCATTGCAAACCAATCAAATAACATTTCATTTCTGCATTTTTTCCAGTAAATACTTACCTCTGACATTTTATCATTGGAACACTAAACTTCAGTTTGGTGTTCAACTCATGAATTGCTTCTCATTCAAATAAACAATCTAACATGTTATCGTGCCTCAGATTATTTTTTAACACATATAACATAATATTATACAATATTCAAAAAGAATGCTATACATTAATAGAACCACGTAAATTATAACACTATTAAGGAAAAATTAAGTTCTAAAAGATTATGTATAGTATGAGATGGTTTGAAAGTGTCCCCCAAAACCACGTTCTAGAACATTATTCCCTAAAACACCAGAATTTGGGAAGTGAGGTCTAGTGGGAAGTGTTTTGGTCATGAGTGTCCACCCTCATCTGTGAATTAATACCAGTTACAACAGGGCTTGAAGTTGTGACTTCAAGCTTTTGACTTCTTACCCTCTCTTACCCTTTTGTATTCTGCCACAGGAAGATGCAACAATAAGGCCCTTGATAGATGTTGACCTTGATAGTGGGCCCACCTCCAGCATGGTAAGAAATATATTTCTTTTCTTTATAAATTACTTAGTCTGTAGTATTCTGTTATAACACAAAGTATACTAAGGCACAGAATGACAGTCTTCTTTTTAAATTTTATTTATTATTATTATTTTATTTTAATTTTGCCAGAGAGAGACAGAGAGAGAAAGGGAAAGTGAGAAAGCAAGCCAACAGGTCCAAGACTCCACCCATGGTCAGCCATGTGATAGTCCTGTGCCTCAACTGCCACACCACCTGTTGGCCCCCCAGCATGACAGTCATTTTAAAAACTAAAGATAAATATATACACATATTTAGGAATATGCATAAAGTTGCTAAAATCACATAAAACAAACAAATGATGAATATTAAAGTCAGAATGACAGTTACCACAGGTGGGAGGAGGAATGGAATAGGAAGATTAGGGGTAGAACATGGAGTTAGGTATTAGATATCCTTGGGGGTTGAGTTTATAGAGGATTTATACATCATTAAAGGCAAATAGCTAACACATAAATAAGAGTAAACCAAGCATGGAAGGATGTATGAACCAACTATGCCAAGGATGTATGAAAATTAGGAACCAAGGATAATGACTGATCCAATTCTGGTGTCCCTATGGTCCAAAAAGTTTTCTTAAAAGCCTCATATATTTAAAAATAATTTGGGGTAAACAGTTTATTCTCAAAATTATTTTTTATTTTTTAAATTGTATTTTGACAAATTATAATTGTATATAATTACAGGGTACATAGTGATGTTATATGTATATATACAGTGTAGAATTACTGAATGAAGCTAATTAACACATCCATCATTGTCAATACTTACCATTTATTCCTTACTGCAACTTAGCATCCTTTGACAAACATCCTATTTACCCCTCCGATCAGCCTCTGGTAACTACCATTTTGCTACCTGTAAGAGAGTTTTTTAATGTGTCTCAAAATGTGAGGTTTTCAAGAGATTCATCCCACCTCAGGCTCACAATATGACTGGCTGTCTCAAGCTTGTGTCTTTTTTTGCTTAACTTAATGAGTAGGGCATTTTTATAACAAGTCTCTCAAATCCTCTCTCTCTTTTTTTTTCTTTTTTTGGAGAGATTTTTGCTATAAGGCACATGTGCTCGCCAGAAAGACAGAGACAGAGAGATAGAAAGCGAGAAATCACCCCCCCAGGAGGGATGGCCATGCTGCAATCCCTTCTCCTCTATTCTCCTCTCCGGATCTTGGGTACACATGCACACGTGCCCGGCATGAGTTTAAGCCACTGGGTCCAGGACTTGAACTGCAGTCGACTACATGGGAGTTCAGCTACATAGCCATTACGCTAACCGCTGGTCCCATGAAATCCTATCTCTTCACTGTTCATCCCACAGTAACTTGTCCCAGATGTCAAAACTGGAGGGGGAAAAAAAATTTATCTGAGGGTTGCCTCCATGACTTGCGGGTTAAGACAACCAGATCCCGGGACCAGCAGTTAGTGTAATGGCTATGTCGCTGGACTTCCACGTAGTCAACCGCAGTTCGTGTCCCAAATCCGGTGTCTTATAACTCATGCTGGGCTCATGTGCATGCATGCCCAAGAGCCAGAGAGGAGAATGGAAGAGAAGGGGTTGTGGGGTGGCCATCCCCCCTGGGGGGGGATTTCTCGCTTTCTGTCTCTCTGTCTCTGTCTGTCTAGCAAGCACACGGGCCCTGTAGCGAAAACCTCTCCAAAACAAAAAAAAAAAAAAATAAGACCACCAGATCCCACATGGCCAACCGTGCAGTTTGAGTCCTGGACCTGTGGCTTGAGAAACACACTGGGCACATGCATATGCATGCTCAGAATCTGGAAAGGAAAGGAGGAGAGATGGAGAAGGGATTGCAGAGGGACCATTTCCCATGGGGAATGCTTACCCTTCTCCCTTTTCTCTGTCTCTGATGAGTGCATAAGAGATTTCTGGCCAAAAAAAGCACTTACTTGAAGTGAGAAGTTTAGCAGTGAAATTTAATCTTATGACAGGACATTTGAATTCGGTGCTTTGATAAGATGGAATTTGCATAGCACAGAATACACATACAAGGCAAATGAAGTGAGGTGGGGGCAGAGTACATGTGAACAGAATGTACTCTATTATACAAAATACAGGTAGGAGGTTCAGACTTGAACTCATATCTCTCAAATCAAAACAAATGACATAGGAGTAAAACAACTTTTAATTTGTAGCTAAGGAATTTAATTTATGTGATTTTTAAAGTTTATTTATTTCTTCCATATTAGAGTTACCCCCAACATGGTCTTCACATTGTGATCGAGCTCCGGTCTCAGCTGGCTTGATCACAGATGAGTGCATGACCTATATGTTCAGGGAGGTCCCAGGACTAGAATTCAGGGCTTCTCCCAGGTGGGTCCAGTTATTACTGCTGTGCCATAGACTGGTGATTTATGTGATTTTTTTTTTAAGACAAAAAAGCAACATTAATTTCATTTATCTCAACGAAGGGAAGAAAGGTTGATCTAGTGCCGAAGCCTTAACAAACTGCCGTAGAAGACAACTGACCCAAAGTTAATTGAAGGACTAAAAAACTTTATTCAGGCCCAAATTGTGATGAAGGCAGTCCACAGAAACAAGGACTCAGTTATCTGTAGCCAATTTTCTCCAAAAGTTGAGGTCCGAAGTTCATTTTCTAGAGAGGGGAGAAGAGATGGTTATAATAGTTGTAATGAAGAGTTTACATTGCTTGGCATTTTCTTTTCTTTTCTTTCTTTCTTTTTTTTTTTTGAAAGGTTTTTGCTATAGGGTGCATGCGCTTGCCAGAAAGAGAGAGACAGACAGACAGAAAGCGAGAAATCACCCCCCGGGGGGATGGGCATGCTGCAGTCCCTTCTCCTCTATTCTCATCTTGGGATCGGGCATGCACACACACGTGCCTGGTGTGAGTTTAAGTCACCAGGTCCAGGACTCAAACTGTAGTCGACTACATGGGAGTCTGGTGACATAGCCATTACGCCAATTGCTGGTCTCCTTGGCATTTTCAACCTATGTTTTCCACTGGCTATAAACTTCATGAGTTAAGTCTCTTAGACAACCAGAAGTTTCTCAGACAACCAAAGCTAGTTTCCTGAACATCCAGTGCTTATAACATTTTACTAAGGCATTCAAGTTCATTTATGGCTTAGTCGATGTCAGAGTGGGAAAGTTTCTTTTATATTGTTCAAGAAGGTCACAGGGTTATAATGACCATGGCTAATGTCCCATGTCTGCATACCTCTCAGGGCCTAGTCAGTTTGAAACATTTTGCAGTTTAAGTTATGTATGTATGTATGTATGTATGTATGTATATGTTTTTATCATGGTGCTCAAGACATTTGATTGTATCAGAATCATAGATGCAGGACTTTGGTAGTCTTGAAGTCTTTATCACTGTCAAAAGGCAAAATGTAAGAAGATAAATGCTTAGGCTAATAGCCTTAGCTTATCTGTTCAAAATGTTGATCCATTCCTGGCCGGACCTGGCAATTAGATAGAAACCTGGAAATTCTAACCGGGTGTCATAGGCCTTTGGAGAGTTGAGGCCTTACATAAACAGGGCAAAATGATGTGGTTTCAAGTAACCCAAAAGAATTACCTCACATCAGAGGGTAGGAGGGAAAAGATTTCACTTTCTTCAGTGTCTTCAGTTCCATGAGTGTCTTGGGCAGAGATTTACATAGTGCCTGTCATATAGTTTGGTGCCTTAGTGACTGACACTTTCCTACCCTTTTCACACTGATCTCATTTTTCACAGTTCCTATGGTAGGCAAGATAATGCCCCTTCACTTTCCCCCTTCCCCAAAAGATGACTATGTCCTAATCCCTACAACCTATGCGTATGTTAGGTCTTATGGCAAAAGATAATTATTACTAATTAGCCCTCCTTGAAATGAAATTACCTGGGTGTGGACAATGTAACCATACAAGACCTTAAAGGTAGAAGAGAGAAGCAAAAGAAAGTAACTCAATGTGAGAAAGACTATTACCAACTTTGAAGGCTGTAGAGAGCATTAGACCAAACAGTTTGAGCAGCCCCTAGAAGCTGAAAACAGCAGGAAAACACATTTTTCCCTCCAAGAAAGGAAGTCTGCCAACATTTTAATTTTAGCCCAGTAAGACCCTTTTAGTGCTTCTGGCCAGTAGAACTTATTAAATTTGTGTCTATTTTTTAAGTTGTGGTAAGAACACATAACATGAGATTTCTTCTCTTAACAGATTTTTAACTGTACAATATTGTTAATTAGGCACACTACTACACAGCTTATCTCTCTTTTTAAAAATCTATTTATTTATTCATTTATTTCTGAAGCACTTTTTAAAATTAATTTATATTCATTCCCTAAGCATTATCACAGCATACAAAATGTGATTTCCCATCCAGAATATATTGCATAGTGGCTTAATCATGCATGTTTTTCTACGTATAACTAGAATACACACACACACACACACACACACATTTTACCCCTATTTATGATCCTCTGCCCTTTCCCACCCTTTTCCCACACCATCTCTGGTGTCTACAGTTGTCTTCCATTCCTTTTTCCCCTCACATTTTATTGATCACACAACTTTTTAAATAATCTAACTACTTTCGAAAGCAAGTTCAGCTGGTAATTTCAAGAAAAGCAGTTTTAACTTTAATAAGTCAAAGAAATGCTAAGAAACTTTGCTTAAAACTTAAAGCCAGGAAATAGGTTAGGATTCTGTTCAAAAGGTACGTACATGAATCTATTGACAGCACAAGACAGGACAAAAATTCTTGAAGCCGGAAAACAAAGCCTAGAAGAAAATCAGCAATGTTAAGTCAAAAGTCATAAAATGCTATTTCACCAATTCAGTCTCATGTATTAATCTATCTTCTGTTGTGGTTCGATCTTCCCGATTAAATTCTGGCATATAATATTCAACTCCAGACTTGTCCCTATGATTAAGTTGGTCATTTTCTTAGTTTTTGAACTCTTAGTTCTGTGTGTCTGTATTTAATTTTCCTAGTATAGCACTCCTTTGAGAACTTCTTGGAGATCTAGTCTGCTGCTGGTAAATTCTTTCAGGACTTGTTTATCTGAGAATGTTCTTGTCTTTGTTTTTTTTTTTTTTTCCCATATGAAGAATAATCTTGCCAGGTATACTATTCTTGGTTGAAATTGCTTTTTCCTTAACACTTTGAATATATTTTCCCATTATTTCCTTGCTTGTACTGTTTCTGATGAGAGGTTTGCTATTAGCCTAATGTAATATCCTTTGTAGGTAACTTGCTGTTTTTCCCTTGCCAATTTTAGAATCTTGTCTTTGTCTGTGGTTTTGGTCAATCTGGCTATAATGTGTCTTGGAGAAGATCTTCTTGGGTTGATTCTATTTGGGGTCCTTTTTATTTCTTGAGACTGGATTTTTGAGTGCCTCACTAGTTTTGGAAAGTTTTCTTGTAGGATTTCGTGGAATAGATGATCAATTCCCTTATGAGTCTCTTCACCTTCTGGAATACCAATTATATGGATGTTTGGACACTTGATGGTATCTAGTATTTCTTGTATATTATTCTAAAATTTTCTGGCAATTTTCTCAGTCTTTGTGGTAGATTTTTCTAGGCCAGAAATTTTCTCTTCTACGTCTGAGATTCTATTTTCTGTATGATCTAGTCTGTTTTTAATACTTTCAAGGGAGATTTTGACTTCCTGAATTATAGCCTTCATTTCTAACAGGTCCATTTGATTCTTTTTTAAAGTGTGTAATTCCTCTTTTAGATCTTGCAAGAATTTCCTCAACTCCTGGATTCATCAGCTCCTTTCTCCTTTCTTTCACAGTTTGTTGTCTCTCTTCTTTTACATCTCTGTTAGCTTCATCATTATAAATACTCTAAATTCTTTATTAGACATTTCCATGATTTCCACTGAACTGTCTGTGGATGAGGAGGGGTTATTCTTTTCCCTTGAAGTAGAGGTATTTCCTGGCTTTCCCATATTTCTTGTGGCCCTGCAGTGGTTTCTAGTCATCTGATGGATGGTGTGTTTCTTCCTAATTTTTGAAGTTCAATCTGAGTATTAAGGAGTGTGAGAAGGAGGTAATCTGGAATCTATTTGCCATTCCATTTTTGTCCCTTTGTGCAGCAGATTCAGTGGATATTGAGGAATATGTTAACCCTAATAGTATTTGGATGTTTAGCTATGGTTCCCTTAGATCCAGCTAGAGACAGAGTGAATGGAGATTGAGAACCAGAGTGATGCTATAAAAGAAAAAGAAAAAGAAAAGGAGGGAGGGAGAGAAGGAGAGAGGGAGAGAGAGAGAAAGAGAGAGAGAGACAACAACAAAGAAACAGAGAGAAAAAGAAGGAAAAAATATTTTAAAAAGTTTTTTTAAAAAGCAAATAATAGAAATCACTAGTTCTCAGGAGCCATGGAGGAATCTTCTTCTGAAGGCCTGTCCCTTGCCTCTCCTGGAAGGAAGGTAGAAAGGGGATTATTAGCAAGATAAAGGCAGGGTTGAAAGCTGAGAAAATACTTTACCTTAAAAAATTTCCAGAATCAGCAGTTAGCATAATGGCTATGTCACTGGACTCCCACGTAGTCGACTGCGGTTCGTGTCCTGGACCCGGTGGCTTAAAACTCACGCTGGGCGCTTGTGCGTGCGTGCCCAAGATCCGGAGAGCAGAATGGAGGAGAAGGGATTGCGGCGTTACCATCCCCCCTGGGGGGTGATTTCTCGCTTTCTGTCTCTCTGTCTCTCTCTGTCTGTCTGGCGAGTGCATGCGCCCCATAGCAAAAACCTCTCCAAAAAAAAATTTTTTTTTTAAAAGGAAAAATTATGAAAAAATGAAAAGCGAGAGACAGAGATAGAAGGCTAGAGGGGCTCCCTATCACTTGATTTTGTGGGCTGGAGGCTGAATTCCTGCATAGCTTATCTCTAGAATTTACTCACCCCACCCCCATTCCTGCAATTTTATACCTCTTAATTAAATGTGTGTTGCTGGAAGCTATTTAATTTAAGATAACTTGTTACAACAGCACAAGGACACTGATGCAACACTTAATTTATAAAGTGTCCCCTGAATTGAAGTTTGGTTTGATCACTTAAATGTTTGCCTTTTCTTTCTCACCTGCCACACAAACTCCTCCCCACTGCTCCTAGCACTTCCCGGATGACAGGGACTATGTCCTCTTACTGTTTTTATTCCCAGCTCCTAGAAAAGTGCCTAATACTTATTAAGCAATAATAATAACCAACTTGTTTAAAGTGAACCTCTGATTCCTTATGTTCATCTTGTTCTGCTAGCAGTTAGCTGATTGCTAAAGTTTTGCAGTTGATAGATTAAGTAGATGATAAGATCGTTTAGGATTGGTTTTCCTTTTTAATTCTTAAATGTTTAAATATTTTCTTGTTTTGTGAGAGTGGGAGGTTTTTTGAGTAAGAGGTTAGAAGTGCAGTAACAATTATAAAGGTAGTCTGGAAACCACCGATTTCAAAACTATCTTGACAACGTGGACTTTTTTTTTTTTTTTGAGGGATTTTCGCTATGGGGTGCATGTGCTTGCCAGATAGATAAGGAGAGAGAGACAGAAAACAAGAAATCAATTCGTCGGCAGCCCTGTACCCCCGCACCCTCCCGCTCCCATGGCCACGCAGGATCCCTTCTCCGTTCTCCCCTCTGGATCTTGGGCACGCACCCAACACGTCCCAGTGTAAGGTTTTATTTTGTTGTTGTTGTTTTTTGGGGGTGCATAAACTACAACGCTGGTCTAGCAACGTAACCAATTACGCCATCTGCTGGTCCTTGAAAGCGTTTTTTAGAGTACAAGCTTCCAAGCCCTATCCGAAGCTGTTGCATTAGTCTTTTCTTGACAGTAAGGTGCTACAACTATACTTAGGGGGCTGCAAAACTGATCTATAACACAATTCTATTTGAAGTCTATTTTACTAGTTTGTCACCAAATTATTACAGTATAAAAACCGCGATTTAAAACAAAACACAACAAAAACAAGACAACAATTTGCCTGTGCCTTTCCCTTTAGATTCTAAGCTCCGGGGACCAGCAGTTAGCATAATGGCTGTGTCGCTGAACTCCCATGTTTTCGACCGCGTTTGAGTCTCAGACGGTGACTTAAACTCAGGCCACGCGTGTGTGCATGCGTGCCCAAGATCCCGAGAGGAGAATGGAGGAGAAGAGATTGTGGCGTAGCCATCCCCACTGGGAGGTGATTCCTCGTTTTCTGTCTCTCTGTCTCTGTCTCTCTGGCGAGCACACGCGCCCTGTAGAAAAAAAACTCTCCCAAAAAAAAGGTTCTAAGCTCCGGTCTCTTGAAGGCCATTCCATGCCTCTGCATTCCTAGAGACCTCTCATAGTGACAGCGAGAAGCTTCCGGGCCGTAGTAAGAGAAACCTGGACGGGCTGGCTCGAATTTCAGCCCCATGGACCACTACCCTCACGCCGAGGACACCAAGTCGGTGCGGCTCGAAGATTGGAAGACGCGATTTGCAAACACGTGAAAGTCGTCAGCAGCAGGAGCAGCAGCAGCAGGAAGAGCTGTGATCAGGACTAAACGCGGATCAAGGCCAACGCGGGCCCAGAACCGACTCTAGTACCACGACTAGAGAGCTCTGAGCCCGGCTTTGCATCCTTCTCTAGACTCCGCCCTCAAAGCGGCTACGGACGCTTGAGACCGGTGCACCACACTCTGCAGGAAGTACTGTCCTGGGCGGAAGCTTTTGGGAGTAACTTAGCGGAAGTGCCCTTGCTTCCGGTCTCTTTGGTCTCAGCTACGGAAGGGAGATGGTGAGTTGTGTAGCCGCGTCTTCGAATCGCGTTCCATCCTCGTCCGTTGTGCCTTGCTGCTTGCTACCCGTGGGGGATCGGCAAGGTTCTGGATAAAGGGAGCGAGTGGGCAGGAAAGGAACTGCTGTTGGCCTTGGAGAACCGCTCCAGAGTGGTGCCCGGCGGGCTGAGCCCCTACTCGGGAGATGGAGCGGCGCTGCGTCCCTTGCTTCGGTTTGCCCATTGGGTACCCCACGCTGCCCTGCCAGCGCATGGCAGCTGGGGGGAAAAGATTGGGAGCGTTTGCTCAGTGTAACAGCAGAGGAATTGGTGGTAGTGTCGGGCAGGAGTGTTAAGGCCTTGGAGTGTTTAGGAGAAACACGCCTTTTCTACCTTTACACAAAAATGTAGATTTCAGAATACTGCAGCTCCTTAGGAGGTATGTAGAGGATGTGACGTGCTGGCGCTGACTTGGCATTTGTTTAAAAAATTGGAACTCTCCCCAGTTTTATGTTCTTATTTAATTGCGTTTAAACCTTTTCAGTAGGTGTCCCAGAAACGCCAGAATACGTTTAGAAACGGCCAAAGTGTTGACTTTATTTTTTTAATGTGCAGACGAAGGGAACGTCATCGTTTGGGAAGCGTCGCAATAAGACGCACACGTTGTGCCGCCGCTGTGGTTCTAAGGCCTATCACCTTCAGAAGTCGACCTGTGGCAAATGTGGCTACCCTGCAAAGCGCAAGAGAAAGTGTAAGCGTTGTTTTCCGAGTGGGCTGTGTTGTTTGTGTAACACCTAAAGGGCATGGGGATCCCCGTATGGCTTTGAGTATTATTTGATGCCTAACATTAAACAATTGTGTATCATTTGCCCATGAAATGGCATAAAACCCAGTCACCTACAAAGTGCCTGTGTTGGTGGGAGAGAGGGACGACCATGGACTCTTAACGTAACCTTGTGTTTTTAGATAACTGGAGTGCCAAGGCTAAAAGGCGCAATACCACTGGGACTGGTCGAATGAGGCACCTAAAAATTGTATACCGCAGATTCAGGTACAGTTTTTATGTTTAAATCATTATTGCCCTATGGGCTTCTATAAGACCCTAATGTGCGCTGGTGTAAAAAGGTTGTACTACCCTCATGATTGGTAGGGTTGAGATATTAGGAAGTGTTTTTTTCTTTTTTTTCCATAACCTGAAGATCAGTTCATCGGGTTTTTGTTAATAGTCTTTCAGTGAGCAGTAGTACAAGTTAAATGTGTGAAGCATTGTTTGAGCTAGAATCCCCAGAACGTAATGCAATTCATTTGAATTGATACTGAATTTGTCGAGGTAGTAAGTGTGTGAATGCAATCTGTAGGTGGGCTTATGTGGTTGAACCTTCATTTTTGTGCACTTTGGCAAGTCCTTTTTTAAAAGTGCCTTAGTATTATACCTTTGGGTTTTGTTTCTCAGTCTGGGCTTAAGAGTTTGTTAGACACACAGAATTTCTGCCCCAGCCAAGACTTAACTGAGAACTAAGGTTTTAATAGTAGCTTCTAAGAGATTAACCAGAGGCCTCAGTTGAGATTGAAAGTGACGCAGACTTCACTTTAAAGCCTGTGCTCCTTCCATTACTGTGTTCTAGTTCCCTGAGTCTCAACTACTGATACTTTGGGCAGGTAATTCTTTGTTGTGGGGAGTTTTACTGTGCAAAAACATTTTGTGCAATTTCTGGCCTCTACCTACTTAGTTCCCAGAGTATCCACGTTTTTTTAAAAAAAAAAAAGTTGTAAGACAGTTTGAGGCTTTGTAAACAATTAAGTGTATGTTCCTGTGCTTAAAACCACCTTTTGTGTTTTTTTGCAATTGTAAAATTGTGTGGGCTTAATGTCAAGTGGTCTCCTAGTATGTTACAAAAGTAGGAGTTATGAGCATGAACTGAAGCCATAGTTGAAGACTATTTAATCTTCCTGTGCCGCTTTAAAGGGAAACAATAGTATACCCTTTAAAAGATAGGTATAATTAATGAGTTAAAATAGTTAAGCTGTTTAACAGGTTCCTTGGGTCTCTTGACAAACAGTGAAAAAAAATACTGGTTATTGAGTATTTATTCTACTTGTAGTTAACTATCCTAAAATGGATATCTCTAAGCAGAATTGGATCAATTACCAGCTTATCTGTGATGTTGTAAATATAAATGTCTGAACATATGAATGCAATATTGATTTCAGCATTCAACTGAGATAAGCTCATTATAACTTGCTTGAAAAATAACAAAGTGCATGTATTGATGTTGGTGTAGTAACTTCTCGTTTTAATGTGGTGCAGGCATGGATTCCGTGAAGGAACAACACCCAAACCCAAGAGAGCAGCTGTTGCGGCATCCAGTTCATCTTAAGGATTTCAACGATTAGTCAGGCAATAAATGTTCTCGGTTAAAAAAAAAATCTGTGTGCTAAGGTATTTTTAATCAGACTTATTCGTGAATTACTATAGGTTTGGGGATAGAACAATGTGCTACAGATTTATTTTTTTCTTTATGAGAGTGTGCATGCTTGAGTCTGAGAGGAGCACTCCTTAGAGTCTGGTGTGCTACGGTCCTGTTCTTCCAGCCAGGTGCATCTTGGGTACCATATACACACCTGACATGTTTCAGTCTAACCCTGCCAGGAATTCGAACTGTGGTCACCAGGTGGGATCCAGCTTCTGTTGAGCAGCAGTAGCACGTTGCTACAGATGTCTTCTTAAGTCCTGGTGTGGTTCCAAGAGTCTAGTTGCCATTTTTTTCTGTGATCTGCTGTGCCTGTGTGTTCACTTGTAAACTGGGGGAGGGGCAGGAAATGATGGTATTTTTACATTGGCACAACCTAAAGTTGGTGATACTTGGGTTCAGAATTCTGAGATTGCTTCTCACCTATAGAAAAGGTATTTAGATAAGATTTTGGCTTCGTAAAGTGAAAGTCTAATAAGATTTCTAACTTCCAGCCTTGGTAATGATTAATTTGTGAATTAATTTGAGGTACCTAGTAAAACAGGTAAAACCCAGGTAATAGTAAGCATTGAGGCAAATTGACATTCAAGGTACATGGAATTGCTAAATCTAGGCTCAGAAAGAAGATTGGAATATAGTGAGAGGAGGGCAGTTCTGTAATAAATTAAGAAAGGCCTATGTTGGCCAGCAGGTAGCATAATTAAGGTACTGGACTCCCTCACGACTGATTGCAGTTCAAGTCCCTGCCCTGGTGGCTTGCTTTCACACTTTCCTTTTTCTGTCTCTGATGAATGCATGTGCCTTACAGCAAACGTTAAGAAGGAATAATTAATAGAACTTAATTTAAGAAAAGAAAGGCCTGTATTTTAGCAAATAAGACGGGTAAGCTCGGGCTGGCCCTATGACCTGGTGGTTAAGGGAACTGGATCCTAGGTGGATGAAAGTGCAGTTTGAATCCTGGCCCTGGTAACTTGAAAAACATGACAAGTGTTTGCGCATACCCGAAGTGTCAACAGGGTGGAAAAATGGAGAAGGAATTGCAGTGTAATCAGGCCCCATTGAGGGGTCTTGCTCTCCTTATCTCTGGCGAGCACATACACTCCAGCAAAAGAAAAACCGGGTGTACTTATCTGTCAGTGCCTTGTGGCCTTTGGCACAAAACAGGATTCAGTGAGAAATTACTTGTTTGCAGTGGTCATGATCCCCAAATGCATGGGCTCACAGAGCAGCTGAGCCACAGAGGCAGACTGGTTGACATATTTAGAACAGGGTGCAGCCTAAGTTGTGTTTTCTGTATATTTCCTTGCTAGTATGTACACCCTGTTTCCCACCCCTGCTCCCCATGCTGTGGTCCATTTTCGTCCATTTCTTACCATTAGCTTTCGGCCACATGTGTACACACACTGGGATTCAAACCTGTCAGCTGTGGGATCTAGATCTGGCCCAGTGCTTAAACAGAATGCTTAGTCCTGTCTTAAGTTATAGTTAATGTTCAGGTATCCATTATATTTTAAACTTTCCTTAGTGTTAAATAGAAGCTTGCAAAAATGTTTATATTATAGTTTCCTAAATATCCTATGTGCTCTCTTTGCCCTTTGGCCTCTACTTGAAATATCTTCTAATCCCCACTTTTTTTTAATATATTTGCCATAGGCCCAATGTGCTTACCCAAGAGAAAGTGAGAAAGCACCCCTCAAGGGAGATGGCTACACTCTGGGATGGCAGTCCCTTTTCCATCTCCATCTTGTCAGCATTTTGGGTACATGCCTAACATGTTCTTCAAGCCCCAGTCAGCCACGTGCGATTGCAGCCTCTGATGCACTGTGCTTAACCATTGTGCTATGGGGCTGGCTGGTAGCAGATTATTATACTCTGAAAATCATGAGGGGTCACCTTATGATTATACTAGTGGTAGTGGGGCTGGCTCTACAGAGAATATTGGAAACTTGAACCAGAGAGTAATTTCCAAGCCCATTTTTGTATAGTTTTCTGTTTTAGTGTATGTAAGGATTACATAAGATCTTATATATAAAAATAGCAGTGTCTAATGAAGCAAGCCTGAAAAATAGTAAGAAGGTGAATTTTAGGATGCCTTAGGGTAAGGGGGTGGTCGATTTATTTACTGGGGCAAAGGATACGAGATGGAGGTAATAAGGGGAAAATTTTAAAGTTTTGTTGAGGTGCCATAGGTCACCAGGACTAAGTGTCTAAAAAGCAGCTGAGTAAATGTTGCAGTTGTTCCTGGAAAGCCAGGAGTGGAGAGCTACATTTGGAAATAGGTAGTTTTGAGAGGGACTTGATTGGGTTGGAGTAGTGATAAGGCGAAGGGTCTTCAGAAGGTAGTAAAAAATGCTATTATGAAAAAAAATGTTGATTTTTTTTGGGGGGGCACTGGAATTCATACTTTAATTACATTTTTTCTACAAACAAGATCATGAGGTCTGGTGGGCATTCAGAAATAATGGTAAGAGAAAAGGATTTGGCTCTTTGGTGAACTTCAGTAACCATCCTTAACTCAGTAGTGGTTGAAACTATTTGAAGGTGTCAACTCCCTATCAATGCAGAAAGAAAAATAATAGTTTATTTTAACGTGTGTGGTACATCAACTGTGTACTGGCCACGTTAGAGATAACGTGTGACCAGAAACAGCCCTGCTCAGGATTTTAGGCATGCGTGCACGTGCACTTAGCGTTTCCATGCTGCCAGGTACACGACTTGAATTGCTTTAGTCGTGGGTGCGATGCAGCCACCTTAACCACCACACCCTGAGTTGATCTGAGTGTTATATGGATAAATGAGTCCTTCAGAAGTTCTTTTTTAAAAAGTCAACTGGGAAAACACACTATAAGGTGGTCCAGGTTCCTCAGGTTAGAACTGGTGGCAAATGGTATTTCATAACAGAACTATCTTGTGGGAACAAGAGGAAAGCAGAGAAGTATGGTTCAGCCACCTCAGAGTGAGGCAGGTGTAGTCAGAGCAGTAATATTTATGATCACTGTTAACAGGTCCTCAGGAGAAGCAGCTTCCCAAGGGGAGAGGTAGGAGGCAGGAAGCCTTAGAATTCTCACTAGGGTTGGCTCTGGGGAGATACCTCGAGGAACATACCTGTGTGAAGTACAGTACAGCACAGTGTATTTAGAACAACTTAATTTTGAAAAGAAGAAAACTAGGATGCAGAGGAACTATTTGTTAAAAGTAAATTTTATGGTAGTAAAAATTCTATCAGTAGTTAGATTTTTTTAATTAATAAAGATTAAACAATGAGTACTTCTACACAAATTTGTCTTCATTAAATGGAATCCATACTTACCTATAGTCTAGATATAAAACCACAGGGCTAATCATAGATTGTAAAATAGAGAAATCTAAAAATCTACTCATAATTTTCTAAAAAATATTTATGAGGGTGTGAATGCTCATCAGAGGGAAACCAAGGAAGCACTGCCTTTGGGAAATGGTCACAGTCCAATTCCTTCTTCATTTCTCTCTATAGGATTTTGGGCATGCATGCACATAGTCCTGGTATGTTTTCTCAAGCCATGCCAGCCATGTGCAATTCAGCCACCCTAACTACCAGGCAGTGGGCTGGCCCCACATATATAACTTGAGCTTTGAGTTAATTCATCCAAAAGGTGAATGTGCCATTGATTTTTTTTTTTTGAGACATTTTTGCTATACTGTATGTGCGTTTGCCAGAGAGACAGCAAGAAATCACCTTCCAAGGGAATGGCCATGCCACAATCCCTTCTCTATTCACCTCTTGGGATTTGGGGCATGCATACACATGTGCTCAATGTGACCCTGCCAGGGTCAGGACTACCCACTCAGTCAGCCACGAGGCATGCCTTAACTGCCTCACTACCTGCTGACCTGATTTAATACAACTTTTAACAAATTTGTACCATTATAAGATCCCTTTAGAAAGAGATTATTTTTAAAAATGTGAAAAAAGAGGGAACCAGTAGTTAGTGTAATGGGTATGTCGCTGGACTCCCATGTAGTCAACTGCGGTTCGCGTCCCGGACCCGGTGGCTTAAAACTCACGCCGGGCACATGTGCGTGCGTGCCCAAGATCCCGAGAGGAGAATGGAGGAGAAGGGATTGCGGCGTGACCATCCCCCCTGGAGGGTGATTTCTCGCTTTCTGTCTCTATGTCTCTGTCTGTCTGTCTGGCAAGCGCACGCGCCCTATAGTGAAAATCTCTCCAAAAAAATAGACAAAAAAAAAAAAAGTGAAAAAAGGGAACCAGCAGTTAGCGTAATGGCTATGTCACTGGACTCCCACGTAGTCGACCGTGGTTCGTGTCCCGGACCCGGTGGCTTAAAACTCACGCCGGGCGCGTGTGCGTGCGTGCCCAAGATCCCGAGAGGAGAATGGAGGAGAAGGGATTGCGGCGTGACCATCCCCCCTGGGGGGTGATTTCTCGCTTTCTGTCTCTGTCTCTCTCTGTCTGTCTGGTGAGCGCACGCGCCCTACAGTGAAAATCTCTCCAAAAAAAAAAATGTGAAAAAATATATATGGAGGCCAAGCTTTCTTAAATTTCAGTTTTTTGCCCTAAGGCATGTTCATTTTCCAGAGAGAGACAGAG
>NW_006204238.1:4086812-4089228 GCF_000334495.1 Tupaia belangeri chinensis
AGAGAGAAATTACCCCTTGGGATGGCCATGCCATAATTCCTTTTTCATTCTCAGGATTTTGGGCAGCCACAGACGCCCCCAGCATGATTTTCAATGGTTGGCCATGTGGTAATGTGGTGCCTTAACCACCACACCACCTGCTGGTCCCACATTTTTTTAGTTTAATCACCAGAGGGTGCTCCTGCTTGCTAGAGTGAGTGAGTCAGGTCAAAGCACCTCCTAATGGGGCATGGTCAAGCCACAATCTGCTCCATTTCTCTATCTTGGGACAAGAATTTGAAGCACTGTGTGAAGCACACTGAAGGTTGTGTGAGATCTGGTTGCTTATCCCCTACTAGGCTTTGGACTGACTCAGATTTTTAAAGTACCTTATAATTTGCTTGCATTAAAAGCATTTATGGGGCTGGTATCCGTCCTACCAGCCAACCCATTCCTATTTCTCAGGCATGTACTTTCACTCTCATTTTTCCTTGTTTTATACTTAAATTTTACTCTACTGTAAAGCTTTATTCTATATGACTTTCTTGACTAAATTCTTTTTTCAAAGAAGACAAACAAGGTATTTGTCTACACAAACAGCATCAGTAAAAGAAACAAAAACGAATCTCAAAACTCTTTAAGAGTTTTGTTTTATTTTGCTATAGAGTGCCTGCACTCGCTAGAGAGTCAGAAAGACAGAAAACAAGAAATCACACCCCCCCCCCCCCCCCGGGGGGGGGGGCCGGGTGACACAGTCTTCCATTCTCCTTTTGGCATCTTGGACTCACATGCACAGCTGATGTGAATTGTAAGCTACCAGCTCCAGGATTCGAATCACAGCCATGTGGAAGTCCAGCAACATAACTCCTACATCATCTGCTGGCATCAAAACAATTTAATTTTAAAAAGTGTTTATGAGGCCAGCTGGTGGCATGGTGGTTAAGGCAACTGGATCTTACATGAGCAACTTAATGGTTTGAGACCTAGACTTAGCAGCTGGAAAAGGTACCAGGTACATGTGTGCACACATGTGCCCAAAATCTTGAAGGAGAAATGAGTAGAAAGGATTGTGGTGTGACCATCCCCCATGGGAAGGCACTTTCTCACTTTCCCTCCCTCTGCATGTCTCATACACATGCCCTATAGCAAATTGTTTTTTAAATGAAGGATAGAAAAGTATGAACCTTAAATATACATTGGTAGGAGAAAAAAGCCAGTTGGAAAATAACAACAAACAACTAGAGGGGCCAGCAGGTGGTGTGATGGTTAAAGGCATTGGACTCCCACATGGCTGACCACAGTTCAAGTCCTGGACCTGGCAGCTTGCATTCTCACTGTCTCTTTCTGGTGAGCATATGAGTCTTGTCACAAACTAAAAACAATAAAATAATTCTTCAGAAAAAGAATTATTAAACTACAGGGACCAGCAGTTGGTGTAATGGCTATGTCGCTGGACTCCCATGTAATTGACCACAGATCAAGTCCTGGACCCAGATGCTTAAACTCATGCTGGGAGCATGTGCGTGCATGCCCAGGATCCCGGAAGGAGAATGAAGGAGGAGAGATTGTGGCATGGCCATCCCCACTGGTGAGTGATTTCTCACTTTGCGTCTGTCTCTTTCTGGTGAGCACATGTGCCCTATACAAACAACCCCCCCCCAAAAAAATTAAAAACTACATATTCCTATTATATTAATTTCTGGAAAAGGCAAATCTGTAGAAGTAAGAAAAAGAAGAAAAGGGTTAAATAGGTGAAGCACAGGGATTTTTAGAGTGACAAAACTGTTCTACATGGTACCACAGTAAACACTTAACATCTTATGGTTGTCTAAGCCTGCAGAACTTTACAGCACAGTGACAGCCTTGACAATGTTGTGTATTGTTGGTCATATATTTTGGAGAGTAAGTAAACCCCAGAAAGAGTAAGCCTTAACATATACACATTTTAAAACTCGTTTTGGAGTTGTGGTGTAAGGCCTAAAACTAAGGCTCAGTATTACATACTGCCTTGACATCTGGTAGAATTGGTAGGGTCTTGAATGGCTGGCTTAACTGTAAGCCCTGCTCTGTTTTCCCCTAGCCAAACAACCTTTATCAAAGGGACAAGATAGTTTCAGCTAATTGCTGAGTAGTGGGTTTCATCTATCTACCAGCTTGGATATTCAAACAACCAATCAGTAACAAAACGTCTTCACATGTCTGTCACTTTCTACAAGATAATGTAAAAACAGAAAATATGATTTCTTTCAGGATTTAGTCCTATTTAACTCTCATGTCTTCCAGCAAGCTCCTTTGTCTATACAGATTCCATCCCCTGTAACCACTAGCTTTTTCCTAAACAACGGAGGTTTTACTTCCATATGTATGCTCTTCCTCCTACCTTGGATGCCTCGTCAAAAAGTTCCATCCAGGGACCAGCAGGTGGAATGGTGGTTAA
>NW_006204239.1:0-517 GCF_000334495.1 Tupaia belangeri chinensis
AAATAAAAATGTTCTAATTTTTTTTTTTTTTGGTTTGTTTTGACATAGGATACACGTGCTTGCTGGAGCGAAAGGAGAGAGGGAAAGTGAGAAATCACCCTATGCTGCAATCTTTTCTCCACTATTTTTTTTAATTTTATTATTTTTGTCTTCCATTTATTTATGTTGACATTTTCCCACAAACATTTACTTTACATATCAAAAATTTTAGCTAATAATCCATATTTCTTGACAGTTAAACAACTTTCAAAATTTCAAAATACTGAATTTTAAAGATAATGCTCAAACATTTCTTCTAATTTTGTATAATTTTGTTTGTGACTCTGTAACAACAGAGTCAGTATGGTTTTAAATATTTTTGAGAAAAATACATGTCCACTACTCAAATTATTGAAAAGCAAATACTAGTCACACATAAACCTCAATTCAGCCCTGCCTATCAAGTGATATATGATCTGCTAGCAATGATCAGTCTCTTTTCCTTCTTTCAGTGTCTTTCTCAAGATAATCCTCTGGT
>NW_006204240.1:0-4882 GCF_000334495.1 Tupaia belangeri chinensis
TTTATTTATTTCAATTTGACCAGAGAGGAGGCAGGGTAGAGGGGGATGGAGAGGGAAAGTGAGAAAGCAAGCCGTCAGGTCCAGGAGTTGAACTATAGACCCTTAACCACCATGCCACCTGCTGGCCCCACCCAACAGCTTATTTTTTTTTCCTTTTTTTTTTTAAAGAATTATTTTATTTAACTTTATTTATTTTAATTTGACCAGAGAGGGACAGAGCGAGAGCGAGAGTGAGAGGAAGGAAGGAAGGAAAGAAGGAAGGAAGGAAGGAAGGAGAGTGAGAAAGCAAGCTGCCAGATCTGGGACTCGAACCATGGTCAGCCATGTGGATGTCCAGCACCCTTAACCACCATGCCACCTGCCAGCCACCCCCAACAGGTCCTTTATGCCACAGCCTTCCTCAACCTTAGCCAGCCTGGATCACAGGCAAACACATGTCCCATGTGTTCAGGGAGGTCCCAGAACCCAAACCCAGGATCTCCCCAGGTGGGCCCGTTGCATTGTTGCTGCACCACTGCCTGCTCAACCCCGTGGTCCTTTTTACTCAGTTACCCCTGTCTGTGTCTCCTTGCCTTCTCCCCACCCCTGCAGGGAGGCACCTCCCGAGCCAACAACACGGAGCCCGTGCCCTCTACACGGCTGTTCCAGGTCCGAGGAACCAGCGCCAACAACACCAAAGCCTTTGAGGTTCCGGCCCGGGCCACCTCCCTCAACTCCAACGATGTCTTCATCCTCAAGACCCAGTCCTGCTGCTACCTGTGGTGTGGAAAGGTGTGTGTGGGACCCAGAGGCCTACCCTGCCTCAGAGCAGACTGGGTGGGTCTCGTGGAGCCTTTGGCCCGCTAGGTCCTGCTCACCTGTTTCCAGCTGCCTCTGCAAACCTGTCTGTCCTCTACAGCTCTGAGTCAGTCGTTCTGCCCCATGTGTGCCTCTGCATGAGTCAGTCTCCTGCATTCTGTTTGTTCCTGGCCACTCCTGTCTGTCTCAGCCTTGTCTCTCCTTTCTCTCGGAAACAAAAGTCCCAGCCTCTGGCAGTCCTTTTTGCACTAAGGACAGAGCAGACTCTCTCATCTCCTCTGCTATCTTTGGAGTGTCAAGGATAGAACAGAGAATCGGAGAATGTCCCGCCAGGGCTAGGTGCACGGAGTCCTGATCCAGGAGCCCTCTCCGATCCCAAGCTGTGGACAGTGAATGTGGCAAAAGGATAAGGGAGGGATGAAACTAGAGATGGGCTCTCCTCGCATGTCAGCATCCCTCCCTCCCTCTCCAGGGCTGTAGCGGGGATGAGCGGGAGATGGCCAAGATGGTTGCTGACATCATCTCCAAGACGGAGAAGCAAGTGGTGGTGGAAGGGCAGGAGCCAGCCAACTTCTGGATGGCCCTGGGAGGGAAGGCCCCGTATGCTAACAGTAAAAGGTAACTATCGGACCCCTCAGCACCAGCTCATCACCTGAGGCTGGAGAACCCCCCGCCCCCAGCATTTTCAACCCTACCTCATCCCCTATAGCTGCAGCAGGCATGGACCAAGGACTGTGTGCCTGGCACTGTGCCAGGCTCCCAGGTTACTCTAGGCCAAGGGGCTGAGTCTGTGCTATGTGTCATATCTGCCCAGGGCCTGGTGGTATGCTTCACTGGCAAAGGGAATTCATAGCCATAGCAAGCTGCTCAAATAGAGGGCCAGGGCTCTGATTTGCCCTCTAGGAAGAAGGTGCCAGAATCCAACCTGCCTTTAGCTACTGACCCAGGTCCAAGATGCTGAGGAACACCAACTGCAAACCCCCATTAAGAGACTGAAGAATACCCATGATCCCCATTTCGAAGCAGAAAGGTCTGTATGGTGGTAGCAGCAGGAGAGAGAGGAGGAAGATGTAGGTAGAACTTCCCAACAGGACTATGGCAGAAGCTCTGGAATGCATGTTCAGGAAATTCATGGGATGAGGTGCAACCCTTGCCACAGGGCATGTTGCCTTACTGTGTCAGAGTCTCTCCCTCAGGGTGCTGTGGCCTCCGCTCTCTTTTCTTCACACCTTCCTCCTGACAACACCGTCTCCTCTCCATCCTGCAGACTGCAGGAAGAAAACCTGGCCATCGCCCCCCGGCTCTTTGAGTGTTCTAACAAGACCGGGCGCTTTCTGGCCACAGAGATCCTTGACTTCAATCAAGATGACTTGGGAGAGGATGATGTGTTCCTGCTAGATGTCTGGGACCAGGTAGGACTGAGGGTCTGGGACCTCTTTTCCATGCACCTCAATCCCCAGGGCCAAGAAAGAGTAGCTTCAGGGGTAGGTCAGCCTGTGTACCCTCTCCCTGGGAATGGAGCCTAAGAGAGAAGGAAGGGGAGGAACGTGCCATGCACGGCCGCTGGCCAGGATGTATTCTTCTCTCTTAAAGTCCTGTTTATTTCATATGGTAGTGCGAGAGTTTTTTTCACATTTTTTTTAATTGCCAGAGTATGTGCACTTGCCAGAGAAAAAGATAAATCATCCCCTCTCCGCCACCCGCCATCCCCAATGAGGTGTCATCATGCCATAATCCCTTCTCTATCTCCCTCCTTTAGGGATTTTAGGCACACGCATGCGCGCGTGCACGCGCACACATACAGTTTCCAAGTCGCTAGGGATTGGATTCAAACCATGGCCTGCCATGCATAGTGCTTAAACGAGACTTTGAGAATTTTGTGCTCTAGTGAGGCTGGAAGTCACACATAGGCAGAATGTCCAAGTCAAAGGTATCCGCCCAACCTCATCTCCAGATGCAAGAGTAAGGCCAGACGGGCCTCGCTCAAGGCTGTTTGCTGGGTATGGTCACTGGCAGGGTCAGGGCTGTGCTGATGGACATCTGGCTGAACCAAGGCAGAGCCTGGGGCCAGGGAGGATGAGGACTGACTGGGCTCACTGGCTCCTCCACAGGTCTTCTTCTGGATTGGGAAGCACGCTAATGAGGAGGAGAAGAAGGCTGCAGCCACCACCGTGCAGGAATACCTGAAGACACATCCCAGCGGTCGAGACCTCGAGACTCCCATCATTGTGGTGAAGCAGGGACATGAGCCCCCCACCTTCACAGGCTGGTTCCTGGCATGGGATCCCTTCAAGTGGAGTGTGAGTGTCCCCAGCATAATGGGGGTAGGGTGATGGGGCTCCCAAAGAGCCATAATCCCTTTTCCTTTCATCCTTCACAGGAGGGCTCTGCTCCAAGCTCTGGGAAGAGCCCTCAGTTCCCCAGGAGTCCTAGGGCCCCAGAGCCTGGGGTTGCTGGCACCTACTTCTCTGGGTGGGAAAAGAGCATATTCCTCTACATACCTATGTCCGGCTGTGCAGGGACAAACAGCCCACTCTGCCCTGTTCTGCCCTGTCCGCCCTCAACCCCACCCCATTAGTCCCTGTCAGTCCCCTTCCTCACTTTTTCAGCCACCCTCCTTTAGCTTGAGCCTGAGCTTCCACTTTCCCTTCTCACTGATGGGCCCCAGCCCCACCCACCTTCTTTCAAGTCCTGAAGGAAGATGGCCTTTTGTCCCCTCTGCTGAGACCCAGATCTAACCTGTTACTTTACATGCAGAACTCTAAATCCTATGAGGACCTGAAGGAGGAGCTTGGGCACTCTGGGAACTGGAGCCAGATCACTGCTGTGAGTAGGGCAGGGCAGCTGGGCTCTATAGGGACCGTGGGTGTTCAGAATGCTCTGGAGAAGACGCCAGTGTCCTGTGCTTGCCTGCCAGTCCCGCCCACCTTTGTGGACACTCTCGCTGCTTGCTTCTGGTGCCTCTAGCTGTTTCATCTCCTCCAGTTTCTGGTGAATGCTTCCCAAATTCTGTCATGCATGGAAGTCGGGGGAGGGAGGGGCAGCTGGATCCCACATGGCAAACTGAGAGGCTTTTTTTTTTTTGGAGAGGTTTTCGCTATAGGGCCCATGCGCTCACCAGACAGAGACAGAGAGACAGAAAGCGAGAAATCACCCCTCAGGGGGGATAGTCACACCACAATCCCTTCTCCTCCATTCTCCTCTCGGGATCTTGGGCACGCACGCACACGCGCCCGGCATGAGTTTTAAGCCACCAGGTCCGGGACTCGAACCGCAGTCGACTCCATGGGAGTCCAGCGACATAGCCATTACGCTAACTGCTGGTTCCCCCAACTGAGTGCTCTGAGTATGAGACCCAGTGGCTTGAAAAACATGCCAGGCATATGTACATGCCCAGAATCCTGAGGAGACAGTGGAGAAGGGGTTGCAGTATGGCCATCCCCTGTGGGGGGTGCTTTCTCACTTTCTCTCTTTCTCTGTCTTTGATGAGCACATGTGCCCAATAGAAAAAGTTAAAAATAATTTTAAAAAACAAGTCTGGGTCAGGGCCGGCAAGTGGTGTGGTGGTTAAGGGTGCTGGACTCCCACATGGCCAACTGTGGTTCGAGTCCCAGACCTGGTGACTTGCTTTCTCACTTTCTCTCTGTTCTCTCGCTCTCTCCCCATCTCTGGTCAAATTAAAATAAATAAAGTTAAATAAAATAATTTAAAAAAAAAAGAAGTCTGGGTCAGGCTGGTTAAGGGAGTCAAATCCCACTTGGACAACCGTGGTTTGAATTAAGTGGCTTGAAAAACACTCCAGGTGTGTGTATGTATGTGCCCCAAATTCTGACAGGATGAAGAAATTTTGATTACACCCCATTTGGGAGTGTTTCTCCCCTTTTCTCTGTTTCTCTCTGGTGAGCACACATACCCTTGGCAATGAGAGAAAAAAAGAAGTCTGGGTCATGGGGGTCAAGGGAGTGGAGAAAGTGTATTAAAATGAAGATTCCGGGGTCCCACTCTTTTTTTTTTTGTGAGGTTTTTGCTATAGGGCACGTGCGCTCGCCAGACAGAGAGAAACAGAGAGATAGAAAGTGAGAAA
>NW_006204240.1:5796-8155 GCF_000334495.1 Tupaia belangeri chinensis
TGATTTCTCGCTTTGTGTCTCTCTGTCTCTCTCTGTCTTTCTGGTGAGTGCATGTGCCCTATAGCAAAAAACCTCTCCCAAAAAGAAAAGTAAATAAGTAAAATAAAATAATTTAAAAAAAATTTAATTTGTAGATTTGGGGTTGGTACCCAGAAATATTTATATTTGATAACGGGCCCAGGTAATATGTAGTTAGGCCATGGACTACACTTTAAGACATAATGACTTTTGGGGACCAGCAAATGGTTATATTGCTGAACTCTCACGTAATCAACTGCAGTTCAAGTCCTGACCTGGCAGCCTAAAACTCACACCAGGCACATATGTGTGTGTGCCCAAAATCGTGACAGGAGAATGGAGGACAAAGGATCCCTTCTGGGGGTGATTTTTCACTTTCTGTCTCTGTCTCTCCAGGAAGCGCATGTTCCCTATTGCAAAAGAAATCTCTCTCTCTCTCAAACAAACAAACAAAAATCAGAAGTAACGATTTCTGTACACACCATCATCCTAGGGACTGTTGAGGTAGAATAACTCGCTGCTCCTCCAACTAGTTATGTAACCTGTAGGGCTAGGACACGGGAATATGAGGATCATTAAAAAGTCCATAGGGTGGTGTGGTGTGGTGGTTAAGGTGCTGGACTGCCAAACGGCAGACTGGTTCAAATCCCAGACCTGGCAGCTTGAAAATCACGCCTGGCGCATATATATATACGGGCCCCGAATCCCAAGATTTGGGAATAGAGAAGGGATTGTGACATGGCCATCCCCCCAGAGGGTGGGATTTCTCACTTTCCCTCTCACTGTTTCACTCCTATAGCAAAAACAAAGTAACAAACAGAAAAACATCATGGAAAATGCATATTTTGAAAAAAAGAAAACATGCATGGAGTTTAAAAATTTTTTTGCAACACAATTAATACTTCAATCCCATTTTCAAGGAACCTTTTGCGCTTTATTTCATAAAATCAGAGTCTGTCCTTGGAGGAGTTCAGTGGCTTGCTGGGTCAACAAGACACAGCTAACTCTGCAAAAATGAAAGCAATTTCACAAGCACATTAAGGCCATTCACAGATGACACATGTGGCTCTTCCACCCACAGGCCGAGAACACCATGGCTCTCAATAAACCTTGGTGGACTGACAGTGTAGACTGGAAATTATAGATAGGTCAAGGCCAAATGAGTTTATGGATGACAGCTTTACAACAGATAAGGGAGAGGGTCATAAACGTCCAAGGTGGATCTCTAACTCTGGGGAAGCCATGGACAGGTTAGTAAATTACTGAACAAAACAACATCAACTCACTTTTGTTGGATACAGACCACTAAGCTCCTAGCTTTTGGGTCTAATCTGGTGTATTATATTCATCTTTTTCTTATTTTCCTTATTTTTGTAATCGCCAGAGGGCATGTCACTCGCCAGAGACAGAAACAAATGACAAGAGTGAGGCAGAGAACACCACCTAATGGACTGTGGTGACAATGCCATTTCTTTAAAAAAAATTATTATTATTATTAATTTGCCATCAGTCACATATGTGTGAGAGAGCGAGAACAAGAGAGCACACATGTGCAAGCTTCCAGTTCTGGGACTCGAACAGTGGTCAGCCATGTGGGAGTCCAGTCACCACACCATCTGCTGTCCTGCCTCCCTTTTTTTGAGAGATTTTTGCTATAGGGCATGTGCACTAGTCAGAGAGACAGAGACAAAAAGTGAGAAATTGCCCCCCGCCCCAGGGAGGACGGCCATACCACAATCTCTTCTCCATTATCCTCTTGGGATTTTGGGCACGCATGCACATGTGGATGGTGAGAGTTTTAAGCTGCTGGGTCTGGGACTTAAACCGCGGTCCACCATGTGGGAGTCCAGCGATGTACCATTACACCATCTGGCCCCACAGTGCAATTTCTTATCCTCCACTTCTCCCTCCTGCAGGATTTTGTGCATGTACTCACATATGCCCAGAGTGTTTTTCAAACTCCCATGGCTAATTTCAAACTGTATGTTCAGCCACATGGGTCCTGGCTTCCTCAACCACCAGGCCGTAGGCCCAGTGTGTTATATTCTTATGTGGAGTGTGTGTGTGTGTGTGTGTTTCTACGTGTGTATGGTGAGATGGGGCAGATCTCGGCAGGCTTCATGAATGTGGTGCCCTAGAATCAATGTTGACTTTGGAGAAGAAGCTAGCCTGGAAAGTTGCCTCACACCAGCTGAAGTAACCAGTGCTTTCCTTTTCTTCTCTAGGAGATCACAAGCCCTAAAGTGGACGTGTTCACTGCTAACAGCAGCCTCAGTTCTGGGCCTCTGCCTGTCTTCCCCCTGGAGCAGCTGGTGAACAAGCCTGTGGAGGGGCTCCCCGA
>NW_006204240.1:9612-22507 GCF_000334495.1 Tupaia belangeri chinensis
TGATTTCTCGCTTTGTGTCTCTCTGTCTCTCTCTGTCTTTCTGGTGAGTGCATGTGCCCTATAGCAAAAAACCTCTCCCAAAAAGAAAAGTAAATAAGTAAAATAAAATAATTTAAAAAAAATTTAATTTGTAGATTTGGGGTTGGTACCCAGAAATTTGTATATTTGATAACGGGCCCAGGTAATATGTAGTTAGGCCATGGACTACACTTTAAGACATAATGACTTTTGGGGACCAGCAAATGGCATAATGGTTATATTGCTGAACTCTCATGTAATCCACTGCAGTTCAAGTCCTGACCTGGCAGCCTAAAACTCACACCAGGCACATATGTGTGTGTGCCCAAAATCGTGACAGGAGAATGGAGGACAAAGGATCCCTTCTGGGGGTGATTTTTCACTTTCTGTCTCTGTCTCTCCAGGAAGCGCATGTTCCCTATTGCAAAAGAAATCTCTCTCTCTCTCAAACAAACAAACAAAAATCAGAAGTAACGATTTCTGTACACACCATCATCCTAGGGACTGTTGAGGTAGAATAACTCGCTGCTCCTCCAACTAGTTATGTAACCTGTAGGGCTAGGACACGGGAATATGAGGATCATTAAAAAGTCCATAGGGTGGTGTGGTGTGGTGGTTAAGGTGCTGGACTGCCAAACGGCAGACTGGTTCAAATCCCAGACCTGGCAGCTTGAAAATCACGCCTGGCGCATATATATATACGGGCCCCGAATCCCAAGATTTGGGAATAGAGAAGGGATTGTGACATGGCCATCCCCCCAGAGGGTGGGATTTCTCACTTTCCCTCTCACTGTTTCACTCCTATAGCAAAAACAAAGTAACAAACAGAAAAACATCATGGAAAATGCATATTTTGAAAAAAAGAAAACATGCATGGAGTTTAAAAATTTTTTTGCAACACAATTAATACTTCAATCCCATTTTCAAGGAACCTTTTGCGCTTTATTTCATAAAATCAGAGTCTGTCCTTGGAGGAGTTCAGTGGCTTGCTGGGTCAACAAGACACAGCTAACTCTGCAAAAATGAAAGCAATTTCACAAGCACATTAAGGCCATTCACAGATGACACATGTGGCTCTTCCACCCACAGGCCGAGAACACCATGGCTCTCAATAAACCTTGGTGGACTGACAGTGTAGACTGGAAATTATAGATAGGTCAAGGCCAAATGAGTTTATGGATGACAGCTTTACAACAGATAAGGGAGAGGGTCATAAACGTCCAAGGTGGATCTCTAACTCTGGGGAAGCCATGGACAGGTTAGTAAATTACTGAACAAAACAACATCAACTCACTTTTGTTGGATACAGACCACTAAGCTCCTAGCTTTTGGGTCCAATCTGGTGTATTATATTCATCTTTTTCTTATTTTCCTTATTTTTGTAATCGCCAGAGGGCATGTCACTCGCCAGAGACAGAAACAAATGACAAGAGTGAGGCAGAGAACACCACCTAATGGACTGTGGTGACAATGCCATTTCTTTAAAAAAAAATTATTATTATTAATTTGCCATCAGTCACATATGTGTGAGAGAGCGAGAACAAGAGAGCACACATGTGCAAGCTTCCAGTTCTGGGACTCGAACAGTGGTCAGCCATGTGGGAGTCCAGTCACCACACCATCTGCTGTCCTGCCTCCCTTTTTTTGAGAGATTTTTGCTATAGGGCATGTGCACTAGTCAGAGAGACAGAGACAAAAAGTGAGAAATTGCCCCCCGCCCCAGGGAGGACGGCCATACCACAATCTCTTCTCCATTATCCTCTTGGGATTTTGGGCACGCATGCACATGTGGATGGTGAGAGTTTTAAGCTGCTGGGTCTGGGACTTAAACCGTGGTCCACCATGTGGGAGTCCAGCGATGTACCATTACACCATCTGGCCCCACAGTGCAATTTCTTATCCTCCACTTCTCCCTCCTGCAGGATTTTGTGCATGTACTCACATATGCCCAGAGTGTTTTTCAAACTCCCATGGCTAATTTCAAACTGTATGTTCAGCCACATGGGTCCTGGCTTCCTCAACCACCAGGCCGTAGGCCCAGTGTGTTATATTCTTATGTGGAGTGTGTGTGTGTGTGTGTGTTTCTACGTGTGTATGGTGAGATGGGGCAGATCTCGGCAGGCTTCATGAATGTGGTGCCCTAGAATCAATGTTGACTTTGGAGAAGAAGCTAGCCTGGAAAGTTGCCTCACACCAGCTGAAGTAACCAGTGCTTTCCTTTTCTTCTCTAGGAGATCACAAGCCCTAAAGTGGACGTGTTCACTGCTAACAGCAGCCTCAGTTCTGGGCCTCTGCCTGTCTTCCCCCTGGAGCAGCTGGTGAACAAGCCTGTGGAGGAGCTCCCCGAGGGTGTGGACCCCAGCAGGAAGGAGGTGGGTCAGACTCTTGAAAGAAGAGGAAGAAGAAATGGCTTGTCCGTGTATTGGACAACCCTAATTGAGCCCCAGACCTGGCCCCGTGGGTGATTAGGTGCTGGGGATGCCTTGGTTAGCAAGATGGTCCCAGTCCGGCCTTGCTGTCAGTTTACACCCTAGGAGGAGAGGGAGAGAGAAAACTGATTACACTCTTATTTAATTGCAATGATAAGTGCCATAAAGGTGAAATACAACTGCCATTAAGGGTATTACAAAAAGGAGACTGACTGGGACCAGCAGTTAGCATAATGGCTATGTCGCTGGACTCCCATGTAGTAGACCGCAGTTCGAGTCCTGGACCCAGTGGCTTAAACTCACGCCGGGCGGGTGTGCGTGCGTGCCCAAGATCCCGAGAGGAGAATGGAGGAGAAGGGATTGCGGAGTGACCATCCCCCCTGGGAGGTGATTTCTCACTTTCTGTCTCTCTGTCTCTCTCTGTCTGTCTCTGTCTGGCGAGTGCACGTGCCCTATAGCAAAAATCTCTCCAAAAAAAAAAGAAAAGGAGACTGACTGAGCTGGAGATTCTCTTTTTTCCTTGGCAGAGATTTTTGCTATAGGATGTATACGTTCGCTGAAGAGACAGAGACAGAGACAGTGAGAAATCATACCCTCACCCCCGCCTGGGGGGAATGGCCATGCTGTAATCCCTTCTCCTCCATTCTCCTCTTGGGATTCTGGGCATACACACACATGCACCTGGCACAAGTTTCAAGTGTCCAGGTCCAGGACTGGAACTTTGATCAGCTATGTGGGATTCTAGTGATGTAACATTAGCTGGTTCCAGAGATTCTCTTTTGAAAGGTAAATAGGAATTACGGAGGCAAAGCAAGTTACTCCTGGATTAGGAACCACAGATAAAAGGCCCAGAGGCGGGGAATAAGCACAGTGGGGCAAAACTGCAAGGTGGTCAGAGTGGCTTTGGTGTTGGGGACGGGCAGCTGGACTGGCAGGGGCTGATAGCAGTGCCTTCTATCCCACGTTAAGGATTCTGTTGTCCTGAAAGTGGAGGGAGGCATGAAGGTGAAAGCAGAGGAATGAATGACAGGCAGATCTATACTTTTAAAAGATCACTACAGGGGGACCAGAAGTTGGTGTAATGGCTATGTCGCTGGACTCCCATGTAGTCGACCACGGTTCAAGTCCCAGACCTGGTGGCTTAAACTCATGCTGGGTGCGTGTGTGTGTGTGCCCAAGATCCCGAGAGGAGAATGAAGGAGAAGGGATTGCGGCTTGGCCATCTTCCCTCAGGATGATTTCTTGCTTTCTGTCTCTTTCTGGCAAGCGCATGCACCCTACAGCAAAAAAAAAAACTCTCAAAAAAAAGGAAAAAAAAACTAATTGAATGCCCTCAAATGGTTATGTCCCACATGGCCAACCGTGGCTTGAGTCCCAGACCCAGTGGCTTGAAACTCATGCCGGACACTTGTGCGTGCGTACCCAAAATCCTGAAAGAAAAATGGAGGAGAAGGGATTGCAGCGTGGCCATTGGGGGGGATTCTTGCCTTTTGTCTGTCTCTCTCTCTCCAGTGAGCACATGTGACCTATAGCAAAAAAACTCTCTTAATAAAAAAATCACTATAGAGCAGTCCCCATGGCACAGTGGTAAAATGCTGTGCGTTGGGAGTCAGATCCCATATGGACAACTGTGGTTTGAATCCCAGACTAGGCAGCTTGAAAAACATGCCAGGCACATGTGTGTGCATGCCCCAAATCCTGATGGGATAGAGGAAAAGAGAATGCACTGTGGCCGCATTCCATTGACGTTGCTTTCTTCTCTTAGGCGAGCACATGTGCCCTAAAAAAATACATAGATCAGTTGTCTGTTGCCAGTTTTCTTTATCATGAAGTGGTGTATATGCTCCTGGGAGAGCTGAAAGTTTAGTGCCAAGTGGGGCGGATAGGAGAGGTTTCCAGACCCCTTGCTCCAAACATGGATGGTGAGCCAATGAGAAGAGTGGCTGCAGGCAGTAGCAGGAGGAAAATTCGAGTGTTTGTGCACCCATGAGTAAACCACAGGGAGGCGAATTTGGCCTGGGTGAGGTTGGTAATCAGCTGGTAGCACTTCAGGGTTCAAAAACAAGACCATGGAAAGATATAAGTCCACTGGGATGGGCAGGCCCTGCTATCTAGCCTGAGGGTCAGAGTCCAGCAGTCTTGACAGCTGAGGAGCCAGTCTGGCTGGACCAGAGAGGGCGTGTGGAGCCACCTGCAGAGACTTAAGACACAGCAACTGTAAGGAACCTGGGGGAGGGTACTACAGATTTGGGGTAAAATAGCACTCCCCAACCACTAAGCACAAACCATTCACATTCACTCTTTTCCTCCCTAAGGAGGTGGTCCACTGCCCTGCCTGGGTTCCAGCGTTACCTCCCAAGAGCCCTTTGGAGAGAATGCCCAGGGGAGTGGGATGACAAATCCAATGACAGGTTAGCTAACTGGGGCCTTAGACCCACCTGAGCTTTAAAATCTACCTACAGGTGTTTACCAAGAAGCTGCCCAATTCAGGCCTCTCTGTAGGAGTCAAAAAAATGCTCTCCAGGGAACCAGCAGTTAGTGTAATGGCTATGTTGCTGGACTCCCACGTAGTCGACCTCAGTTCACGTCCTAGACCTGGTGGCTTAAAACTCATGCCGGGCACGTGTGCGTGCGTGTCCAAGATCCCAAGAGGAGAATGGAGGAGAAAGGATTGTGGCGTGACCATCCCCTCTGGAGGGAGATTTCTCGTCTTCTGTCTCTATGTCTGTCTCTGTCTATCTGGCGAGCACATGCGCCCTATAGCAAAAACCTCTCTGAAAAAAAAAAAAAAAGAAAAAATTGCTCTCCAGGGAAACTCCACTTCAGAACACTTGAGATTTGAAAGAAACCCACTGCTTTCACCCCCACCCTGTTCACTTCTTAGTTCCTGAGGGGAGAGGGGACAGACCAGGCTGGTCTATTACAGCAACTTTAACCCCGCCCCTTTTTAAGAAAATTCTTGAGAGCACTGTGAGCATGGGGCATGGGTGGGGAGGGAGCGGGAGAGAGGGAGTAAAGGAGAGAGAAAAGCAACCCCCATCAGGGCTCAGTCACACAGTGATCCGCTACTCTAGTCCTCCAGCCCACCAGGATCTTGGGCACATGCCTGGTATGCTTTGAGGTCAACTGCACTGGAGACCTGAGCCTGCTATCAACATGTGACTTTCTTTCTTTTTAAAAATTTTACTCATTGTCAGTATTATTATTACTATTAAGTTGACCAGAGAGAGACAGAAGGAAAATGAGAAAGCATGCTGCCAGGTCTGGAACTCAAACCATGGTCAGCCATGTGGGAGTCCAGCATGTGGGAGTCCAGCTGCCTTAACCATCACGCTACCTGCTGGCCCAATATGTGGCTGGCTGGCCTTTTCTTTTCTTTTTCTTTCTTCTTTCTTTCTTTTCCTTTCTCTCTTTCCTTCCTCTCTCTCTCTCTTGCTTTTTGAAGAAGATTTTGCCTTAGGATGTGTGCACTCACCAGGGGGGGAGAGAGAGAGAGACAATGAGGGAAAAGTGAGAAATCATTCCCTCCCTATCCCATGGAGGATGGCCATGGGATGGGGAGGGAATGCAATCCTTTCTCCTCTTGGGATCTTGGGTACACATACACATGTCTAGCATGATTTTCAAGCCACCAGGTCCAGGACTCAAACTGTGGTCGGCCATGTGGGAGTTCAGTGACATAACCACTATGCCACCGACGGGTCCCCAACACATGGCTTTCAATTTCACAGGCTAGTATGTTACTGACTGCCATAGAGCCTGGGTCTATTTGGGGGCTCTTAATTGAGTATGCCTTGAGGGTATTTAGCTTACCTTAAATGGTTTCACTATCACATCGTCATAGAGCTGGGAATAAAGATTATTTCCATCAGTTCTCTCATCTTATGGTGGAAAATATCTAAGCCCTAGAAAGGTCATGAGTCCTAGTGATTTTCAAGCTGAGTAAGATAAAATTATGCTTTCTAATCTTCTAAATCATTCATAGAATGAGAGAAGCCAGTGCAAGTCATTTGTTTAAATATGTTGTTTTCTTTTTTATTTTTTTGCTATAGGGTGCATGTGTTCACCATAGAGACAGAAAGTGAGAAATCACCCTCTGGGGGGATGACCACACTGCAATCCCTTTCCCCTCTTTAGGATTTTGGGCATGTACACACATGTGCCTGACACGTTTAAGTTGCTGGGTCCAGGACTAGAACCATGCAGCCAGCCACATGAGATCCAGCTCCTTAGCCACTATGCCCCACGCTGGTCCAAATGTTGTATTTTCTACTCAAAATATTGGGTCATCAGAAAAGTGACACATTTTTTGCATAGTAAAATAACTTGGCAAAATTTGACTCATTTGTTCTTTGGCCTTCGTAGTGTCTTCATTTAAAATCCTTCTTCCATCTCAGTTGTACCTTCTGCTGCTGTCTCCCACTGTCTCTAAGGAAAAACTGCTTCTACATGGGCCAGCTCCATAGCCTAGGGGTGAAGGAAGTTAGGTCCCACCTGGCAAACCATGGTTCAAATCCTCGCTCCAAAAGCTTGTAAAACATGTGAGACGGATGTATGTGCTTTCCCCAAATCCTAGCAGGATGGAGAAATGGAGAAGGGATTGTGGCATGACCACACCATACTATGGCATGATCATGACCATACCATCCAGGGAGGCTTTTTCTCTGACCTCCTGCTCTCTCTTTCTGGAGAGGGTATGCACCCTCTGGCAATTAAATAAATACAGACCTCCTCAAAATAATCTGGCTGGGACAATGAGTCATCAAAAAAATTTACGGAAAATATTTGTTATGAAAAAAACATGAAAACATTTCAAATATTTTGCATAAACTTTTTTTTTTAGAGGATTTTGGCTATAGAGTATGTGTACTCTGTGGAGAGACAGAAAGCAAGAAATCACCTACCCGGGGGGATGGTCATACCACAGTTCCTTCTCCATTGTCTTCTCAGGATCTGGGGCATGTACACACACGTGCCTGGCGTGAGTTTCAAGCTGCTGGGTCTAGGACTTGAGCCTGTGGTCAGCCATGTGGGAGTCCAGTGCCTTAACCACTATGCCACCTAGTGGCCCCTAAATTCATACTTTAATTCTATTTCTCCATAAACTTCAGAGTACCCCTGTACATACATTCACAGTGGAATATAAAAGATAGATGAGGTTTAATGTGTTGTCTTTTTTTGGGGGGGAGAGATTTTTGCTATAGGGCGCATGCGCTTGCCAGACAGAGACATAGAGACAGAAAGCGAGAAATCACCCCCCAGGGGGGATGGTCACGCCGCAATCCCTTCTCCTCCATTCTCCTCTCTGGATCTTTGGCACGCACGCACACGTGCCTGGCGTGAGTTTTAAGCCACCGGGTCCGGGACATGAACCGAGGTCGACTATGTGGGAATCCAACGACATAGCCATTATGCTAACTGCTGGTTCCCTTTTTTTTTTTTTTTTTTAAAGTTTTTTGTCATAGGATGCCTGTGTTTGCTGAAGAGAGAGAGAGGGAAAGTGAACAATCAGTCCCCAGGGGGATGGCCATGCCACAATCCCTTCTCCTGGTATTTTGAGTACACATGAATATGTGTCTGGTGTGATTTTTCTCAAGCTGCCAGGTCCAGGACTCCAACCATGGTTGACCATGTGGGAATCCAGTACCGTAACCACCATGCTCACCCCAACTTGTCTTTTAACAGGAACAAACCTGTAAGCTAAGGACAAAACTACTCTTAATGGTAAAATTCTAGTCAGTTGCAAGCAAAATATCAATAGTATACCCCACAGGTCTTGGAGGAAAGGTCACAAGAAGGCTTTACAGTATGCCTGAAACCACTCAAGGGTCAGTGTGCTCCAGGGGAGCATGCATTGGAATCAGATGACATGACTTTCTACTTTAGCTTCATCACCTGGGAACATTCCAATCTGCCTGTGTCTTTGTAAGTGCTACAGCAGTATTTGTTAGATTGCTGCCTGCTCTGTCCATTAAGGCTGGAGCAGGCCTTGCTTCCCATGTGGCCAGTCTGTTAACTTGACCCAAAGCAAGGTACAGTCCAGGAGCTAGACCCTTCCCAAAGCTGATGGGCTTGTTAGAAGACCTACATCTCATGTGATAGCAATGGAATCTTATATATCCAGACTTGGAGAGACACTTTTAGGGCTCATTTGTTTATTTAGTGGGCTAGGATTAGGTTCACTTTGACAAGTAGGGGTGGCTAATCAATATACCTGGTTTCCAATACCCTTTCATGTGTAATACTATTTTCATTCTTAAAAAAGTGAGCAAGGGGGACCAGCAGTTAGCGTAATGGCTATGTCGCTGGACTCCCACATAGTCGACCGCGGTTCGAGTCCCGGTGGCTTAAACTCATGCCGGGTGCGTGTGCATGCATGCCCAAGATCCCGAGAAGAGAATGGAGGAAAAGGGATTGTGGCGTGGCCATCCCCTCTGGGGGGTGATTTCTCACTTTCTATCTCTCTGTCTGTCTATGTCTGTCTGGCGAGCGCACACGCCCTATAGCAAAAACCTCTCTCAAAAAAAAAAAAAAAAAAACTACACAAAAAAAAAAAAAAAAAAAAAAAAAGGCCAGCAAGGGCCACCAGCAGATAGTGTAATGGTTATATCATTAGACTCCCAATGGCCAATTGCAATTCAAGTCCTGGACCCGGCAGCTTGAAACTCAGGCTGAGTGTGTGTGTGTGTGCATGCATGTCCAAAATGCCTAGGGGATTACAGCATGGCCATACCCCTTGGGGGGTAATTTCTTACTGTCTCTGTGGTGAGCACAGGTGCCCTATTGCAAAAAACCAAAATAACAAAAAACCTCTTTAAAAATGGGGGTGGGGGCAGCAGGTGGCATGGTGATTAAGACACTGGACACTCCCACATGGTCAACCATGGTTCAAGTCCCGGACCTGGTAGCTTGCTTTCTCACTTTCCCTCTCTCCCTCTGGTCAAATTAAATAAATAAATAAGATAAAAAGAATATTCCAATAAATTAGAATTTCATCTAGATGAATGGTTTTCTAGAGTAAGTATGTGCCATGCAGTATTTGGAACATAGGGGCCAGCAGGTGGCATGATGGTGAGGGCACTAGACTCTCACGTAGTTAACTGCAGTTCGAGTCCCAGACCTGGCAGCTAAAAACTCATGCTAGACTTGTGTGCATGTGTTCCCAAAATCCTGAGAGAGGAATGGAGAAAGGACTGTGGTGTAGCTATTCCTCCTGGGGGAGGGGGGGTGATTTCTTGCTATCTCCCTGTCTTTCATAGAGAGAGAACAAAATCACACAACTCCATCTCCTCCATTCTCCTCTTGGGATTTTGAACACACATGCACATGAACCTGACATTTTTCAAGCTGCTGGGTCTGGAATTCAAATCATGTAGTCAGCCATGTGGGATCCAGCCCCTTAACCACCATGCCACCTGCTGGTACTCTTCCACTTTATAGAGTAGAAAACTGAAGCTTAGAAAGAGAAGCAACTCCTTAACCAGCTGAAGTCAAATGTCCTAGTTCTTATTTTAGGGCTAATGTGTACCTGATTGTGTAGAAAGAAAATGGGCTCAATTGGTTATCCTTTTCATTGTTACAAATTCAGGGATCAAGTCTCTGGAACGCCAAAATGCCAGCCCGTCCATCCCATTCCTTTTCTGGCTCTCCCATTACTGCTTGGTTTTGCTCTTCTTTTAATCACTCATATGCCACACTTGTATGACTAACCAAAGAGAAATATGACCATTGCCCTCTGCCCCCTCTCTTCCAGGAGCACCTCTCCATTGAAGATTTCACTAAGGCATTGGGGATGACTCCAGATGCGTTTTCTGCTCTGCCTCGATGGAAGCAACAAAACCTCAAAAAAGAAAAAGGACTATTTTGAAAAGCAATAGTAGCTGTGATTATAAAGTGGAACCCCCACCCTGCTTCCATGTTTCTTTCATTTTATTACTGATATCGGTCCTATGCCAATTGAAGGGAAATTTGACAGTTGTACTCGCAGGCAGCAGTCCGTGGCATGCCACTTGGTTATTTCTGTTCCTTTAGAAAGATGATACCTCCACAAGGAACCTGTAGTCCCAACGTCAACGCTCCAGAACGTGGCTGGATTGCTTCTGTCCTGGGGTGGTGCATCACTTCTAACCATCCTGTTCTAGGGTTTTCTCAAAGAGCAGCCAAACACTCCATGGAACATCATTGTGCTGAGGCTCCGCCCATGGTTTTTCTATCTGGACTCATTTTTACCTAAGGCAGGTGAGCTGAAGCATTTTGTAGTTTTACATCTTTCCCAGAGGAGTGGTTTTTCTTTTTTACATTCTTTATTTCCTCATGCAGGTGGTAGGTTAAAGAGGAATGCTTCTTTGAAGGAGAGCTCAGTGGTCTAGGACACTGTCCCCTTACCTTTACTGTGCCTGTTCTACAACACTCACTAAATATTATAGTACCCAGCAAGAGCAGCATATCCATCGGGTCTAGGTGTGAGGCCTGTAGACAAGTATGAAATGTCAATGCTATTTTCTTCTCCCCCTCCCCTAATTCTTTATAATAAGGCAGAGGAAGAATTTAGCTAAGGCCAATGCTAGTTGTGCACACAGAAGCCTGTCATCCAGAAGCCCCTGCAAGGCCTCACAGGCTCCTCAGATGAGAATGACAGGTACATAGTGGTGACTTAAGTCAACTCCATTTTCTTTAAGATGTAACAGTGCTGCGTGAAAGTCCAGGTCAGAAAGTCCAAACCAGAAGGCAGTTTCAACAGCTTCAAGTGTTCCTGTGAAAAAATGTCTGCAAAAATGTTTCCTTTTCAGAAATAAGAGTCTAAGCAACCATCGGTTAATAAAGGCTTTAATTTCACACACAAAAAAACTCTATGCATAATTTAAAGAGGAAACAAAACAAGGAAAAACCGTGAAGGATATAGAGGAACAGTTCTGCTAAAACACAGATAAAGTGCCGCTCTATACAAAACAACATAAAGAATCAGAATCAAGTCACTCTGAACAGAAAGAAAAAAATCTCTTCACAAATAATGTGGCCAAAGCTGCCAGCAAACCTGGTAGTGGCTCAATTAGGCAACATGTAGGCACCTCACTCCTGCTTTCTTCTCACTAAGCATAAAGAAACACTGCCCACAGGCCAGAGGTGGGGAGGGAAACCTGGGATAAGAGGTATGCACACCCACACAGGTGCACAGGCCCACTCTGCTTTTTAAAGAGACCAGTTCAGTTGACTTCTCTTTGTTCTGGCACTTGACCTGACAAGGCTAGTGATCCGGATCCTCATCTGCTCCGTTCTTACGCTAGTGGACAGACCTATACTTTGAACCTCTGTACTGTAAGAAAAGTCCAATGTTTCTAAAAAAAAACAAATGCTTATATTTATACTGGCACGCTTTTATTAAAAACTTCAAAACCTCAGACGCACAGCACTCATGGGAAAGAAACAATTTACTATTTGTGTATAAATATGATACGAAAGAGACTGCCTATTCTAGTAATCAAAGCATGCCATAAGGGAGTCAGTGATGTAGTGAAACAGCAAAATAATTCTTCCGCAAAACTCTCAAGTCTAACAAACTAGTTTTTCGATAAAATATATATTTTTCAAGTGAGACATCAATAGAGAAAATTAAAATGATGAAGTAATGCATTAGGAAGATGTCAACAGAAATCTATTGTTTTTGTTCACATTTGCAAGATGGTGCTACTCAGTACAAAGCAAGATGGAGAAACTCAGTACAAAGCAAGATGGAGAAGAGAAGAACCTACCCCGTTTTACTGGGACAATTTTATGTGCCTTGCACCTGGTGCTGGGTTGATTTTTCTAAAAATCTCCCTATATGTACAAGGTCCACCTGTACTTGGAGATCTAGCTCTGCTTCCCTCCAATTCAGGGGTGTGGTGGGAGGGGGTCACTGAGATCAAATGTGGTGAAAAAGTTTGGAGAGCAGAAAGCATCCACTAAAGTAATTTCAGAGGACAGAGAAGGGTAATATTATTTAGTATAACCTCTCTTGGGTAGGTTTACAGATGGGTTTACAAACTAACCTTTTTTCTCTATACTTTAGGTGTTTCCCAATAATTTTCATTATACAACTATATCCACAGCTGTACACACATATAGTTACATAATGGTAATTGCAGTATGGAAGAATAAAGAAAGTCATGGATTATTCTGCGGAGGTTTTAATCTTAAAGCTTCTTTTTCAGAAGAATTTCACATGTGATCAAGAAGAAAAATGTATAGTCTAATATTTGCCTTCTGGAGTTAATGAACTTATCTGTAAATATCACTGCACGCCTCCTAAAATGTAAACATGTTTACATTTACATTTGTTGTATTTGTTCCAGCGCCATTTAACTCAGGCCAGGGAATGAACAGACTATAGCATGTAAACAAATAGCTTTTGGAATCAAAACATAAATAGAAGACCAATTTACAGATTTGCTTTTTATTCTGTCCTGCTG
>NW_006204240.1:22538-48692 GCF_000334495.1 Tupaia belangeri chinensis
AAAACTTAAAAATGTGCACACACATATATGTCCCAACAACATATAGTCTGTCTTCTCATAGGCCTAAGTTATAGTCATGGCTACTAAAGGAATAACAGCATCTAGCTGCTTGCACTTTTTATAATATTGGGGGTATGGGAGGATCAAAGTTTAACTTATTTTTCCCTTCCAAAAATTTTCAAATTCTAATATCAAAAGGTTGTATCCAGAACTAACTGCTATCAAGTTTCAATTCACTTTCATTTTAAATAATGTAACCACACATTTGGTATTTTTGATAGGAAGGTTAATTATTATGCAGACTCCCTAAAACTGAAGCACTCTGTTCTAACTTATCCCTTCCTGGCCCCAACATGCTAACTGCTCCATTTCCTGATTCTGGACAAACTGATCACACTGTGCAAAAAATATATATATATTATCTATTTATATTTTTCAAATATATACAGTCAGCTCAAAAACAAACAAACAAACAAACAAACCCAACAAACTCCATCAACATGGTCCAGCTGAAACCTCCATTTGTAGTCACAGGAGTAAGTCAAGGGAGTACAGGGAGACGGGAAGGCTGACAAGGCCACAGCGATGGACAAGTATCAAGTAAGATTCAAGTCCCGAACTTGTAAGTATATGAGCAGTGAGTTAATTCATAAACTCTAGTAACCTATGTTCAACTAACAAGTCTTGCCCAAGAAACGAAGACCAAATTAAATCAGGTTTCTGAGCCAAGTGTACTTCTAAACCATACATACACACATGCAAGCTATGAAATCAACTCAAATAAGGTTGCTCTATGAGGCAGGCTAGGCTCTGGCATTATTTTTATTTTTCTCCACATCTCAATATAGCCTTCACTTCAAAATATTTCTCGTCAGTTTTTAACAGTGCCTCTCAAAAGTTCTCAAATGAAGAAAGCCAGAGAAGTAATAACTAGCTAAAGAATTTGATCATCATTTCACTCACTTATGAGAAAATCAGTTATTTTCAGGCAAAACCAAACCAAACCAAAAGCAGTCCTGGTAGAAATGAAAATTTTTAAGTACGTTTTTAAAACAAATATTTTCCTCTGCTCTAAACTACTATATAGCTTACCAGTGTATCATCTTGAAACATTCACTACAATAATGTGTGTACGCAGATGGGAGGAGGCAAAACATTTATCTGTAGTTAATAAGCAAAAATGCTGAGGCCATTTACTATTCAAAGATGCAAAGTTTTAGAAAAGGTTACTATGTCAGAACATATCCAAGTTCTAAGGGTGGGGCTGAAGCTTTCTGAAGGCAATCTTCCAGAAAAGAATTTGCATCTTTTGAGATGATGGGTTTTAAAATGTTCTCCCCCAACCCCCTAAAAATCTGATATTGCTTTGTCTCTACCTTAGAACTAGAGTAATCTCATTTGTAATAACAGCAAGAAAAAAAACATCATGAAAAAAAAAATAACGGTTTCATTTGGCTGTGCTTAATTCTGTGTGAGCCTAATGATAGCTAGGCTCAAAAAATCATTTTGTGGACAGAATTTCACCCTCAAACTCATTCTTTCTATAGTTTCCTAAGCTGCTTAACTGAACTGGTTATGTTAGCTAAGTGACTAATGTACCATTTGATATTACATCCCCACGAAGCTTCAACTCAGAGCACCTAAAAAGTAAGAGAAATATATTATGCACCTTTGTTATTTCATAGTTCTTAGGATTACCTAATCACATTTTAATCCCCATCCTGTTTTAAGGGCAAAGCCAGGTAGCAAATGATTAAAAGCTCAAGCTTTATCCTATAGCTCATGTACTTAATTTCACACTTGCAGTAGGGCTTTTTAGCTTTAGTGGTCTGGAGTTTTAGCTCTAACACAAGCACAACCCTCTTGACCTCTCTGTTTGTAAGACAGAGATGTTAGCATTCTTTCTTATCCCTAAGTATCCCTGCTGGGGAGTACCAACTGGAGCAATTTTATCTTTCTACCTTTTAAAGTTTTGGTTATAGTACATTAGGGTAATCCCTGCTCCAAGAAAGAATGATACAGAAGAAATGAAAGGAGTCTATTGTCACCACCATAATAATGTAGATGATATATGATGAACACACTGTGTGAAAAAAATCTCTTCAAGAAAACGCAAAGGGCATGATGAACGCCAAATATGGAACCACAACACATTCCAGAGCACCAACAATCCATTTCTTGGGACTGCATGTAAACAGCAAAGTCATTACGAATTCATGAAATTATAAAAATAAAAAAAAAGGAAAAAAGAAAAGCTCAAGTGAGGTGACAGCAATGCCCCCCTCTCACAAAGAGAACACACTGTCATTAGTGTGACATGGAGAGCTGGCTTTCCAGTGAACTTTACTAATAATATACACACACTGAGGTTACAGATTTGAGTGAAAGTACCCAAGGAAGAGAAAAGCTAAAAGCCAACTGGTGTGTATATCTTCGCATACCTCTTGGGTGAATGGACTCTTTGACACTTTCATTTCTTCTCTGAACTGCTGTGCTATAATTTTGAGCAGGCATACTCTGGTGGCTCATCCTAACTCTTTAAGGCTCCAATCGTTCTGCGTGTTTGCATGTGCGTACATATATCTCTGTATATTTACAACACGTATTCTTTAGACAAAAGGAAGTGCCACTCTTGTAGGAGAAAAGGAGGATAATCAGCTACAGATGTGAGACCAAGTTTTCCATATAATAGCATGGAACGTGCTGCACAACTGCAATTTTCATCTTCTGGTTTGGCCCTGAGCTGTTTGTTGCTCCCGCATCAAGTAGAATTCCAAATTCTCCTGGGCAAGGGAAGGATGAGGTGGTGGCAGTGAGAGGACATGCAGTGCACACTGCCAATGCAGGAGATTGCTTCTCATGAAGCCTGCCGGGGAGTTTTCCCCACTTCCATGCTAAGTGCCTGAGAGTTCTTTTCTGTTTCCAGCAGCTCATCAAAGATCTCCCTAAAAATAAAACAAGCAGAAAATAAAACAAGAAATTCAGTGAACAGAACCAAAGGAGAAGTAGGAGAAAAGCAAAAAAAAAAACAAAAGATATGGGGAAGACCTGCACAATACCATTTGATGCCTACATTTTATTAAATTAGCAGCTCACTTATTCAATACCTTCTTAACCCCTGGTGTTGATTTTTGAGAGTGGTGGAACCTGGCAATAGTTAAAGCTTTAAAAACTACTGGATTGGGGCTGACAGGTGGGGTGGTGATTAAGGGTGCTGGACTCCCACATGGCCAACTTTGATTTGAGTCCTAGACCTGGTGGCTGGCTTTCTCACTCCCTACCTCTACCCCTTTCTGGTCAAATTAAAATAACTAAAATAATTTTTAAAAACAAAACAAAACAAAACACTGGATTGGGGCCGGCAGGTGGTGTGGTGGTTAAGGGTGCTGGACTCCCATAGGCTGAACACAATTTGAGTCCCGGACCTGGTGCTTGCTTTTTCACTTTTCTTCTCTTTCTGATGAAATTAAAAAATAATAATAAATAAAACAAAGTGGATAATTATTAAAAAACAAAATGCTGTATTAAGTTCTACTCCTAGATACTATTGTATGATGAGTAATTAATGCTAAATGAAGAGAGAAAATACTCTGAATTTATAAGGCATTACTAAGATGAGCCCTAAACAAAGATATCAAAAACCAAGTGGTGGTTCAGCAGTAACGCAACTGGACCTGGGTTAGTGTCCTAGGAAAACTTCCTGAACACCTGCACATAATCTGGGCCAGCTGAGACTGGGGGAGGATTGTAGTCTGAAGACATACTGGAGGCACCTGGCTCTCTGTATCTCTGTCTCTCACAGAAGAAATAAGCAAGCCTGAAACTGTCAACCTATCAAGTGATGAGAACATTTTATCTTCAAAGTTAGCTGAGGTGATTTTTAGCCCAAAACTTTGGATCTGCCAAAATTTCTTACTTGTGCATATAAAAGAAGATGTAACCACTCCGATCCCGATCACTCTGCACAGCAGCTTCTTGGATTTTAGATACTTCCAGGTCATTATAAGTAAACCATGCCTGCTTTTTAATGTCGTATACATCGCTAATGTAATGACCTGAAACAAATACAATCTTAAAATTAAACTTATTTTAAAAACACACTGTATTTTTCTCAGGTACAGAAGTTTGAGAAAGAGAAACAGCTATTCCATCCATTTCACTCCTAATAATATTTCTAAAAACCATTCAAGAGCCAGCCCTGTAGCCTACTGGTCAAGGGAGCTGGAAGCCACATGGCCAAAAGTTCATATCCTGGACCTGGTAGCTTGAAAAACACACTGGTGAGGGCCAGCAGGTAGTATAATGGTTGGGGGGTTGGACTCCCACGTGGTTGACTATGGTTTGAGTCCTGGACCTGGCAGCTTGAAACTCACACTGGGTATGTGTGCATGCATACCCAAAATACTGAGAGGAGAATGGAGGGGAGGAAACTGCGGTGTGGTCATCCTCCCCGGGGGATGATTTCTCGCTTTCTGACTCTGGTGAGCACATGCACATGCGCCCTATAGCCAAAATCACTCAAAAAAAAAAAAAAAAAAAAAGAGAATAATGAAAAGAAAAACACACCAATCATGTGTACATGCATGCCCCAAATCCTGATGGGATTAAGAAATGGAGGAAAGGAGACTGTGGCATGACCATAGCCCACAAGTGGGGTGCTTTTCTCCCTCTTTTGCCCTGTAGAGAATACATACCCTCTGGCAATGAAAAAAACAAACAAACAAACAAACATGTACCAGGTCTGTGCATGGTATGAGAGTTAAGGTGCCAACTGTATAGTTCAAGTCTCACGCCCAATGGCTTAAGAAACATACCAGGATATGCGTGCATGATCAAAATCTCATAAGGAGGGCAAGATGGAGGAGAAAGGATTGTGGTGTGACCATTCCCTATGGGGGGCGCTTTCTCACTCATTCATTCACTCTCTCATATGAGTACATGCACCCTCTGGCCAATGAAAAAACAAAATACATGTATAGAGAATTAAGGGCGGATTATACTGCCTGGGACAATTTTGTCAAATGCATTTTGCTCAGAGGCATTTTGAATACGAACAGAGTAATCAAAACAGTTACACCTGTTAACGTAAATATTGTGATCCAAGAAAAGATTTCTAAATTCTTCCTGGCACACTCAACCTCACGAAGCTAGGCAAAGAGCAACATAATGAGGAACAAATGATAAGGAACATTTATAAAATACTAAAACCGTGATGTCCACTTACCTGAGGAAGAAGTACTACCAATGTGACTGACAACACTGATGAGTCGGTAGGAATGAGGAAGATTTCCTGTCTGGAAAACAGAAGTGAGCATGACTTTTAACCTTTGAGACCCAAGAATTCTGCTCTCAACTAAAAATTTATCCAGGATATAATTCAAAAGAAGAGTATATGGATCAAATTATTCGATGTAGTATTATCTATAATAATAAAAAGTTCTGGGCCACCTCTGTGGCCTGTTTGGTTAAGGCAGCTGGATCCCACATGGCCAACTGTGGAATCTGAGTCCTGAACCCAGTGGTCTGAGAAACATGCTAGGCATATGTGAGTTTGTGCCCAAAATTCTGAAATGAGGGAGAAATTGATGAAAAGGGATTGGATTGGTGTCACCATGCCCCAAGGGGAGTGCTTTTTCCTCTCTCTTTTTTCTCGGGAGTGCATCCTCTAGCAAAAGAAAAAAACAATAATGAAAAGTTGAAACCAACAATATATCCAATAATAGTTGACTGGTTAGTGGTTTATCAATTTGATATAATATTACTCAGTTATATAAAAACAAATTATGCAGATCAGCAAACATGTTAACTTGTTCACATCCACAAGGATGCACATAAGCTATAGCTGCAAAAAACCTGAGTCTCATTTTGTTTTGCTTTTTTAGAAAGATTTTTGCTATAGGGCGCATGCGCTTGCTGGAAAGACAGAGTGAGACAGAGACAGAAAATGAGAAACCATCCCCGGTGGGGTTGGCCATGCCATAGTCTCTTCTCCATTCGCCTCTTGGGATTCTGGGCACACACATATGCATACATGATGGGGCCAGCAGGTGGCATGGTGGTTAAAGCTCTGGGCACTACCATACAGCCAACTACAGTTTGAGTCCCAGACCTGGTGTCTGGCTTTCTCATTTTCCTTCTCTGTGTTGCTCTCTTGTCAAATTAAAATAAATGAATGTGGGACCACCAGGTGACGTAGTTAAGGTGCTGGACATTTCCACACGGTCGACCACAGTTTGAGTCTCAGATCTGGTGGCTTTCCCTCTCTCTCTCTGGTCAAATTAAAATAAATGAATGAATAAATAAAATTAAATAATTCTTAAAAAAGAATGAATAAATAAAATTAAAAAATAATTCTTAAAAAAATGTACCTGGAGGTAAGGATGACAAAAGAATATATCAAAATGTTAACAACAGTTGTGTCAAGTATGTATGATTCAGGGCCAGCAAGTGTGTGGTGCTGTAGTCACACAGATGATCATGGTTCGAATCCTGGACCTGGCAGTATGCTTTCTCACTTTCCCTTTTTCTCTCTCTCTCTCTCTCTGGTGAGCACATGTGCCCTATATTAGGTAAGTAAGTAAATAAAATAATAATAAAAAGAAATAGTATGATTCCGGGTAATTAAAAAGAATTTTGTGGAGGGATAGTTGGCCCAGCAGTGCAGTAAAGTGCAGTGCATAGAAAGCCGGATCTCATATGGTAAACTGTGATACAAAGTCTGGCCACGGTGGCTTGAAAAATATGCCAGGCATATATGTCTCTGGATCTTTGTAAGATGGAAAAAGGGGGGCTGGCAGAGGTGTGGTAGTTAGGGTGCTGGACTTCCACATGGCCAACTGCAGTTCGAGTCCCAGACCTGGAAACTTGCTTTCTCACTTTCCCTTTCTCTCTGTGAGGGGTACTAACTTCACCTGCCCCCACCCTGCCCTCTGGCTCTCTCTCTCCTATAGCAAATTAAAAACAAACAAAAACTCCAACCAAACAAAAAAATATGCTGGGTACATGTGCCCAGACTCCCAACAGGATAGAGAAATGCAGGAGAATGGACTGTGGCATGACCATGCCACACTAGGGGGTGCTTTCTCTCTCTGGGGATGACATGCACCCTCTGGCAATTAAAAACCAAAAGAAGACAAAAATGAACCAACACTTAACTGAACAGGTTTCACTAGGCAATCAACTGGTTTTGGTATTTAACTATATAGATAATAAGATGCTTGGTATAACTAAAGGTAATTTAATATACATATGCCTTCACTCAGTTCCTACCAAACATGTACATATATGGTGGTCAAGATATATTTGTTTTCATTTTATTTTGAACCTTGTATGCAAGAAAGGTGAAGACCATCTGATGGCTGCTGAAAGAACAGAAATAAACCTGCAATGGGCACTGCCAATGGGGTCTCTGAAGACAGGGAGCAGAGAAGTAACACAGACATGCGAATTCTACTCAGAGATAAAATATTACCTCAGCATTTCTTTTCAGTTCCTCAGCTTCAGCCTCCGTGTACTCCATATCGAAAACATCCTCGTTTCCAGAGTCTTCATCAGAACCCAATACATCCAGAAAAGAGTTGTTAAATTCTAAAGAATATGAAGACAAAATCTTGTAAAAGACCTTAGAACAGACATACGTGATCTAATTAGGAAGATACAACAGCCCAAAGTACACATTTTATCAGCCTAAGAAAACATGTAAAGGCCAGTCCCATAGCCTACTGAATAAAGTAGCTGGATCCATGATTGGAGTTTATACCATGGCCTTGACAGCTTACAAAACACACTGGGCGGCCTGGTGGTTAAGGGCAACAGACTCCTACATGGCTGACCACAGTTTAAGTCCCAGACCCAGACTTGGTGACTTGCTTTCTCACTTTTTCCCTCTCTCTCCCCCTTATCCCCCCATCTAATTAAAATAAATAAATAATGTTGGAAAAAAACAAGGGCCAGCAGGTGGCATGGTTGTTAAGGCACTGGACTCCCACAGCAGTTCAAGTCCTGGCAATGCGTTTTCTCACTCTCCTCTCTCTCCGTGGCCAAATAATAATAATAATAATGATAAATAAATGAAATAATGTAATTAAAAAATAGCTTTATTAAAAAAAAAGATAAAAAGGGGCCAGTAGATGGTGTAATGGTTTTATTGCTGGAATCCCACGTAGTCGACCATGGTTTGAGTCTTGGACCTGGCAGCTTAAAGCTCACACTGGGTGCGTGTGCGTGCATGCCCAAGATTCTGAGAGAAGAATGGAGAAGGGACTGTGATGTGGCCATCCCCCCTGGGAGGTGATTTCTTCCTTTCTGGCTATCTCTCTGGTGAACACATGCACCCTATAACAAAAATCTCTCTCTCTAAATAAAAAAAAGAAAAAAAGAAAGTCAAGGTCCTTTAGTTCCTTTAGTTTTTTAAAAGAATTATTTTATTGAACTTTATTTATTTATTTTTAGTTTGACCAGAGAGAGAGAGAGATAGAGAGACAAAGTGAGAAAGCAAGCCACCTGCTCCAGGAATTGAGCTGTGGTTAGCCATGTGAGAGTCCAGTGCTCTTAACCACCACACCACCTGCCAGCCCCTCTTTAGTATTAAATTGCTTATTCTTTTCTTTTAGTTTTTTCTTTAGAAGTTTTTGCTATAGGGTGTGAAAGTTCGCTAGAGAGACAGAAAGTGAGAAATCGCCCCCCCGGGGGGGATGGCTATGCTGCAATTCTGTCTCCTCTGGGATCTTGGGCACTTATACACAGGCATCCTGCGTGAGTTTTAAGTCACCAGGTCCAGGACTCAAACTGCAGTCGGCTATGTGGAATCAAGCGATGTAACCATTACACCATCTACTGCTCCCAAAATTTATTATCATTATTTCTTTATTTGACCAGAGAGAGAGAGGTGGGGGGGGGGGAAGGGAAAGGGAAAACCAGGTCAGAAAGTAAGTTGCCAGGTCTGGGACCTGAACCATGGTCAGCCATGTGGGAGTCCAGTGCCTTAACCACCATGCCACCTGCTGGCTCCAATAATTTCTTAAAATGTAACAAAAAAAAAAGTGGAAATTCAACCTTTAAATTTCACTTAAAATACACTAAACAAATCCAACATCCAGTTTGTAATAATATGCTTCCACTGGAAAAATCCATCTTTGATAATGGTTTTAAATAAAGAATCCCAGGATTTACACAAATGACTATTTACTTAAAACAAAACAAAAACCCTGGGCCCAGCAGCTGGTTTAGTGGTAAGGTGCTGGACTCCCAGGTGATTCTGAGTCCCAGACCAGGTGGCTTGAAAATCACACTGGGCACATGTGCATGGGTGCCCAAAATCCCTAGAGGAGAATGGAGGAAAAGGGATTTCTCATTTTCTCTTTCTCTGGTGGACACATGTGCCCTATGACAAAAACCTAAAAAACAATAAAACAAAAGAAACCAACCTGCAGGTGACCATGTGGCTTGCAAATCTGCAGTTAAGTTTGCTATAGACTAAACCACCCAGATCGGCCCAAAGTGATTTTATTGGGTCATCAAAAAAGTCATGATGTACTTTTTCTGTTTTTCTATGCAAAAATGCATCATGACTTTTGTGATGACCCAAAAGATACAAAAGATATAGTTAGCCCAGTTCCTGTGACTACATATTCCCATGGACTTCCAGTATCTGGCCCATGTAATAGTCAATGCCATGCTATGTGAACCTTTTTCTACTGAATACTCACTCATGACCATGCCCACTAACTTCTCCTGATTGAGCTGCTGAAAACTCATGGGGAAACTGCAGCCACACTGTGTTCTGGAAGTAACAGTAATATTCATCTTTCATCAAACAGGATATTCTTGCTGTTTAATTTTTCAAAATTAAAAAATACACTATTTAGGGAAATGGACATAGATGGTAAAATAATAAAAAAAGTAAACTAGGGACCAGCAGTGAGCGTAATGGCTATGTCGCTGGACTCCCACGTAGTGGACCGCAGTTTGAGTCCTGGACCCAGTGGCTTAAAACTCACGCCGGGCATGTGTGCGTGCGTGCCCAAGATCCCAAGAGGAGAAGGGATAGCGGCATGGCCAGCCCCCCTGGGAAGTGATTTCTCGCTTTCTGTCTCTTTGTCTCTCTCTGTCTGTCTGGCGAGTGCACACACCCTATAGCAAAAACCTCTCCAAAAAAAAAAAAAAAAAGGAAACTAAAAATGAATACAAATGTTGGAATAGTGGTTTCTTCTAGGAGGTTCTATTTTTTTTCCTGGGATGTGTTCAAATTTGTTATTGTTATCAAAAACACATTTCATTTGCTCTTCTATCTGTAATACCTTTTACAATTTAACTTTTTATTTTTTCAAAATCTTTGAGTGTGTACGGGACAGAGGGAGAGGCACCTTCAACAGAGCCCGGTCACTTTGCAACTCCCTTCCTCCAATCCCGCGACCTGCCAACATCCTGGGCATACACTCATATACCTAGCATGTTTTCAAACAGACCAGGCCAGAGGCACAAACCAAGATTGGCATGTAACTTCCAGCTTTGCAGTCTGGTATGTTATCAACTGTAGCACACAGGCTAGGTATATTTACCATGAAAAAGAAAGAAAAAAAGAAAGAAAGAAATCAAAAAGATCTACATACCTTGAAGACTTAACTCTGTAGCTCTCTTGAGGTCATCATCTTCTTTCTGTTCCCAAGCCTCCTAATGAGACAAGAGCAAAAACTAAGGCATTTAAAGAAGTAATAATTAAACTTACTTAATGGGGATAAAAATCAGCTTCACTGAATTTAAAAAAGCAGGTCACCAGGTCTGGGACTTGAACTATAGTAGGCCAAATGGGAATCCATCATCTTAGCCACCACACCACCTGCTGGCCCAGACTGTTACTTTTTCTGATACATCTATGATTCTCTTAGGAAAAAGATAAAAAATACCTCCAAATATTTCCTAAAAAAGCCTCAAACTAAGTGACTACTTTAATTATAAAAAGGATATAAATTTTTTTCCTTCATCATTAGAGAAAAGGCAATTTACAAATGATGTACGAGTAAAGAAAAAACATAATTGAATCAGTTATTTCATACTTTAAAAAATTTCTAAAATAATGATTTATTTAATTTCACTTTTTTTTTTGAGAGGTTTTCGCTATAGGGCGCATACACTCGCCAGACAGAGAGAGAGAGAGAGAGACACAGAGACAGAAAGCGAGAAATCACCCCCCAGGGTGGATGGTCACGCCACAATCCCTTCTCCTCCATTCTCCTCTCGGGATCTTGGGCACACACGCACACGCGCCTGGTGTGTTTTAAGCCACCGGGTCCGGGATGCGAACTGCGGTTGACTACGTGGGAGTCCAGCGACAGAGCCATTATGCTAACTGCTGGTTCCCTTCACTTGTTATTCTTATTATTTTTAAATTTTACCAGAGACAGACAGAGACAGAGAGAAAAAGGGAAAGTGAGAAAGCAAGCCAGGTCTGAACTCGAATTGCAGTCGGCCAAGGGAATCCAGCGCCGTTAACAACTATGCCACCTGCCAGCCCCTATACTTTAAAATTTTTATTTATTGGAACCAGCAGATAGCATAATGGTTATGTCATTGGACTTCCACAAAGTCAATTGCAGTTTAAGTCCCAGACCCAGAGACTTGAACTCACGCTGGGCATATGTCTGTGCCTGCTGAAGAGAAGAGGGCACGAGCCGTACAGAAAATTGAGAGAAAAGCGAGAAGGCAAGCCATCGGAACCAGGACTTGCACCAAGAGAAGAATTGAGAAGGGAGTACGGTGTGGCCATCCCCCCTAAAGGGTGATTTCTCACTATCTATCTCTCCAGCAAGTGCCTGTGACCTATAGCAAAAATCTCTCTTAAAAAAATTTATTTTATACTTTTTTTCCAGAGTAAGTCTATTCTGGTAAAAAAGACTTTTTAGAAGTTATTAACAGAATACAGATATACCAAAGTAAAGACACTTCATCTTATAACTCTATCTTTACATCCAAGAAAAATACAAGAGCTGGGGCCAGCAGGTGGCACAGTGGTTTAGGTGCAGGACTCCCATGTGGCCGACAGCACTTCAAGTCTCAGACCTAGATGATTTAAACTCACGTTGAGTGTGTGGGCAGGCATGCCCCAAATCCCAAGAGGACAAAGAAGGGATTGTGGTGTTACTATCCCCCCATGGGGTAATTTTTCACTTTCTCTCTCTCACTCTCTTTTGGTAGAGGATTTTGCCTTAGGGCACATGTGCTTGCCAGAGAGAGAGAGAGACAGTGAAAGGGAAAGAAATCACTCCCCAGGAGGGATGGTCATGCTGCAATCCTGTCTCCTCTATTCTCTTCTTGGGATCTTAGGCACACATGCCTGGCATGAGTTTCAAACTACTGGGTCTGAGACTTGAACTGTGGTTGGTCATGTCCAGTGACGTAACTGCTATGCCATCAGCTGGTCCCATTCACTTTCTCTTTTTCTGTTTCTAGTGAGCACATGTACTGTGAAGCAAAAGTCCCTCTTAAATCCCTCTTAAACAAACACAAGAGCTTAAAATGGATCAGATGACAGGAAACAGAATATATGTCTGTCATCTATGAAAAAGTAGGGCGTAAATTTTCTTTTTTCTGTTCTATAAGGAAATCTTGCAAATAAATCCGCCCTTGGTCTTTTATGTTAGAAGTAAGTTTCTATAGGCCAGCTGGTGGCATGATGGTTAACGGCACTGGACTCCCATGTGGCTAACTGCAGTTTGAGTCCTAGACCTGGTGGTTTGCTTTCTCACTTTCCCTTTCTCTCGCCCTGTCTCTCTTCAAATTAAAAAATAATAATAAATAAAAATTTTTAAATCACCCTTTTAAAAAAAAGAATAATCTATTTAATTTTATTTATTATTATTTTTTAATTTGGTAGAGAGCACACATGCTCACAAGAGAGGGAGGAGGGGGGGAGAGACAGAGAGAGAGAGAGTGCACACAAGTCGAGAGGTCTAGGACTCAAATTGCAGTCAGCCATAAGGCAGTCCAGTGCCTTAACCACCACGCCACCTGCTGGCCCCAATAAATCACCCTTTTAAAAAGTTTTTCTTTTCTTTTTGAGAGAGAGATTTTTGCTATAGGGTGTGTGCACTTGCCAGAGAAACAGAAAGTGAGAAATCATCCCCCAGGGGTGATGGCTACACCGAAATCCCTTCTCCTCCATTCTCCTGTTAGATTTTGGCCACATATGCACAAGCACCTAGCATGAGTTTTAAGCTGCCAGGTACGGGACTCTAGGGAGTCCAGCGATGTACCATTATGCCATCTTCTGGTCCCAAAATTAAGTTTTCTAAAATAATTTACTATTTATTATTTGTAAAATAGTTTGACTACATTCTCGATGAAAAGTACTACTCTAGCTAGAGTAGTACTTCATATAAATGAAAGAGAGAGAACAGCTGGTTTTGAAATGGTTTATTTTGGGGGGGTGGGGGCAGGATTTAGAGGTTTATTATCAGTCTATGCAAGACTGAAGTTCAAAGCAAAAGTGATTTTGCTTAAAGGAACATTGAAAAGTAGTAATTCTTGGTAATACATGCCTCACATGATCCATTTTAAACCAGAGAATTATATCTTTATGTATGTTATTGTTTAAAGAGACAAACAAATGTGAACAGCTGAAATGCACCATGTTTGGGACCAGCAGATAGCATAGTGGTTACTTTGCTAGATTCCCACATGGCCAACCACAGCGATTTGAGTCTTGGACACAGTGGCTTGAAAAATCACATCAGGAATATGTATATGCCTGCCCAAGATCCAGGAGAAAAATGAGAAGTGATTACCATCTCCCCTTGGGGGGTGATTTCTCACTTTCCCTATCATTGTCTCTCTCTCCTGGGCGAATGCACAAGCCCTGTGCCAAAAACCTCTTAAAGAAAAAAAAGGCTCCAAGCTTATGAAGTTTCAAACAAAACTTGAATTTTTTGTACATACTCCTGCCAAATGAAGTTATTTCCTGTATATCATTTCTCTTGCAAACTGGTATTCTATTTCCTTTCATATGACCTAGATTGGCTATGAGAACTAGAGAAGGATCAGGATGGCTTGTGATTTCCCTCTCGAGACAATGATCTTTCTCTTCTATCTCTAGAAAGGGACCAACTCCAGCTGAGAGAAGCTTCTCCTTCTTTGAGATCTGCAGCGAGTTGAAGGACTCCTTCTCTGGTAATCATCCTGAGGGCAAAGACCCCAAGAGGGAGGTGGGCCATGATTTTGACTTTATTTTTCACCACTGAACAGTTCCACTCTTACAGGGCAGCCATTAGTGTTCTTCCATCTAACTCTCAGACAGCATCAGCTGCACGGTGGGGATCTTCAAATTCAACAAAAGCAAAGCTAGAAAGGTTTCTAGTACCCACACACTTCGGAGCTGTCCATAATAGCCAAAAGCCTCTTCCAATTCAGTCCTGTTACCATTATTTCCAGTATTACCCATATAAATTACAGTCCAATGGACAGGAATCACATTGTATTTCGAAATCTTGAGTTAGAAATGGGGAGGTTCAAATCCACAAGCTCTGACAGGATGTCCTGTTCCCTTTGCCCAGCTCCCACAGATATTCTATTCTCACTTACCTGGTGTCCTGGAAATGGACTTGAAATGGTTTGAAAGCAACCATTTTAATCTTGGCTGCCAATTCCAATTACTGGGGGAAAGCTTTTAAAAATCCAGACTACAGGGAATGTAAAAAGGAAACCTACAGGGACCAGCAGTTAGCGTAATGGTCATGTCACTGGACTCCCACGTAGTCAACCGCGGTTTGTGTCCTGGTGGTTTAAAACTCATGCTGGGCACATGTGCGTGCGTGCCCAAAATCCCGAGAGGAGAATGGAGGAAAAGGGACTGTGGTGTGGCCATCCCCACTGGGGGGTGATTTCTTACTTTCTGTCTCTCTCTATCTGGCGAGTGCACACACCCTATGGCAAAAACCTCTCAGGAAAAAAAACCAAAAAAACAAAAAAACAAAACCTCTATTAGAAAAAAAAATAATTTTTTACATATTAATGGTAAAACCATGGTGGTATACTGATTGTTTCTACAGCTTAGAAAGTTGTTCTGGGAATAATCTCTAATATCCTATCTTGCTTTAGCATGTAATGAATCATAGTAATACAAGGTAATTAACAGTACATTTTCTTGCATTTGAGTTTTCAAAAACAGGACTACCGATGTAAGTGTCTCAGACCCAAACCATGCCCCAAATACAACTGTTTTTGGTGGATCAGTAACTTACTGTAAATAATGCCTGACAATAACTAACTGGAACGATACCTGACACATAATAATTACTCAAAACATGTTAGTTACTATTCTTCTACTTCTTGGCAAAGAGAAGTATGCAGAAAGAAGCAATATAAATCTTACTTGCTCTTGAAGGCTCTGGGCCAAGGCCTGCTGAAGCTCCTGCTCTTCCCTTTCACGTTCCACATCATATTGCTGCAGCCAATCTACCTCTCCCTGAGATCCTTCTGGAGTTTTGTTTTCTTTATTCTCATCACAGTCTTTAGTTATCTCAGTAAAACTGGCAGGGTCTGAGGAAGCAGAACATTACATTATTTAGAAAAATCATCTTTAATAAACTGAAATTTCTGGACTAAAGTGATGCCTCCTGTCAAGAAAGTAATTTACTCTAACCTCTATAACTGGCCTTGCACATATAATTTCATCTCACTACATTTAAAGGGGTTTCTCAATCTTATCGCTACTAAACATTTTTTTAAAGGAATTCTTTATTTAATTTTATTTATTCATTTGTTTATTTTAATTTGACGAGAGAAAGAGAGAGAGAGAAAGTGACAAAGCAAGCCACCAGGTTCAGGACTCGAACTGTGGTTGGCCATGTGGGAATGTCCAGCACCTTAACCACCATGCCTGGTCCCCAGTACCAAACATTTCAAATGAGACAAATTTTTGTAAGTGAATGGGAAAGTCTGCCCTGTGCACTGGAGAGCTTATCCTTTACAGGTGTGACAACCCAAAATGACAATGATGAATGTCTCATGGGGGGTAAAATGGCCATTGGCCGAGAACCATTGACCTACACAGTAATGGTTCTGAATCCTAACTGATCCTAAGAAGCATACAGGAAGAACAAATAGTCACATGTTATAGTGTTACATGACCAAGTACAAGAAATAAAGTACTATTTAAAGTAAATGAAACCGCAGCAAATTAAAAGAGTTAAGTAAAAAGTAATAAATCTGCAGAAGTCTATGGCAACATGTATGTTTATGTGGGAAGCAAGAAAGAAATTTTTTTTAAAGGTTTTTGTCATAGGGTGTGTGTGCCCACTGGAAAGAGAAAGAAAGTGAAAAATCATCCCCAGGGGGGATGGCCACACTGCAATTCCTTGGAATTTGAACATGCATGCATGCAACCACACCTGGCATGATTTTCTACCTGCCAGGTCTAAGACTCGAACTGCAGTGAGCCACGTGGGAGTCTAACACCTTAACCAACACCCACCTGTTGGTCCTCATTTTTTCTTTTAATAGAAGAGTAGGGAAATGGGACAGATAATTAGCCCCCCTCCCCCTTATTCATGATAAAGTACATCTGTGCTTGCACATGTGAGAAGAAAGAAAGGGAGGGGAGGGCAGAAAGCATGCTCCACAAGATTTGGTCATATCATGATCCCCTTCCCCTAGCCCTTTGGATCTTGGGTCCTTGTGCATGCCTGGCCTGTTTCAAGCTGACCAGGACAGGTATTTGAATGGGGTCATCACATGAGATCTCTTCAACAGTACACTACTGGTTTGACCCAGAGCTGGCCCCGACGTAGGTATTTATGACGAGGTCTTGTCACGAAATGATCCTCCTGACCCAGCTTCCCAGTTAGCTAGGACCACAGCTGAGTTCTTAGCCTATTTGGATTGTGCCAAGAATGAAACTCAGGGCTCCCACATGGCCTCAGTCATCGTGAACTAGCACCCATTCGCTTGCACCAACACAGCTTGTCCTCTTTTCTTTTTTTTTTTGTTCTGTCCAAATTTCCAGATTATGGTTAGCTGGGACAAACAGGATAGTAATTTTGTTCTGGTTACTTGAGTTGTGAGAGTTACAACTTTTCATTAGAATTTTTAATATAGGTAAGAGTAGGGAGAAGAATCTTTTACTTCTTTTAAAAGCTGTATCATGGGAGGCAGCGGATGTCACAGTGGTTAAGGCACTGGACTTCCACATGGCTTATTACAGTTCAAATGCTGGACCTAGTGGCTTAAAAATCATGCCAGGCATCTGTGCACATACATGTGTCCTCAAATCCCAAGAGAATAGAGAAGAAAGGATTGCAGTGTGGCAATCCTCTCTGAGGGGTGTTTTCTCACTTTCCTTCTCCCTCCTACTCTCTGGCAAGCACACACACCCTAAGGCAAAAACCTAAAAAAAAAAACAACAAAAAGAGACTCCTAAAAAAAAAAAAAAAAAAAAAAAAAAATTGTATCATGGCCCAACCATGGTGGCCCGCAATGCTAAGATGCTGTGCTCTGCTGCTGGAACCACATGGAAGGCCTGGGTTCAATTCTTAGTGTAACCTAAAGCCTGGACACAGTGTCATACACCTATAATCCCAGCAGTTTGGAAGGCTGAGGAAAGAGGAGCATGATATAGCAAGACCCTGCCTTAAAACAAAACAATTTATCTAGCTATGTATCTCACTTCACCAAAGCAAAAATCCTCTTAACAAATTAAAGAAATTCTCAAAAATAATTTAGCTGGTTGGGAACCAGCAGTTAGCGTAATGGCTATGTTGCTGGACTCCCACGTAGTCGACCGCAGTTCGTGTCCTGGACCCGGTGGCTTAAAACTCACGCCGGGAGCGTGTGCATGCGTGCCCATTCCCCCGGGGGGTGATTTCTCGCTTTCTGTCTCTATGTCTCTGTCTGTCTGGCGAGCACACGTGCCCTATAGCGAAACCCTCCCCCCAAAAAAGAAAAATAATTTAGCTGGCCAATGTGAATTACCTTTATACACTCATTTTGTACGAACTGCATTCATTCATTCATTCCCATTACCTGCTCTAATATTACACTTTGAATCGATATTTTATTATAGCACAGTTAACTCTGAAGTTTATACCATCTTGGTTTTTAGACTAAATCAGTAGCCAGTTATCATTTTGAATTGTACTGAATCACTAAGTGAATATTTATTATTCAAATGAATTCTGAGTAATCACTAAAAGAGGAAAAGAAACTCAAAATTAGGTGCAAAAATTCCAATTACTTTGAAAAATTGTGTTAGATGGGATCAGCAGTTAGCATAATGGCTATGTTGCTGGATTCCCATGTAGTTGACTGCAGTTCAAGTCTCGGACCCAGTGGCTTAAACTCATGCCGGGCACGTGTGTGTGCGTGCCCAAGATCCCGAGAGGAGAATGGAGGAGAAGTACCCCAACAATTAAGAATTCTGATGAGGGAAGGAAATTAAAAACAAAACAAAAAAACTGAAAGTAGTTGATTTAGTAAGAGGGAAAAATCCTATCCAGTGAGGTATCATGGAAGTGCGAAGAAAAAAGTTTGTTTTAAGGAGGAAATAGTGAATTGTATGAAATATGACTAATGAAAACTTGATTTAAAAAACCATGTCAGATTGCTGCCTATTTATTTCTGCTTTGTTATTTAGCGATGTCTAGACAACATTTTTGTTGGAAGCCACTATGGACTTATAGGCTTTAACGACTAGTAAGCCAGCATGGGCTTGCAAAAGTTTCTTGTTTACCAGAGCATCTTATCTTTCCACAGAGCTATTTACATCTTGGACTAAATAACTTAAAAGAAGTAAAACGAATTGCACTACTGTTTTTCCAGACTGGGAAAAAAAAAAATCTCTGCAAGAGAAACTGTATACAGTTTATAAAATGACTATAGATAGGGGACTGTTTTCACTTTTAGATCAAAATGGGTTTTTAAGTAGAATCTAGGGTTTCTAATTGACTTGATTTCTGGAAATGAAAACTCACTCTTTTATTATGGGACACTTCTTTAAATGCATTTAATATGATAAAGTTTCAAGTCCTGCTGTAAAGATCATGTCGTTTTGTTTTTGCCAGGGCTTTCACTGTGATATACTGCATTGCAGGCTGTATGATAAAATATACATAACCTTAAGAGAGGAGGCTCTTGATTCCTTTGCAAGTGGAAGAGTTGAAACTTGATCAAATGACTTAAAACATTCACAAACTTAAACCAACGTGGGGGAGGATGTGTGGATTCAGGCACCTGTTTACAGACTTTAAAAAACTGCAAAGGATTTATGGTTTGTGAAAAATGTGTACTGTGGAAAAGATAATAAATTGGAGACATTATTGTGTGGGATTGTGGTGATTTTTGTTAATAACACTCCACTAAAACACTATGTTTTCCGGAGAGCTGTGTAAACTGTCTTGTTGCTTAATTGCAATATAAGAAATAGTGATGTTCTGGAAGTAAGTTGTCAACAAATTTCCTTCTATTTTATATTGTTTGTCATATTTTTATGTAGTTTGAAATGTTTAAATGTTCTAATATCAAAATTAACAAATATAAACTTATGGAGCATTAAAAAAAAAAAACCATGTCAGTAGAATAATGGGGATGAAATCCTATTTGGACAGGGCTGATAAGAGAAGGCAAGATTGTAAAAGTAAAGAGAATGGGGTCAGCCAGGTGGAGTGTTGTTACGGTAGCTCTATTCCACTTGGCCTACTGCGTGGTTTGAGTCCTGGACCCAGTGGCTTAAAAAAACACATTGGACATGTATGCCCAAAATTCTGAGGATAGTGGAGGAGAAAGGACTGCAGTGTGGTCATCCCCACTGGGGGATGCTTTCTCACTTTCTCTTCCTCTCTCTTCCTTTCTGTTTCTTCCTGGGAACACACACATTCTACAGCAAATTAAAAAAAAAAAAAAAAAAAAAAAGTAAAGAGGATGAATGAAACGGCTTTCAAGGAATTTTGCTGTGAGAAGAACAAAGTAAGGAAGTAATAGCTGAAGAGGAACATAAGGTCACCAGAGGCTTTTTATAAAAAACTAATAAATTATATTTACTTAGAAGTATCCAGAATACCAACAAATAGCTGCAACTTTTTTCTTTTTTGCAACTACAGAAATGCAATAGTTAACAGAACAATTATTTCATATAATCTGCATCAGAGCCAGATGAAGATGAAAAAGCTCCCATTTCCACAAATTAACTGATTCGTGGTGTGCACCAAGAAGAGCTTGCTCTAAATTTCTATGCCAATTTATAGCTCCTGTACTTTACCAGGAGGTTAAGGTTAGTGGCTCTTGAAGTAGCACCAGGGGCCCAACCTAGGTGGCGCAGTTTGTAGTGTGTTGGACTGTGGTGCTGGAGGCTGCATACTTGACCATAGGTTCATATCTCTAGGTTAGTCTGAAAACATGTTGGGTATACACATGGGCGCCTGGGATCCTGATAAGCTGGAGGCCTGGGGAATGAAGATCCCATGACAGAACCTGGTTGAGGGTGAGCGTCTCTCTCTATCCCTTCTTATGCACACTCATGTGCTATCATATAATAAAAAAAAAGAAGGCCAGCTCGTGACATGGTGGTAAAGGCAGCAGGATCCCATGTGGCCAGTTGGGCAGTTTGAGTCTTAAACCTAGAAGGCTAGAAAAGCACACCAGGTGTTAGTGTACAGGGCATGCCCAAAATCCCAAAATGAGGGAGAAACAGAGATGAGGTTGTGGCATGACCATGCCCCAGGGGGGTGTTTCTTACTTTCCTTCTCTCTCTCTCTTTGGTGAGTGTACATTACACACCCACTGGCAAATTTAAAAAAAGGGGGGGAGGGAGAAAGGAGAGAAGAGGAGGAGGAGGAGGAGAAGAAACCACCAAAATGGTTATTTGAAGACATGTTCAGAAGTATGTTAGCTGTATAAAAAGACACTGTATAGACCAAAAACAAATCTCACATAGTCTTATATTTCATTTTTTTTCTTTAAAAAAGTTGTGTATAGGAGGTTAAATATTTTACAGACAAGGAACAAAACTGTACTAGAACCAACTTATTCAGCACCATCATATTTGAAATTTGTTTTCCTCATTTTCTTTTGCCTTTTTCAGTCTCAATATCTCCCTTTTTTGCCGTATCAGATGGGTTTTCCTTTTACTTGGTATGTAGCAATATCCCTTTTCTATTTTTCCTTCAGTATAGAGGCCTTTTTTTTTTTTTCTTTTTTTTCACAAAGTTGCTTGTCATCTGTAGCAGTGTCATTCCACATCTCACCCAATTTCTCTGCACTGTCACCGATGGGTAGGCAAGGACATTCTGGTTTGATTTTTGAGTGATTCTCAGAACAAGAAAAAAGTTCAAGGGAAGGCCTCTTCAGTGCACTAAGACCCACTAGGATCCTTGAACTTTTCTTTTTTCCTCTTTAGGAGGGTTATAGGTTTTCATTTCTCTTTCAAGGGTAAGGTGCCACTGCATGAGGACGGAACCACACAGAGGGCCTGTGTTTGATTCTAAACTAACCTAAGACAGTTACAATGGCATGTGCCTAGAATCCTGGCTAGCTGGGAGGCTGGAGCAGGGAGACTGTAATGTGAAGAGATCCTGTGGAGAATACCTCTCCCCCACCTCTCTCTCATTAAAAACAAACAAACAAGGGACCAGCAGTTAGCGTAATGGCTATGTTGCTGGACTCCCATGTAGTCGACCGCGGTTCACGTCCCGGACCCAGTGGCTTAAAACTCACGCTGGGCACATGTGCATGCCCAAGATCCCGAGAGGAGACTGGAGGAGAAGGGATTGCGGCATGGCCATCCCCCCTGGGGGGGTGATTGTAATTTCTCGCTTTCTGTCTCTGTATGTCTCTGTCTTTCTGGCGAGCACACGTGCCCTATAGCAAAAACCTCTCCAAAAACAAACAAACAAAACCTAAAATAACTTTATTATCTGTATAGCACTTTGCATTGTAGGTATATACTACCTAATATCCCATCCATAATATTCTGAAGTATGTCTGGCAGAATCCATATAGAAATAAGAAAATTAAGTATCAAGGGAGTTATATTATCCATTTAAGAATTCATAGCTGGGACCAGCTGATGTTGCAATGGTTATGTTGCTGGACTCCCACGTAGTCAACCTTGGTTTGAGTCTCGGATCTGGGGGCTTAAAACTCATGCAGGGTGCATGTGCATATGTGCCCCAGATCCTGAGAGGAGAATGGAGGAAAAGAGACTGCAGTGTGACCTTCCCTCCTGGGGGATTGAGTTCTTGCTTTCTGTCTCTCCATCAAGTGCACATGCCCTATAGCAAAAGTCTCTCTTAAAAAAAAAAAAGAATTTATAGCTAATAAATGGTTTATCCAGAGGCCAAAGACCTTAATTCTTGGTTCAGTGGTCTTTCTACCCTTATTTACAAATACAACACAGGATAGAGGGCTTGAATTATTTACATACTAAACTTTGGTACAAATTCAGATATAGAAATATGAAAAAATTATATGAATTTATGATATAGCAGTTGTGAGAGAAAAGTGACTGAAACTGACACAAGCATTAAATGCACATTAAGAATGTTTCCGTTTCTCTGATGCACACCTAAAAGAATATGGCATACTTTACCACTAGTATCTAGGTACTAGACACAGTATTTACTTTTTATTTTTAAAAGTTTTTAGAAATAAAGCATGAAAATATTATCAGCTCTGCTCTATAGAGATCTACATTATCTCCCATTATTTAGAAACCATTTGTCACTATAAGGCTTTAGAATACTATGCTTTAGAATGTTATGCTTTGTTTAATAGATGTTCATCTTCATTAAACCTACCTGGCTCTGTGATTGATTTGGGCTTCTCAGTTTCTACAGTGTCTGGATTTTCAGGCATTTCTTGAACATCATCTTCTGCAAACCCAGTATCTGGGCTGCTCGTTGGCTTATCATCATCTTCATGACTTAGAGACGGCGAAGCTTCTCTCCTACTTATTTCTAAGACAGCTGCCAGAAGCTCTTCTTCACTCATTCTGTCAAATCCAGAGTTTTCCAATTCTGATTTATCAGGCTCTAGTCTGCATAATTTTGAATCCTGAAGAAGAGAGTTAATTTTAGAAAAAAAAAAAAAAAACACAACAGAATACCTACAAGTATGTATAGCAATCTTTTTTAAAAAAAAGAATTAATTTTATTTATGATCATTAATTTAAAAAAAAAAAATTGACAGGGGTGATGGAGTGAGAAAGCAAGTCACCGGGTCTGGGACTCAAATCATGGTTGGTCATGTGGGAGTCCAACACTCTTAACCACTACACCACCTGCTAGCTCCTCAATCTTTTTCTTTTAATTGCCAGAGGGTGAATGTGCTCATCAGAGAGACATGGGAGGTACTGGGGAAGGTAGGTATGCCCAGAGAGGGAAAGGGAGAAAGTATCCTCTGGTGAAGCATATTTTATGCCGAAATCTCTTTCCTCCTCCCCATCAAGAAGTGGGCATGCATGCAGGCACATATTTTCCCAGTTGAGATTTTTCCATATGGGATCCTGTTTCCAATGCCTAGCACTTAGCCACTGTGTTGTGGGGCCAGCTCCTAGCAATCTTACTTGAGTTTAAGATGGAAGCTTTATTTTTTTCCTAAAAAAAAAAGTTTTTTCTTTGAAGTTTTAGGTTATTTAATAATCAGTACCCAATAAGACAATTCATTGACAAGTCTAATCTTTATTGTTGTTCTTACTAAGTGTATTTTTTAAAAAGGTTTTTGCCATAGAATGTATGCATTAGCTGGAGAGACAAAGAAAGAGATGGAAAGAAAAAGTGAGAAATCACCTCCCCCCCATGGATGGCCATGGCATAATCACTTTTCTTCCATTCTCCTGAGATTTTGGGCATGCATGTGCACACATGAACAGCATGATTTTTAAGCTATCAGGTCTGGGACTGGAATTGTAGTCAGTCCAGCACTTTTACCACAATGCCACCTGTTGGTCCCACTAAGTGCATTTTAAAAATTATGTGCACTTACATACCACCCAATGGGGTATGGTCATATCGTAATCTTTTTTCCTCCATTACTCCATCCTGTCAAGATCTGGAACGAACACAAGCATATATCTGCCAAGTTTTTCAAGCTGCTAAGGCCAAAGTCTGAACCATGGTCAGCTATGCAGGGTCTGGTTCTTTATGCACAGTTATTAGCTGTTGTGCTACAGGGCCAGTCCCTATAAACCTAATTTTTAATGTAATAACTACATAAGGACACATGATTACTTTCCTTGACTACAAGAAGTGCTAAGTAAGCTCTTTGTAGAAATTTGGAAAACATAAAAGTACTAAGATAAAGGCCAGCAAGTGGCTGGTAGTTAAGGTACTCAGACCAATTGACTGCAATTCAAGTCCCTGACCCAGTGGCTCAAAAATCATGCTGGGCACATGTGTGTGTACCCAAGATCCTGAGAGGAGAATGGAGGAGAAGAGACTGCAGCATGGACATCATGCCTGGGGGTGACTTCTCACTTTCCTTCTCTCTCACACAACTATGGGAAAAAAAATTTTTTTAATTAAAAAAAAAAAAAACTCAAAATAGATTACTCAGAGATGATCAATGCACAGATTTCTGGTGTTTCTTCTTCTATATAATGAGGGTTCTCTAAAGGTTTATAGAAAAATGGAATTAAAGTATGAATTAATTTTGGTGTAAAAATAGTCTGAAATCCATATTGTTTCCTCACAATACACATTTCCATTTAATTTTTGAAGACCTCTGTCCACTGTATATGATTACACTGTATTTATCTTTTTCTGAATGATATTCATTTCTGAGAAATTTCTAACTTTGCTTATTTCTCATTCAAAGTGAACCACAAATTACCTCTAGCATTATAGTAAGGTGGTAAATGGGCTGGCTCTGTGGCCTGGTGGTTAAGGCCACTGGATCCTACATGGACAACTCTGTGGTTCTAATCCTGAACCTAGCACCTTGAAAAACACACCAGGTATGCATGTGTTGTATGCCCCAAATCCTGACAAGATGGAGAAATGGAGAAGGGATTGCAGTATGACCATTCTTCATGAGGGGATGCTTTTCCCCTCTCCCTCTGTCTCTTTTTGGCAAGTGCAACTGCTCTCTGGCAAAATTAAAAACAAGCAATTAAAAAAAAAAAAAACCTCAGAGCAAAAGAATAAATATCTTGAAGCCTGCAGGTGGCGTGGTGGTTAAAGCACTGCACACTCGCATAGCTGACTATGTATAGCGTACCGGTGGCTTTCTCTCTCTCTCTGATCAAATTAAATAATAATGACAATAATAAAAAATAAAATTAAATAATTCTAAATTTAAACATTATTTTTAATTTAACTTTATTTATTTATTTATTTGACCAGAGAGGGACAGAGTGAGAGAGAGAAAGGGAAAGTGAGGAAGGAAGCCACCAGGTCCAGGACTCGAACTATGGTTGGCCACATGGGAGTCCAGCACCCTTAACTACCATGCTACCTGCTAGCCCTATAAATAAACAATTCTTTAAAAAAAGGTAACTCTATTATTTTACCAAATGGTAGGCTTAAGATAAAGCATGGTGGCATGAGAAGATGAAAACACTTAGAAAAGTTTAGGTCTTCAAAGTATTAAGTGTCAAGATAAAAGATGTGGCTAGATCTTCACATCCCTAATTTAAACAATTTAGATTACTTGGTTGCTCTGTTGATGTAAAACATTTACCATGGTTCCTGCATATAAACAATTGCTACTAAAATAAAGCAAGTAATTATTTGAGGACCAATAAATGAACATAGCTCTGAAGGTTAATGGGAGGAAGTAATCTGTTTAGAACAACTTTAAAAAATTATTAGAGGTCCACCCTAGAACAACTTTAATTTCTTAAAAGTCTTAATCCACATGGGGCCAGCAGGTGGAGTGGTGGTTAAAGCACTGCACTTCCACACGCCTGAACACCATTTTGAGTCCTGGATCCGGCAGCTTGAAACTCACGGCGGGCACATGTGTTGTGTGTGTTCCCAGAACCCCATAGAGTAAAGAAGAAGGAATTGTGGCATAGCCATCCCTCTAGGAGGTGATTTCTCACTTTATCTCTCTGTCTCTGTTTGTCTTTCTGGTGAATGCATGCACCCTATAGCAAACATCTCTCTCACTCTCAAAAAAAAAAAAATCATAATCCATCTATAAGTAGATTTTTTTTTTGTTTGTTTTGGTAGC
>NW_006204240.1:48723-61628 GCF_000334495.1 Tupaia belangeri chinensis
AACGCTCTTTCTAATTAAAGCTAGAGTTTGAGGGGGTAAGGAGGTGGCATGGTGGGTAAGGTGCTGAACACCTACATGGTCGACCACAGTTTGAGTCCTTGATTCACTTTCTTGTTTTTCCTCTCTCTCTCTCTCTGGTTTGCGCATGTGCCCTGCAGCAAATTAAACAATTGTAAAAAAACAAACAACCCTGGATTCCTACATGGCCAACCTGGCTTCAAGTCCTGGATGTAGTGGCTTGAAAATCATGGTCGCATGTGTGCATGTGCCCAAAATCCCAAGAGGCAAATGAAAAAGAAGGGACTGCCATGTGTAACCCCCTTAGGGCAGATTTCTCACTTTTTCTCTTTATGTCTCTCTCCAGTGAGCACACATGCCTATGGCAAAAACCTAAAATAAAACAAAACTAGTGTTTGAACAGATTCACTAAATTTAATCAATCTCATGTAGTTGAGCTGGCTGATGTTGGTTACAAAGGTATTTGTTTAGATAGTAAGAATTTCACAGATCTTTGTTAGATGTTTAGATGAAAAATTATTTACTTTTTCCAGGTCTTCTTGCTGCAGTTCATTGCCTGATACTTCACAAAGTCTCTGGCTGAGGGCCACAGAGCGTTTTAGCTCATCCTCGCTGTCAGAATCAAGGCATAAAGCCAACGAGTTCTTCGATTTGAAGGTAAATTTCCTATAATTTAAGGAAAAAAAACCCCACAAATATGTAAGTTTAATAAATATTTGTTTTCATTATTCTTTTGATGTATAAACACCAAAGCAAAACAAAAGGCTTTTCCACTATAAAAAATTATTTAACAGAAAAAGATATATTAAAAGAGGTACATGTAAGCATTACCTTTGTCCCACTCCAAAAGATCCATGTTTTGAAAACTGGACAACTCTTATGCTATTATATACTATCAGTAAACCAATCACTTCGTGCCTTTTTTCTTTAAATGATCAACTCAATGAAGTTTGCTATTATCTTTATAAAGTAAATATTCTACTGAATTCATGCAGGCATAGCAATGAATATATGTTTTTGACAACAAAGTGCATGAAAACTAATTTTTATCTTTAAAATTATGATCCATGCACTTTAAAAATAACAGTAACATTCCACTTATACACTTATCTGTAGGTCAGACTTCTTGTAACCTCTACCTTCCAGAACACAGGGATTCCAGAGTAAAGACCTCTGAGGAAGGCAGTTTCAAAGCCTAGGCATTTACAGGGACCCTTCCCCCCTGTAATGGTGTATAAAGTAGAGTAGCAAGTTCATCAAGAAATGAGAGCTAGGAAACGAGAGAGAAAATAACCACAAAAAAAGACCAAAAAAGGAGTATAAAATCATTTAATGTAAAGGTAAACTCTCTTGTAATAATTAAAAGTTTTGTAGGGCAATATATTAAAACAGAGTACAATAACTGATACTCATAATACTGATTCTAAGTTATTAAGATATATTTGAAATATTTTTAGTGTATATTTATTTGAGAATATAAAGTATAGTTTAACATATTTTAGAAAAATTTTCATCCAAAATCACTAAAATTTCTTTAAAGACAAATGCTTAGAAAAGCTTCAGTTATATAAAATTTATTTGTGTGAATACCAAATATCATTTTTTTCTTTTTCTTTTTTTTTTAAAGAATAATTTCAAATATTATTTTTCAATGATACCAGATAAGTATGTGTTACTGTGTTGTCTTCCAGGTGAGGTGAAAATAAGCTAAAGGAATAAATGGTAAAGGTCAAAGAGCAAGAACTTTCTTTGATGAAGGTTAACATAAATTCATATGCTATATTAAAAAGAAATATAAAATGGAAATTGGAAAAATGCAATTAATCTAAATGTAAAAACTTTAAATAAACATATAGAATGATGGCACCAAGAAATAAGAGGCCACGATGGAAATCAAGAGGATTGCACAGCAATGTAGATCAAAGAAAAGAGGCAAGTGGTCAGTGATAAGCCCAAACACAGTCTGTGGCTGAGAGCAGCCAGGATATCACTGCGCTCCAGCCAGAACACTTGAATAGCCTCTATTATATGTTCAGAAGGGTTTTTAGTATAACTTAGAAACAGCCAATTAGCCATCTTAATTCCTCATTTCTGATTTGATGCTCACCAGTAAACCTGAACATTTAAATTTGCTTATCCAGGTAAATACTTTGCTGAAGGAAGGTGACACCTGGCTACTATTGCACCAGGGTCAATGTAACAAAGGATACTGTAGAAAAACCAATGATATTATGGTTCATAACTCAGCCTCTTTTAAGTTTGATCGGCATGACAGGTCTTCTAGGGCCTAACCATCCTTGATGGACCAATTTTAAAATTCTTATACCAGTAGACCCTGGAGAACAGATGACCATGCCAAGGTACGATGATGCCCAATGAAACCATCTCTTTCTTGCAACTATAGTGATTTGGTACATAAAGAGTGCATTCCATTAATAATTACTATATTCACAGAAGGCAGCTTGCCTGTAGCAATGAAAAATATTCATCCTGTAAATGCATCACTTGCTCACTTTCTAAGCAGCCAAGTGGTATTGCTCATTTGTATCTTGAGAACGGGCAAGAGTATTCATATCGGTACCATTTCAGATTTCTAGTCATGTTAGTCATCTGGTTTTAATTGCACTGAAAAATAATTAACAGGAGGAAAAGAAAATAGCAGTTCCCAAATGTCATTTTATGGTTATATAAGCCCCCCAAAAACCCTTAAACAACAAAAGTGTCTCTTTTCTAGAAGTACTCTGGAACATCAAATTTTTAGAAAAATAAATTTTAAAGTCAAATGACAACTAAGTCAATTGGAATCATCTAATCAGGAACTGTGGTTCTAGTAAAATCTTATAGGAGATATACTAAAAAAAGCATTTGCTTCCCTCCTCGGACAAATTTTGTCTTAAACAAAAACACAGAGCATTTGTAGAATAGCTACATTCCAGTGCATGTTTGCTTTCCTGTCCCTTTTCAGATACCGCCTATTAAGTGTCAAAGTCAAGAAGTCTCAAAATAATTAGCAACAGATGAAAAGATGTTTGGAATCCTATGCCTATATTTGAGGAAGTGTGCTTTAGGTTAAAACACAAAGGTTATTTTATTCAATCTTTAAAATCCTATGTCATCATTTTTTAGAGTTTTAGGATGAAAATATTATATATTAACAAGTGATACGTTTTAAGAAATTTTAAAACAGAATATTGAAAGGGTGAACTTGTGTCACTGTTAAGAATTTGTTATACCTAGGCTATACTCTAAACCACATTCAGGAAAATTCCAATGTATGGGTAACACAGAGCAGTTACCATGCAAAAAAGAAACAAGAAAGCAAAGGGAGGGGGACAATTTTGGAGATTAGTATAGGCTAGACCCTTAAAAATACAAATTTTGGGTACATAAGAAATATAACTCACTTTGAAGGTGTAGAAGGGCTGGTAATGCAGGAATTCACCATTTGAGATGCTTTCAATGGTCTAGAACTACCAGGAAATTAGAAAATATATAATGTATACAATTGCATTATTAAAGTTATGTATTTAACTTATAAAATGAATTATTCCATACTATAATTCCTTAGATATCCTTTTGAAAAACAGACAATTATACTATTTATAAAATAACTAGCAATAGAGTCAAAAGAAAAAATAAAATACCATTTCTAGATTTTCCCTGACCAAATGAACAGCATTAGAAAAGAAGTCAAGGTTAAAATAAAAAAGGTACTGGGACCAGCAGTTAGTGTAATGGCTATGTTGCTGGACTCCCATACAGTTGCCCGCGGTTCGCATCCCTGACCCGGTGGCTTAAAACTCATGCCGGGCACATGTGCGTGCGTGCCCAAGATACCGAGAGGAGAATGGAGGAGAAGGGATTGTGGCATGGCCATCCCCCCTGGGGGGTGATTTCTCACTTTCTATCTCTCTGTCTGGTGAGCGTACGCGCCCTATAGCAAAAACCTCTCCAAAAAAAAAAAAAAAAAGGGATGTAGCCGACCACGGCTCGAGTCCTGGACCCAGTGGCTTAAACTCACGCCAGGTGCATGTGCGTGTGTGCCCAAGATCCTGAGAGGAGAATGAAGGAGAAGGGATTGCTGCGTGCTTATCCCCTCCCCGGGAGGGGGTGATTTCTTATTTTCTGTCTCTCTGTCTTTCCGGCGAGTACATGCACCCTATAACAAAAACCTCTCCAAAAAACAAACAAACAAACAAACAAACAAACATATGAAAAGAACAACTTGGGTAAAAATTACCCTGTCTCAGTTTTTAACTTTAAGCACTAAAATTATACTAGCTCTAATTTATCCAGGACTTATTAGATAACAGGTACTGTGCTAAGAAATTTAATATTCATTAAATATACACAGCCATCTCAATAGCTTTTCTACAGACATCAAGGAGTTTGTTCAAAGACCTACAGCTATTAAATTGTATAGTCAAACTGGTTTCTTTCAAGCCTGTGATCATAAACACCCTAACTGAAAGTGTGATACAGTGCTGCTGCCAGAAAGAGTAATAGCTCTACCACCAGAGGGCAGGTTGCACCAAATAAAAACATTTAATTCCAAACAACAGCAATAAGAGAAAAACTACAGTAATACCAATACTTTCTGGGCAAACGCCATTATTAGCAGACCCTTAAGGACTTTAGTGCAAACTTATATGAAGTAAGAGATATTTTAACTGTAAATCAAAAGAGAAATACATTTTACAAAACTGCATCAATTCAAGTTGACAAATGTTCATTTACTGTCTGAACTATTTCAACTCAGTCAAGATCAGTTACTAAGTATATTAGGAAAATTACTTAATCACTTAATCTCCTTGGGTCTCCTCTGCAAAATTAAAGATTTGGATAAAATCTCTAAATCCTTTCCACTTCTAAAGTTCTAGAATGTTAGAACTAGATTCTACCAAGCTGGTGTTCAGCTACAGCATATTCCTCTAAAGTAATGCAAGTGTACAGGGAAAAAGAGCAACTTTCAGAAAGATCCTGAGGTTTTCCAGCTAACATGATGAAAAAAACCCTAAAGTAAAGGTTAATTCTCTATCCCTTGAAAATTATTGGTGATAATTACACTTATGAAGGCACAACCTATTTTGGGTGCTCCAGTGTAACATTTAGTATGCTGTTCCTCAAATTTGCATTGCCAGAAGAGTGGGTTGAGGCACCTGGTATAAACACTGATTCCCAAGCTCTATTTCAGATCTACTAGAACAGAAGAACCTCCAGGGAGAGAACACAGGAATCAGTATTTTTAGTGCCCAGGTGACTTATGGTCACCTAAGTCTGATTTATATTCCCAATGTATATCTTCAGTGATCTAAAAGAATTAAGAGTATTCTCTTAAGAACCACCTCATTATGAAAGGCAGCTAATGAACTTAGAAGATACATAAGGCTTTTTTCCCCCCATTACTTTTATCAGGTAATAATTTAACACTAAAATTTCAAAATAAAACAAAATTAAAATCCCCATCTTGGTCTGATTTTACTTGGGAGTAATGTTACCCAGTTCAGTCACTCTTCTGACTGAATACTAAAGCCTTTCTATTTCAGTAAAAAAGGTAAAGACATTCTCTCTCAAGGACTTACAGTGCCGTATGTGCACTCCAACTGAGGGTGAAAGGTGGCTTTGTATTTTCAGTGCAATGAGATGACAGAGTCAGGTATCTGGGAATGATGACTTGTTGCCCAATCTTGTTGTTAAGTGAGAGAGCCACATTGAAGCTGTATCGTTTCAAATGAAGAATGAGGACCCTGAAAAACAGAAATGATCACTTTACTAAATCATACATAATACAGAGAGCCATCTTATAGATTAAAAAAGATCACACTAATCAGCTTTTGATTTAAAGAATACACTTGACCAAATTAAAGATAATTTAAAGAACATTTACTGAATATCTGCCATGTGCCACTTGAAGACACAACAGCTAGAGAATGGGAAAGGGAAGAGACAACCCAAATCTGGGTATTAAGCATACTAATAATAAAAGAACACATACACTGAAGGATTAATGAGATTTGGGTAAAATATGATGTTCCTAGGAAAAAAATCAGTAATAAATAAAATTCAAAAGATAAGAATACTAAAAATTTAAATGTTGGTATTGCTATTAGATAACTCCTTAAATTGTTTACTGCTACAAAGTTTAAAAAAGAAATAGGTGTTATATAACCACTAAGCATAAACCAGTGTCTTCCCCCACTCCCTTTTTTTGGGAGAGGTTTTTGCTATAGGACACGTGCGCTGGCCAGAAAGACAGAGAGAGACAGAAAACAAGAAATCACCCCTCAGGGGGATGGCCACGTTGCAATCCCTTATCCTCCATTCTCGGGATCTTGGGCACGCACGCACATGCGCCCGGTGTGAGTCCAAGCCAGCGGGTCCGGGACTTGAACCGTGGTCGACTACATGGGAGCTTAGCGACATAGCCATTATGCTAACTGCTGGTCCCTCCCTTTTTTTTTTTTTAAGAGAAATTTTTGCTATAGGGTGTGAGCACTCTCCAGAGAGAAGAAAATAAGAAATCACCCCCTAGGGTGGATGGCCAAGCCGCATTCCCTTCTCTTTCATTCTCCTCTTAGGATCTTGGGCATGCACACACACATGTCCAGCATCAGTTTTAAGGTGCTAGGTCTGGGACTTGAACCACAGTCGACTATGTAGGAGTCCAGTGATGTAACCATTACTCCACTTGCTGGTCCCAACCAATGTCTTTTTAAATTGAAATGTTACATAGTCTTTATATTTGACAGAGAACACCATTTCACAACGATTTTTTAAAAAGTCTGTCTATTTCTTCAATGAGAGAAAGAGAGAGGGATAAGAGAGATAGGGCCTCTAACAGAATCATCATCTCATGATTCAAACCCCAGCCTTAGTCACCATGAACTACAGCATGTACAGGAAGGCTGGGACTTGAATCAGAGACTTTCTTATGTGGGTCCAGTTGTGTTATTGCTGTGCCATTCTCTGGCCCAGCAAGATGATTTTTGATAAGAATTATTCTCTTATTTCATAAGCACTATCACTGAAGAATGCCAAGAGAGAAATTTAAAACATTTTCTAACATAGAAAATGTTGTACAGGGAACCAGCAGTTAGCGTGATGGCTATGTCGCTGGACTCCCACACAGTCGACCGCAGTTTGCGTCCCTGACCTGGTGGCTTAAAACTCACGCCGGGTGCTTGTGCGTGCGTGCCCAAGATCCCGAGAGGAGAATGGAGGAGAAGGGATTGCGGCATGACCATTCCCTCTGGGGGGGGGATTTCTCACTTTCTGTCTGTGTGTCTCTGTCTGTCTGGCGAGCGCACGCGCCCTATAGCGAAAAAAATCTCTCAAAAAAGAAAAGAAAAGAAAAGAAAATGTGGTACAGAGCCAGCAGAAGGCACTGGATTTCACCTCGTCAACTATGCAGTTTGAGTCCTAGATCCGGAGGCTTGATAATCATACCACAAGCATGTGTTTGCCCAAAATCTTAAAAGGAGACTGTAGGAGAAGGGACTGTGGTGTGGCCACCCCACCTTGGGGGAGTGATTTCTTACTTTCCCCCTCTCTAGCAAGCCCATGTGCCCTAGAGCAAAAACTAAAGTACAAAAATGTGCAGGACATACATGGTTTGTAGGTAACGAAAAAGCTTTTAGTTCTTTAGAAATAATTCTTTTTGGTTACTACTGTGGTAACCTTTTGACCTCTTCTACAGAACAATCTCTGCTCAACAGACTAAATATATTTCATTGACCACAAGAACACTTTAAAAAGTGAATTTCTAAAATCTTGTGAGAATAAACTTTAGTTCTAGGCAAATAAAAATATGATCTAATCTATGAAAACCTATTTCCTTTCTTACTGTATATGACTTTATCACAGAAGCCACAAACTAAAAAATTTACAAGTTCAAGTTATTGATTGTACTTCTTTTCTAAAGAGCATGCCAGAATTCATGACCTTCAAATTCACAGCTTGAGAGCACAAGGACACAAATGATGTAAAGAGATTAAACTAATGTCAAATAACAAATATTTTGTCTAAAATTTCAAATAATCCTGGGACCAGCCAATGACATAAAGGTTACACTGCTAGACTCCCATGAAGCTGACCACGGTTCAAGTCCTGGATTCGGCAGCTTAAAACTCATGCAGGGAGTTGCTTCAGTGTGTGGATGCTGTTGTAACAAAGATACTGCATGGTCCTTCACCAAGATGCATGAGGAAACCCAGACCCAAGACCAGCCCATGGAGGAGGAGGAGGTTGAAACCTTTGCCTTCTAGGCAGAAATTGCCTAGTTGATGTCACTGATTATCAACACTTAGTACTTCAACAAAAAGATCTTCCTGAGGAAGCTTATTTCAAATTCCTCTGATGTGCTGGACAAAATCAGATATGAAAGCTTGACAGATCCCAATAAACTAGATTCTGGGAAGAAACTTGTACATTAATCTCATTCCAAACAAACAAGATTAAACCCTCACTATAGTGGATACTGGGATTGGAAGGACGAAGGTCAAACTGATCAATAACCTTGGTACTATCGCCAAGTCAGGGACCAAAGTTTTCATAGAAGCTTTGCAGGTTGGTACAAATATCTCTAAAATTGGCCAGTTTAGCACTGGTTACTATTCTAAATATCTGGTTGCTGAAAAAGTGACTATGATCACCAAACATAATGATGATGAGCAGTATGCCTGGGAGTCCTCTGCAGGAGGCTCGTTCACAGGACAAACAGAGGTGAACCCATGAGTCATAGAGCAAAGATTACCCTGCACCTGAAAGACCAAATTCAGTACTTGGAGGAAAAAAGAATAAAGGAGATTGTGAAAAAACATTCTCAGTTTATTAGCTATCCCATTACTCCTTTTGTGGAGAAGGGGCATGATAAAGAAGTCACTGATGAGGCTGAAGAAAAGGAAGAGAAAGAAGAACAGAAAGAAAAAGAAGAAAAGGAATCTGATGACAAACTAGAAATAGAATATGTTGCTTCTGATGAAGAAGAAAACAAAGATGGTGATAAGAAGAAGGTTAAGGAAAAGTACATTGATCAAGAAGAACTCAACAAAACAAAATCTATTTGGACCAGAAATCTTTACAATATTACTAATGAGTATGGAGAATTCTACGAGAGCTTAACCAATGACTGTGAAGATCATTGGCAGTGAAACACTTTACAGTTGACGGACAGTTGGAATTCAGAGCTCTTCTTTTCATTCCAAGACGTGCTCCTTTTGACTTGTTTGAAAACAGGAAGAAAAAAAACCACTAAATTGTATGTACGCAGAGTATTCATCATGGGCAATTTTGAGTAGCCGGTCCTTGAATATCTGAATTTCATTAGAGGGGTGGTGGCCTCTCAGGATCTCCCTCTAAATATTTCCTGTGAGATGTTGCAACAAAGTAAAATTCCAAAGGTTATCAGAAAGAATTTGGTCGAAAAAATGCTTAGAACTCTTCACTGAAATGGCACAAGATAGAGAACTACAAAAAGTTTTATAAGCAGTTTTCTAAAAATATAAAGAAGATTCTCAAAATTCTAAGAAGCTTTCAGAGCTATTAAGAGATAACACATCTGCTTCTGGTGATGAGATGGTATCCCTGAAGGATTATTGCACCGGAATGAAGGAAAATCAGAAGTATATCTATTATATCACAGGTGAAACCAAGGACCAGGTAACTCTGGCTAACTCAGCCTTTGTAGAATGTCTTCGGAAGCAGGCTTAGAAGTAATCTATATGGAGACCAACAGTTGGTGTAATGGCTAAGTCACTGGACTCCCATACAGTCGATCATGGTTCAAGTCCCGGATCCAGTGGCTTAAACTCATGCTGGGCGCATGTGCATGCTTGCCCAAGATCCCAAGAGGAGAATGGAGGAGAAGGGACTGCAGTGTGGCCATTCCCCCTGGGGGATGATTTCTCGCTTTCTGTCTCTCTGTCTCTGTCTTTCTGGTGAGGTGGTATGTCCTATAGACAAAACCCTGCCAAAAAAAAAAAAAAGAAGTGATCTATATGATCAAGCTATGGATGAGTACTGTGCCCAACAGCTGAAGGAATTTGAAGGGAAGACTTTAGAGTCAGTCACCAAAGAGGGTTTACAACTTCCAGAAGATAAAGAAGAGAAAAAGAAGCAGGAAGAGGGGCCTCTAGGTGGCATGGTGGTTGAGGCACTGGATTCCTACATGGCCGATCATGGTACAAGTCCTCGACCTGGTGGCTTGCTTTCTCGCTCTCCCTTTCTATCTCTATCTGGTCACAAATCGAAGAATAATGATAATAACAATAATAAAGAAACAAGAAGAGAAAAAAACAAAGTTTGAAAAGCTTTGCAAAATCTTGAAAGATATCTTGGAGAAAAAAGTGGAGAAGGCAGTTGTCTCAAATTGGTTGGTAACATCCCTATGGTGCATTGTCACAAGCACATATGGCTGGACAACAAATATGGAGAGAATCATGAAAGCTTAAGCCTTAACAGACAACTCAATAATGGGTTGTAACCCATTATTGGCTGCAAAGAAATACCTGGAAATCAATCCTGATCATTCCTTTTTTTCTTTTTTTTGAGAGGTTTTTGCTATAGGGCGAGTGCGCTCGCCAGCTAGACAGAGACATAGAGACAGAAAGTGAGATATTACCCCCCAGGGGGGATGGTCACGCCGCAATCCCTTCTCCTCCATTCTCCTCTCGGGATCTTGGGCATGCACACACATGCGCCCGGCGTGAGTTCTAAGCCACTGGGTCCGGGACGCGAACCGCAGTCAACTACGTGGGAACCCAGAGACATAGCCATTACGCTAACTGCTAGTTCCCAGAATCATTCCATTATTGAGTACTTAAGGCAAAAGGCAGAGGCTGACAAGAATGACAAGTCTGTGAAGGATTTGGCCATCATGCTTTATGAAACCACACTCCTGTCCTCTGGGTTTAGTCTGGAAGAGCCCCAGACACGTGCTAACAGACTCCACAGAATGATCAATCTTGGTCTGGGTATTGATGAAGATGACCCTACTGCTGATGATACCAATGCTGCTGTGACTGAAGAAATGCTACCCCTTGAAGGAGCTGATGACGCGTCATGTATAGAAGAAGTAGATTAAGCCCTGCCTAAAAAATGACTTACACACATGTTCAGTACTTTATCTTCATTCCCTCGGATAATATATATATTTTCAAGAATTTTTTTCTTTATTTTTGGTTAACATTTTAAACACCGGTGAGGCATGACAATAACTATGGAAGGGGAAGATTAAGATTTCTTTCCATTTCTAAGTGTGATACTGTGATACTTCAGGCACTAAAACAGCTAGTAATGTTTTTCTAGTTCTCACATCAGCCTGTTTTAACAGATCAAGGTAATGTTTGTTGTAAGATGTACGTAACATTATATTAACTTTGTGGTCTAAACTGTTTAGTTATTGAAGCCAGATAGACCAAATCTTTTGTCGTTGAAGTGTTCTGGGATATATCTGGATGTTTAAAAAAATTATTACTTGTTAAAAATGCTTTACAGTTTCAGGGCCGGCAGGTGGCGTGGTGGCTAAGGGTGCTGGACTCCCACATGGCCAACTGTGATTTGAGTCCCGGATCTGGTGACTTGCTTTCTCACTTTCCCTTTCTCTCTGTCTCTCTCACTCTGTACCTCTCTGGTCAAATTAAAATAAATGATTAAAAATAAATAAAATATATAAAGTTAAATACAGAAAATAATTATTAAAAAAAAAAAAGCTTTTCAGTTTTATCTCCTAAGGTCTACTTTTTAAACTTCCCATACCTTCTAGTTGCCAATTCTGCATGTATTAGTCTTAGTTTATTAGAAACAGGTTAAGCTGAACCAGTTTGAGGAAGGAACTCTCCACAGGACTTGTTTTCCAAAGAAAAGTGTTGTTTAGGGAACATAATTATAAGCCAACTTGAATATGTTGAAAGCCCAGGGGAAAGTAACTCAGTGAGGCTTATGAATGGAAATGTGCCCAAATTATACTCTGCTTAAAGAGGTGGTAACAGAAACAGATGAGTTAAAGGAAAAGCAAGAACAAAAACAAAAAACTCATGCAGGGCACGTGTGTGTGCGTGCCCAAAATTCTGAGAGCAGAATAGAGAAGAGATTGTGGCATGGCCACCCCCCGGGGGGGGGAGGGGGGTGATTCTGCACTTTCTGTCTGTCTCTCTGGCAAGAATACAGACTCTATAGCAAAAATCTCCCCCCAGAGAAGAGGCAAAAAAATCAAAGAGCTGGCAGATGGTTTTAAGGCACTAGATTCTCACATGGCTGATTATGGTTCGAATCCTGGACCTGGTGGCCTGTTTTCTCATTTTCCCTCTCTCTCTCTCCCTGGTCAAATTAAAAAATAAATGAATGAATAAATAAAATTAAATAAATAATTATTTTTTAAAAAGATAGAGGTTTCTATTTAATGTAAGTTCGGAATAAATTAACCTTTAATACAATTGACCTACCAGAAAAACGAGACAAATTCCTCTTACAATTTTTTTTCCACTTAAAAACAAAATAGGTACATGATGGGAAAGGGGAGAGATTACCAGCTTGTGAAAGCAAACAAACCTAATAATCTTTCTTTCTTTCTCTCTTTTTCTTTCTCCCTCTCCTCTCCTCTTCTTTCTTCTCTCCCTATTATTTTGTTAGATTTTTGCTACAGGGGACATGCACTGGAGAGAAATCACCCTCCTGGGGATATGGTCATGATAAAATCCCTTCTCCGTTCTCCACTTGGGAATTTCGGTATGCATGTACACACATCTCATGTGTCTTTCAAGTCCTGGGTTCGGGCTTGAATTGTGGGAGTTGGTCATGTGGGATCCAGCGTTTTAAACCACTATGCTACCTGCTGGCCCCTATTTTAAAATGTTAGTGTTTGCTATGGGGCACATGAGCTTACCAGGGAA
>NW_006204240.1:61659-63225 GCF_000334495.1 Tupaia belangeri chinensis
GGAAGAGAGACTGAGAATGAGAGAGACAAAGAGAGAAGGAAAGAAATCACCCCCTAGAGAGAGCCATACCACAATCCTTCTCCTTCTTGCCTCCCAATCACCCCCTAGAGAGAGCCACACCACAATCCTTCTCCTTCTTGCCTCTCAGGATTTGGGGCACACACACCTGGTGTGTTTTTCAAGCCACTGGGTCTGGGACTTAAACTACAAAGTCAGCCATGTGAGACCCAGCTGGCTTTAACTACTATGCCACTGGTTGGCCCCAAAATCTTAATTTTTAAGAAAATGTTTAGGGTTTTGTCATAGGACGTGTGCACCTGCTAGAGAAAAGCAGAGTGAGAGACAGAGAAATGGAAAGTGAGAAATAACCCTCCCACAGGTAGAAGGCCATGCCACAAACCCTTCTCCATTCTCCTAGTGGGATTTGGGCGTGCACATGCGCCCAACGTGCTTTTCAAACCACTGGGTCTAGGACTCGTCAGCCATGTGGGAGTAAGCATCTTAACCACCATACCACCTGCTGGCTCTGCCCCAAATCTTTTTAATAGTACATTGGTTTCTTTAGCAATCACTGATAGCTGGTAACAACCAATCCTTTGCCTTAAGATTTCTTCTTCCCACCTTCCTGCCGTAAAACACTCGTAAATACAAAAGAACAAAGTCTCTTAAGTAAAAAATATAGACTATGGTCAATATAATAGTACTGCTATGATATATAAAGCCATTTCTTTAAAAAAAAAACAAAACTCGTTTTCTAGAAAAGAGTAGATAATAGAACATAAAAAATAATAGTCTCTAAGGGCTAAGTTCCAGAAAATCCACATTAGTCACAGAAAATTGAAGCTAATAAAAGAAAGTAAAGCACTCTACAAGCAAAGTGCCACATAAATACTTAATGTTAATAATAACATTGTTTGTGGTTGAAATCTATTCTTAGAAAAAGCTAAAAGTGGTCCTGTGATGACATCATAAATTTTTGTAACTCACTTTGTTTCTTGTTAGCTCATACAGAGCTAATGTAATATAAGTTAATTTCATTCCTAAATGAGAAAAATTGTTGTAAGGTTACAGAACATGTACTAACTTACAAGATTCTCTATAAAAAGGAATGTATGAACTGCACAAACTCCTCTTCCCTATTTTATTTTTACAGACATGTGTATGTCTTTAGTATTTTTTTTAAACGCCAAAAGGCACAAGAGAAAAAGTGTGCACACATGCGCAATGGGGCCTCATCACACTGAAGTACTCTTTTTTCCTTTCCCAATTCTCCATTCCCTTAGGATACTGCTGACACTTGGTATGTTTTCCAAATCTTGAGAGGCCAAGACTAGAACCCTGGTCTATCATGTGGGATCCATGATCTTGATCTGCTGCATAGCATTTAATTGCTGTGCTATGGGGCTGGCCCTGTAGCAGATTTTTATTGAAAATTTGGTTTAAAAGATCACAACTCCTGACATTAAATTACAATAGAATGTTACACATTACTAAATTAAAAACCTACACATTCATTATTCTGAAGTCTCCCAGCTGCGTCCACTTAGTGCCATCTTCTTGGGACTC
>NW_006204241.1:0-8088 GCF_000334495.1 Tupaia belangeri chinensis
AAAGCCATAAACATGTATAATGCATATGCATGAGTTATTTTAAAAGAATATACCCTGAGAGGATTCTGGGAATATGCTGCCTGTAGGGCAGTGCTCATAATGCAAAGTAAGGCTCCAGACCACATATATAAACTTGTGATTTTATTTTTTTAGGGTGCATGTGCTTGCCAGAAAGAGAGAAAGAAAGAGAGAAATCATCCCCCAGGGCGGATGGTCACACCGCAATCCTTTATCCTCCATTCTCCTCTCAGGATCTTGGGCACACATGCACACGTGCCAGGCATGGGTTTAAGCCACCAGGTCTGGGACTTAAACCATAGTCGACTACATAGAAGTCCAGTGACATAGCCATTATGCTAACTGCTGGTCCCTCTGAACTTGTGATTTTAATAGAGATTAGTAGGTTCATGTGCAAAATAGACAACTGGGATTTAGATCAGATTAAGAATTTTATGTCAATCAAGAGACACGATAATTATAGTGTGAATTTACAAGCCGAGGAGTGAGAGAGTATTTTTGTAAACTATGCCTCAGATGAGGGAGTGATAACCAGAATACACAGGGAACACAAGTGGCTTATCAAAATAAAAAAAATTAAAAAAAAGGTTAACCCAATTAAAAGTTGGGCAAGTGACCTGAACCTAAAACTCCCTAAGGAAGACATATGAACAGTCAAAATCATATGAAAAAATGCTCAACATTCTTCATCATAAGGGAGATACAGATTAAAACCACAATGAGATACTACCTAACCCCTGTTAGAATGACAAAGAATAAAAATACAAAAAATGATGTGTTGGTAGGGTTGTGGTGAAAGGGGAATTTCCTACACTGTTGGTAGGATTGTAAATTGATCCAGTCACTGTGGAAAACAATATGGAGGTTCCTCAAAAATCTACAAATTGAACTACCATATGATTCAGTAATTCCACTACTGGGTATCTACTCAAAGGATAGGAGAACAGTCAGGAGAGTGCTCACACATCTATGTTTATTGTGGCATTATTCACAATTGCTAAGATATGGAGCTAAGAGTCCACAAACAGAGGAATGGATTGAAAACTTGTGACTTATATACCCTATGGAATACTATTCAGCTGTAAAAAAACAATACCCTGGCATTTGATAGAAAGTGAATACATATGGAAGATTTACTGCTGAGTGAAGCAAGCCGGGCTATGAAAGACATTGCATGTCTCCACTTAATAAATACCTACTGCCTGCACTCTATGGTGGAAACTGAAAGATTTGTGTACATAGAAGCCTGATAAATGATTAGATTCTAGAGACAGTGTGAGAAGGAGGTGGGAAAAAGGAAATAAATCAAAAAGAAAAAGAGAAGCAAGGCATTTATGGGACACAGAAGTGGATGATTACCTTTTGATGATCATGTATATAGTACCTTCAACTGGACTGGTGTGAAGTGTATTCATGTTGGGTAAATTCACATTACAAGCTGTAATGATGTAAAGTGATAGAATTTTAAAAAAATAAAAATATTTATTCATGTAATTCTGTAAGTTATGTTTTTTCATTATGATAAGAGAGAGGCAGAGGGAGAGAAGAAGGGAAAATGAAAGAGAAAGTCTCCAGGTCTGGGACTCAAACCATGCCCGATCATGTGTGAGTTCAGTGTCTCAGCCACATCACCTGCGAGGCCCATTTCTTATCTTTTTTTAATCTGTGCCATGATTTAATTGATCTTCTATACCATAATTCAGATAAATGGCTGATGGCCTGATGACATATTTTTGTTGAACAGTCCTGTTTTAAGTAACACTGACTTATGGTTAAATTAATGTTGTTGTTGTTTTAATTTTTAAAGTAATTTGCATTCAGTAAATGTTATTTTTTTTCAACTTTGTTGGCATTTATTGATTAAGCCAGTGGCATATGGGGCAAATAAAACATAGTATATATCTATATATATATGGAATGTCTATGCTCTATAATGCAACTGTAGATACTACAGATAGTAAGGAGAGGGATAATATGAGGGCGGGTATTAGGGGAGGGAGGGAAATAGAGGAAAAAGAAATACATATAACTGACACAAAAATAAAAAGCTATTTGCTGATGATAATGTATATGGTAACATCTTTGCTTTGCCTGATATGCACTGTACTCATGCTGGGAAAAGCCATATGGTACACTGTAAAGACAGTGATTCAATGTAAAGCAAATATTTAAAAAAATAAAATATTGAAAAACAAACAGCACAAAAGCACAAAAAAAGAGGAATCACACAATTTCATTTCAGGATTCTGGTCAGATACCTCTGTATATATTTAACATTGAAATGACTTTTTTCCTCCTTGAAACTAACAGGCCATTTTATCATCTCTTCATTGATGACCAAGCCTTGATCATGGGAGCTCCTGTAGACAAAAATCTCCTACATTAACCAACAGCCAACTGTCATTAGGAAATCTCACAAGACTATGGATATCATACTGTACCATTTTTATTCTTTCATCAGGAGGAATATTGTACCAAATGCTGTTTGTCAATTTATTTTTCCTCAGAAATGGATGAAGCTGGATTAAAAGCATGGTTTACAAATTAGGAATACATTTAAGGTAGAGGTAGGTGGGCAGTCCATATCCGTCAAGTAATCCTTTTATTTTAACATTTCTCTCATTTTTTGTAGGGACTCAGAGTGGTTTGAGTGGTCACCAGTTTTGTGGTCATATGAGATGTACTCTCTATTTTCTTCCTAAAAACAACAGAGGAGAGTGGTTGTAGCTCATAGGAAAAATTCTGAGATGTTCCCCAGAGAGTTATTTGTACTTGGACTTTCACAAAACTTGGAATAATAAAATTACTGGCTTGGAGGAATTAGAGGGTAAACTTAGTCATTTATAAAGGGCACACATGGGGGGAGCCCGGGGGTGGGTGATTAAGGTGGATGATTCACACATCACTAAGCCAGCATCTTGAATCCTGTATCTGCAGCTTACGAAACACACTGAGAGGGGGGATGGTGGTTAAGGCACTGGACTCCCACATGGCTGACTGTGGTTTAAGTTCAGGACTTGATGGCTTGCTTTCTGACTTCCTCTTTCTCTTTCTTTTTCTCTCTCTCTGACCAAATTTTTAAACTAAACTAAACTAAACTAATTATTTAAAAAGAAAACAAAACCGTGGGCACATGTGTGTTTATGTCCCAAATTACAGATAAAAACAGAGGTGAAAAAAAGACTCCATCATGACTATTCCCCATGGGTGGTGATTTCTCAGTTTTTGTCTGTATCTTTCCCAATAATTATTTTTAAAAAGAATTATTTATCTATTTTATTAATCATTATTATTATCATTTTTAAATTTGCTATAGGACACACACACACCAGAGAGAGAGAGAAAACTTGAGGCACAAGGTCCAGGACTTGAACCACAGTAAGCCATTTGTGAGTCCAACACTGTGATCACTTTGCCATCTGCTGGTTCATAGTAGGAAAAATTTGTAAAAGGCAATATATGTATGAAAAGCTTTAGATTCTTCATAGTAGTAGGGGTAATATAAATTTATACAGTTCTACAAGTTGAGCCAAAAATGTACATTAAATATGTCCAGTTTTATTTTATACTATTTGCACCTCAATTAAATTTTTTTAAGTACAAACCTGTTTTGTTCTTTATCTCTATTTTGAACTTATTTTGGTAAAAGTGTTACTGTCATGTGACATAAAAAGAAACAATTTGTGAAACCAGCAGTTAGCATAATGGCTATGTCGCTGAACTCCCATGTAGCTGACCATGGTTCAAGTCCCGGACCCAGTGGCTTAAACTCACGCTAGGTGTGTGTGTCTGTGTGTGTGTGTGCCCAAGATCCCCAGAGGAGAATGGAGGAGAAGGGGTAGTGGTGTGGCCAACCCCCCAGGGGGTGATTTCTCACTTTCTCTCTCACTGTCTCTCTCAGTCTAGCAAGAGCACATGCCCTATAACAAAAACCTCTCAAAAAATAGAAACAATTTATAAAATATATATATATGTGTGTGCTGTGTGTATACATGTTATATATTTATATATGTATTTATTATCATTATTTTTAGGTTTGCTCTAAGGCATGTGTACTCACCAAAGAGAGACAGAGAGCAAGAGAGAGAGGGAAAATGTGAAAGCACATCACCAGGCCCAGGATTCAAAACACAGTCAAACATGTGAGAGTCCAGTGCCTTAACCACAATGCCACTTGCTGGTTTCATGACTTAATGTTTATTTAAAATATAAACTTATTTATAAACCAAGTATGATATCCTGAGACTATATGCATCAAAAGTGGTTCCATGTTTTAAAATTGGATCACTGTTCCTTCTTCCATAATTTTTGAAGATAGTATAATGAAACTTTCAATTAATTCTGTTATGATTAATTCAGACAAAATAAATAACTGTATCCACCTATAGGTCATTCATGTCAGTAAAAGAACACAACTGCTCAAATGCTTCCCAAATGCTCATTTTGACTTTAGAATATTCTAAGATTTCTTCCAATATTTTGTCCTGATGGGAAGGAGCCAGCCTCCAAGGACAACTCACAGAGAGCACACAGAGTGGATCAATCATGTACAACTAATGGTGAGCTCACCTTAGAGAAAATAACCACAATTGAACCTGTTGATCCAACTTTTGTGAATTTTAACAGCATTAAAAAAATACAAATAGTAACAATAGTTTTGTGATACAAGCACTTTGGACCTCTCTTGGTCACAAAGTTATGAAGCTTGTTGTCTCAGGATGGGGTGGTCCCCAAAGCTTTACTTGGTCATCATAAAATCATAAAGGCTGGGGGAGAAAAACAGGCAAAATATGTTTTTCCCAAATTGTTTTTCACCAAAATGTAGGGTGACAGGTGCAGAGCCCCAGGGTAGAGAGATCCCCAGAGCTCCTGGATGGGACTTAAGCAGAACAGTAAAAAGCCAGGAAAGTCAGAGCTGCTCAGATTAAGCATGAGTCTCACCATGATTCCTCCAAAATTGCCTTTCTTAAGTGCTTCTAGCTATGTTTCTGTCTGTCATCCCAGTCAGGCACATGCTTTGGACAGGCTGAAGTGAAACTGTGGAAGTGAGACTCTTCTCTGCCCTCCACAGAGTTGCCTTTCCTAGCAGATGGCTGAGCCTGCAGACAACATCCAGTTCCATCTCCTGAGCTCACACACACAGGGCTTTTTATCTATGTTGGGCCAGCTCAGAATGTCATTACCTTTGATTAGTGTCCTGTTACTTCTTCAGCCTTTACAAATGGCATGTGAGATGATTAGCTGTCGTAAATACCTGAAGCCAAGTGTCTACAAGGATAGGGACCTGGTACTGGCTGGATTTTTCCCTCTTTATCCACAAAGTCACCTGATAAGGCCAACTCAAGAAGTGAAAGATGATTGGTAAGCTGTTACTTATATGTAAAAACATGATTATAATTTGTGATAATGTAGTTTGCATATATACATGTGTGTGTGATTAATTCCACTTGAGAATAATCAAGTGTGCACAGAAATGAGAGAAGTGCAGAATTGTAAACTCAGGATGTTCTGTCTTGTTATCCTTTTATTATCTTTCTTTTTTTATTTTCAATGTTTCTCCATTTATTTCAAGACAGAAGAAAGAAATTAATATAGTTTGTGGCCCACTTTGTCAGCACTATTTCCATATTCAGTCTTTGAGAGGTTCGGAATGAGTAAAATTGTTTTCACTTTAGCCCTTTTACAACCAAGACCTATACAGTGAGGCCCACTCTTGTTATCCTTTTATTATCTTTCTTTTTTTATTTTCAATGTTTCTCCATTTATTTCAAGACAGAAGAAAGAAATTAATATAGTTTGTGGCCCACTTTGTCAGCACTATTTCCATATTCAGTCTTTGAGAGGTTCGGAATGAGTAAAATTGTTTTCACTTTAGCCCTTTTACAACCAAGACCTATACAGTGAGGCCCACATACATATTGAGACACTGACCTCTGACATAAAGTTAATGTTAGCATCAAGGTGCTGACTCTGGGTGCTCACCACTGACCAGGGTATTGTAGATATGCACTTTGTAAAAAATCATGGGCATATAAAAGCCACCACAATATATTAACTAGGAAGGATGGCCACTCCTCAATCCAATCTCCATTCTCCTCTCAGGCTTGCACATGTGCCCAGCATCATTTTCAAGCTGCCAGTTCTGGGACTTATACCATGGTCGTCCATGTGGAAATCCAGAGCCTTAAACACCATACCACCCGCTTTTCCCTTCATACATTTTAAAGCAGAGTAAAAAATGCTTCCTTTAAAGCCTCAATAGAGAAATGTGGCTATGAGATTTTGCAGTAGCTCAACAATATTAGGTTCAAATCTGAATATAACAAGGACAAGTAAGAATTTTAGCTCAAAGAGCAAGTTGGGAATATTTGGATAGAAAATTACTAAGTGATAACATTACAGGTAATGGAGATTCTGGCCAACTTCACTTATGTGGATTATATATATATAAATTGCCAGAACTGGGACACGAATTGTGGTCAGCTTATTTGCAAGTATAGTGCCTTAAACCCATGCCAATTACTAGCCTCACTTGACACTATTTAAGGTTCCAGAACATAGGGAAAATAAGAAATGCTTCAATTGTGGCTTTTGGACATACATAGAAACAAGATTATATGTGGAATACATTCACTTCAAGAAGGGTTATGACAGTGAGTATAAGCAGGGGGAATGTAACTCATAATTGAGTACTATTCATTCCAGTACTGCCAAGGTAGTATTATATTAATGCTATCCTCACAGAAAATATTAAATAGTTCAGGTGATATACATATTAACTACCATAGTTTAATAGTTCTATATTTAAAAATTCTAAAACAACTTTATAGTGTATATATATACTATATATACACATACACATATTGTAGCTTGCCTACATATAAATTTTTAAATGTATAAAAAAGGTGAATGTGTGCACTCTTTATTCACATCTTTTAGAAAAGTTGTCTTCTCTATACATTAATTATCTTCTTTTAAAATCACCTCTGTTTAGGTGACAGCATCATCATCCAGCTAAATAAAATCTCATCTCACTCACAAGGCCCTCTAATCCTCTCTTCATTGTTTGGATACAATTTGCTTTAGTAGAGAGAAAAACACATTTTAAGGTTTTCTAGAGCCCTGCAAACATTATTCACACCAGCTTCGTGTACCAGAGCAGGAGAATCTCTGAATGGCAGCCTAGGCCTCAACCTTTATGCCTTGTGGCTTGGCTGAAGAGTTTATCCTGAATCACATGACTTGACTGCATATTCTAATGCTGTCTCCTCTGTTTAGGTACCAATGGAAGAACTACCAGTATGTATTGACCTTTCTCTTTGCCATTGATGAGATCAATAATTGCCCCCATTTGCTCCTGAGCCTTTCCCTGGGTTATGATCTCTACAATGCATTTACCAGTGACAAAAGAAGTTTTCAAAATGCTCTGATTTTGCTCTCAGGAGGGAATCAGTCCCTGCCAAACTACAACTGCCAGACACAGAAACAATCTGTTGCTATCATTGCAGGAAACATGCCAACATTTTCAGCCTAAGTTGGAACCCTTTTGGAACTTTACAAAAGCCCACAGGTAAGTGGGTTGTCAGGTTGGGGAATGAGAGTTGGACAGCTTCTAAAGCAATTTTCTCACATCTGAGCAAAAAAAGTGTGGAAGCTGGGTTTATATACCCCTTGCACAATTTGGGCACAATTTGTGGTTCTCTTGGTTGTTTGGGCACAATTTGTGGAAACACAAGGAAAAAAAAACAGGTAATTTTATGAGTTATAAGATTATTAACAGTTCAAAGCTGAGAAAGAAAAACATCAGTGGTGGGTCAGCTGGTGATATGATGGTTAATATGGCTGAATCCCACATGGCTGACTGCATGGTTCAAATCTTGATCCTGGTGGCTCAAAGAAAACACTGGGCATTTCTGCTTGCAGGTCCCAAATCCCAATAATAGAATATTTAGGACAAGAAATATTGGCATAAACATACCCTATGAGGGGTTATATCTCATTTCCCTGTCTCTCTGTGGCAAGAACACATGATTAAATTTGCCCTCTAACAAATTAAAAATAACAAGAGAA
>NW_006204241.1:8464-9749 GCF_000334495.1 Tupaia belangeri chinensis
CAGAGATTTTCCCAGGGAAATTGTCTAACGTAAGTTTTGGGAGCCATCACTGGCAAACATAGCGTTAGCTCAAGAGACTCAGGCTCTTGAAAAATTATTTTAAAATATCAGAGAAGCTAAGTTGTTGTATTTTAAGACAGTATAAGTTATAATGTGGTGATAAAACTACAGTATCAGAAAATCAATACAATATTTTTTCTCAGAGTTGACATTATTAACCTTGGGGGCTATGAAAGGAAGCTTCTCATCCACATGTCACATGAGCTCAGGATGGCAGAATCACCAACATCTTGTTACACCATTTTTATAAATTATACATCCCTCAGTTCCCACTGTAGACAATGAAAAAAGTCTTGAACCTTATACTTTTTCTCTCATGCTTTTGTCTGGAAGTGATACTATTATTTGAACTAGTCACATGTCCTTTATTTTAAAAAATCTTTAATAAAGGCCTTCTACTGCTCTAAATCACAGAATGGGGTCATTTCCACAGCATGCATTCTTTTGACTCAATATTCCAATCTTTTTAAATTTTTGTATTATTTTTTATATTACATTTAATCACGTATATCTCAATATTCCATAAAGATCTCCTCCTTTTTTCAGTGGAATAATCCAAAATTCCAGTAAGGTCAGAATCAGATTGTTTCTTTCTTATTCAGGTCACATATGGTCCTTTTGACCCCATTCTAAGTGATAAAAACCAATTTCCATCAGTTTATCAGATGGCCACCAACGGCAGCTCTCTTACTCATGGAATCATCTGGTTGCTGCATTTTGGCTGGATGTGGGTGACACTCTATGTATCTGATGATATGCAAGGGGAGCAGTTCCTTCAGGATGTAAAGGCAAAAATGATAGAAAAGGGTATCTGTGTGGCCTGTACAGAAAAACTCCTGGCCACAAAAGGTGTCTTTTGGCGGCCGGGGCTCCGCCCCACACGTATGCAGTGGGAGGGCGCAACTATTCCGCTGTCCCCGTTCACTAGCGTGGACCGGGGCTCCGCCCCACGCCGCCAAATGGCTGGGCCCCCTCCGGGGCCCCTGCGGCCAGGGCTCCGACCGGCGCTCCGCATGCTGAAAGGCCGGCCAGTGGGGCCACCGGTCCCCCCCTGCCTCTCTGGTGCTGGTTGACCCGGCTTGCGCCTGCGAGTGGCCCCGGGCCTGCGCGCGTGGCCGCTGGCCTCAGGCGGCAAGCTGAGGCCGAAAACAAGGATGAAGAACTTGCAACTTGAGAAGATGATGGCTACCAGCCCTGCATTACCTCAGGGAAAAACAAGAACTAC
>NW_006204241.1:9815-10425 GCF_000334495.1 Tupaia belangeri chinensis
TACAAGATGACTGCTGTGCCGCATCAGCTGATAATCATCCCTGCGTACCAGAACTGCTTTCCTGAAACTGCATTCCCTGGAGACTCACCTACAATTGTGGATCTGCAGGAGACCCTCCCTTAATCCAACCCTGAATAGAATCTATGTTCCCTATTGTTAAAAACTTTATGAGCTGATAATTGAAACACGTGGCCCCTCTCCCTTTACTTGCATGTATCACATTTTCAATAACTCTTCTGGAAGACAACTGTATATAGCAGAGACAGTGTAATGGGAGAGTGGGAAAGGGCAGAGTGTCAAACATAGGATAAAAAACATATATATATATACGTATACATATGTATGAAAGTAGAAATGGAATATTATTGATGATAACATGCTTGATTAAGCCACTATGCAGTTTATCCTAGATGGGAAACCACATTTAGCACGTTGTGATGATGCTCAGGGAATGAATGTTAGGTAATAAAAAAAATAAAAAAGTTGCAGGAGGAAAAAAAAACCAGCAAAACTGTTTGTATCATTTTTTTAAAAAAATGCATATTTGACAACTGCAGCGAGCTGTATGGGCCCAGCTGGGTACTACTTTATAGTATGTTCATTCTACTCA
>NW_006204241.1:12910-17341 GCF_000334495.1 Tupaia belangeri chinensis
GCTCCGCCCCGACAGGCCGGTGCCACTGTGTCCGGGGCCGCGGGTCCCTCAGCCGCTGCCACCGCCGCCGCCGCGATCCGGACCGAAATGGAATATTATTGATGGTAACATGCTTGATTAAGTCACTATGCAGTCTATTCTAGATGGGAAATTGCATTTAATACATTGTGATGATGCTCAGGGAATGAATGTTAGGTAACAAAACAAACAAACAAAAAATACGGTAAAACTATTCGTACCATTTTAAAAAAAATAGATATTTGATGGCTGCAGTGAGCTGTATGGGCCCAGCTGGGTTCTACTTTATAGTATGCTCTTTCTACTCACTGGGGTTTAGGTCTAAAGTCAGACTTGAGTTCATGTATAGGTATGTGTCAGCTGTGATAACTATTGGATATATTTAGACTAATTAAGTTCACTGACAGATCATTTGAATGGGGAGGGGGGAGGCATGGAGGGCAACCGTGGATGCCAGGGATAATGTGGGAGGAGGATGGGTCATAGCAGAGGGAGGGGGATGGGGAATCTAGGATGGCAAAACAAAAGGCAAGGTATGCAGGACATAAGAATTGGGAAATTATTTGCTGAGAACATGTATGTTGATGTGCTTGATTGAACCAATGCACAGTGTATTTTGGATGGAAAATTCATTTGTGTGTTGTGATGGCAAAAAAATTATAATAAAAAATAAATTATAAAAAAAGGTGTCTTTTTATCACGTGACTATAGTCTTGTGAATAAGATCAGAGTTTCATCAGTAAATGTGTATATAATACATGGTGATGAAGGGAGTGTCTGGAACCTGGGAATGGAAAAAGAATTATACTTGATTTTGGGAAAGGTATGGATCATGAGAAATCTCCACTCCTCAGACTGGAAAGATATTTTGACTTTTATGGTACACGTGCCATTCTTTTTCTATGGAAGTCTCTTATTTTCAAACCAGGAAAGACAAAAATTCTGGCTTTAAACAATTTTTGAAGACAGTGAACCCTTCCCAATATCCAGATGATTTTTACTTTAGTAAACTCTGGCTTCACTATTTTGGTTGCCCACTTGCTGGATCACTATGTGGCAAACTTGGGGACTGCCCTCCAAATTCTTCCCTAGAGTTTCTACCAACCAAATTGGGCATGATGAGGATATCACACACCAGCTATTTTATCTATCATGCTGTGCATTGGGATCTCCAGGAGATGCAGACCAGCCTATTCTTCCCTGGCAGGTAAACACCCTTCACAATCACCTGATAACTTTTGATAACCTTTGGAGGGTTTTTTTTTTTAAGGTTTTTGTCATAGGACATGTACACTCATCAGAGACAGCATGAGGGAAAGTTAGACACGACCCTCCTAGAGGGTAATGGCCACATCACAATCCTTTCTATGCCATTCTCCTCCTGTGATTTTGGGCAAACATGCACACCTGACTGGTATGATGTTCAAGTTTCCAGGTCTGGGACTCACATAGTGGCTAGTCACGTGGGAATCCACCTAAACCATGATACCACTTGCTGAATCCTGGAGGTTTATTGTTTGTTTGTTTGTTAGCTTTTGCCATAGGGTGTTAGCACTCACCAGAGAAAGAGAAAATGTGATAAGTCACTTCCTGGGGGGATGGCTGTGCTGCAGTCCCTTCTCCTTCATTCTTTTCTTGCAATTTTGAGCATGCACACACATGTGCCCAGCATGATTTTCAAGCCAGTGGGTCTAGAACTTGAATCACAGTAAGTCATGTGGAAAACCAGCCACCCTAATCACCGTACCACCTGCTGAGTTATTTATTTTATTTTTACAGAGAATTTTACATTGAGTATGTGCCCTCACCAGTGAGAGAGAGACAGAAAGACAGAAAGTGAGAAATCATCTCCTAGAGAAGATAGCCACACCAGAATCCATTCTTTTCCATTCTCCTCTTGGCATCTTCAGCATATGCACAAAAATGCTTTTTGTGAGGTTTAAGGAACTAGGTCTAGGACTCGAACTGTGGTTGATTACATAGAAGTCCAGCAATTTAACTATTTCACCATCTGCTGGCCCCTGGTGAGGTATTTAAAAAAAAATCTGAGGACCAGAGGGTGTCATAATGGTTGTGTCTCTGTACTTCCACATAGTTGAATGTGAAGGGATTGTGGTGTGGCCATCCCCTCTGAAGTGGTTATTTCTTGTTTTCTGTCTCTCTGTCTCTCTCTGTTTCCCTGATGAACACACATACCCTCTAGCAAAAACCTCTAAAACAAAACAAAACAAAACAAAATTATGTTTTCTTCTAAAATTAACAAGATTAGGCAAATAAAATTTTTAAATTTTTAATTTTTGTTATTTTTACCTAAGATATCTGGGTAATTGCTATTTCTGCTCAGAGAGTTCTGTCACTAGAGACTTATATTATAAAATATTTGGCCTGGATTCATGGACTGGTGGTTGATGTAGGCAGGTCCCACATGGCCAACCTTGTAGCTTGAATACTGAACCAAGAGATTGAAAAAGCACCAGAAATATGTGTGTCCCTGAACACATATTTGTCAATGAAGGAGAAGGAATTGCAGCATAAGCATTCTCCATGAAAGATGCTTTCTTTTTCTGTCTCTCTGACATATACCTTCTGGCATATTTAAAAAACTTAATTACATTATTAAAAATAATGTACAAAGAAATACTAAAAATGCTCAAGAAAAGATTCTTGACAGAAGATAAATCAGAATTGGTCAAATCTGGTGTGTTTTTTTAGGTATGCATCCAACATCAGAGAATATTAACATAATAACAATATCCATTTCGTCTCTAGAGATACAGATGTTGTGGCCTAATCCCTTCATGTAATATTCATAGTGAGGGCAAAAATTAATTCTACATAGTATCCTAACATGACTCATGGAAAGAACTTTCTTTTAGAATTAACTGTACTTGGGACCAGCAGTTGGCATAATGGCTATGTCACTGGACTCCCATGTAGTTGACCATGATTCAAGTCCTGGACTTGGTGGCACAAACTCATGCCAGGCGCGTGTGCATGCATGCCCCAGATCCTGAGAGGAGAATGGAGAAGAAGGGATTGCGGTGGGCCATCGCCCTGGAGTGTAATTTCTCATTTTCTGTCTTTCTGTCTCTGTCTTTCTGGTGAGCACGTGCACCCTATAGCAAAAACTTCTCAAAACAAAAAAAAGAAAAAAAGAAAAGAATTAGCTGTACTTATACTGTCTGCAAAAATCCTGGAGGAAGGAAAGAAAAGGTGATCCATTTTTAAAATATAAAACCACTTTTTTTTTTCTTTTTTTTTTTTTTTGAGAGATTTTCACTGTAGGGCGCGTGCGCTCGCCAGACAGACAGAGAGAGACATAGAGACAGAAAGCGAGAAATCACCCCCCAGGGGGGATGGTCACGCCGCAATCCCTTCTCCTCCATTCTCCTCTCGGGATCTTGGGCACACACGCACACGCGCCTGGCGTGAGTTTTAAGCCACCGGGTCCGGGATACGAACCGCGGTCAACTACGTGGGAGTCCAGCGACTTAGCCATTACGCTAACTGCTGGTTCCCAAAATATAAAACCACTTTTGAAACATATAATCTCAGAGGTTCCTAGTTCATTTATAAATAAGCTTTTTTTTATTTTTATTTTTTACTTTTTCCTTTTTTGAGAGAATTTTGCTACAGGGCGTAAGTGTTCACCAGAGAGGGACAGAGAGACAGAAAGCGAGAAATCACCCTCTAGGGTGATGTCCATGTTGTAATCCCTTCTCCTTCATTCTCCTCTTGGGATCTTGGACACTCACGTACGCATTCCCCATGTGCGTTTAAGCCACTGGGTCTGAAGCTTGAACTGCAGTAGACTACATGGGAGTCCAGTGACATAGCCATTATGCAAACTGCTTGTCCCAATAAGTTTATATTTTTATTTTATTTTTTTTTACATTTTTTTATTTGTTTTTATTTTTTAACATTAATATGCTATACATCATTACAGCATACAAAATGAATTTTTCATCCAAAATACATTGTCTGTTGGCTCAATCAAGTACATCAACATATGTATTATCAACAAACAATTTTCCATTTCTTATGTCTTTTATATTTTGAGTTTTTTCTCTTTTTTTACCATCCTTGATTCCCTATCCCTAACCCTCTGCCCTGTCAACCCTCCTCCCATTGTCTCTGTTATCCCTGTTTGCTTTCTATGCCTATCCCCCCCATTTAATTGATTTGCTAATGAACTTAATTTGTCTAAATATTTGCAATAGCAAGCACAGCTGATATTTACATACACAAGAACCCATGTCTGACTTTAGGCATAAACCTCAGTGAGTAGAATGAACATACTATAAAATGGTACCTAGCTGGGGCTATATAGCTTACTGTGGTCATCAAATACACAGTTTTTTCTTTAAATTTTGGTAACAGTTTTAGTATTTTTTTCTCTGAATTTTTTTTTAA
>NW_006204241.1:20453-24002 GCF_000334495.1 Tupaia belangeri chinensis
CGGCGTGACCATCCCCCCTGGGGGGTGATTTCTCGCTTTCTGTCTCTATGTCTCTCTCTGTCTGTCTGGCAAGCGCACACGCCCTGTAGCGAAAAGCTCTAAAAAAAAATTGCACATATTTAATGTACATATTTGGTTAAACTTGGAGAAATGCATAGTTTTATAATACTACCACTATCAAGAATCTAAACCTATCTATATAAAATCTTTTAAAATGTTTTCTACAAGGGGCAGGAAGGTGGTGTGGTGGTAAGGGCAGTGGATTCTCACATGATTAAACCTTAGACTTTTGAGCTTGCTTTCTCCCTTTCTCTCTATCTCTTTCCGGTCAGTATAAAATATTAATGATAATAAATAAAATTTAATAAATATTTCTTTAAAAAATTTTTATTATGCAAGGCATGTGCATTTGCCAGGCAAAGGTAGAGAGGGTAAGTGAGATATCACCTCCTCTATGAAAAATGGTCATGAGGGGGAACCAGCAGTTAGCGTAATGGCTATGTCGCTGGACTCCCACGTAGTCGACCGCGGTTCGTGTCCCGGACCTGGTGGCTTAAAACTCACGCCGGGCGCGTGTGTGTGCGTGCCCAAGATCCCGAGAGGAGAATGGAGGAGAAGGGATTGCGGCGTGACCATCCCCCCGGGGGGTGATTTCTCGCTTTCTGTCTCTATGTCTCTCTCTGTCTGTCTGGCGAGCGCATGCACCCTATAGCGAAAAAGCTCTAAAAAAAAAGTGGTCATGATTACATTGGAATTTTTACCCAATGGCATACCCTCCATTTGGAATTTTGGTCATGCACACATATGTGCAGTTTATTTTTAATAATAATTATTTTATTTTATTTATTATTTTAAAAATTTGACCAGAAAGAGACAGAGAGAAAGAGAAAGGGAAAGTCAAGTCCTTAGGTGTAGGATTTGAACCACAATCAGCCATGTGGGAGTTCATCACCTTATCACCATTGCCACCTTTGGCCCCACCCATTGCATTTTGTAAGCTATGGGTACAGGACTCAAGTTGCTGGGTTGGCCATATGTGATTCAGACACCTTAACTACTCCACTGTCTCACCCCATGTTGTGCCTTTTATAAATGACCAAGATTAGCGTCCAGTTAGTCCAAACCAGATTTAATTAGTCTGGAGTTTATGAGAGTCTGTGTGCAAATTACACTCTAGGAAATATACTCAAAATTTTCTGATGAGCTATAGCCACTGCTCCATGTGTTTTTTGAAAGAATTCATCTCTCATGAGCCTTGAGCTGCTGACCACTCAAACCAAACTAAGTCCCTACCAAAAAGTAAACATGTAAATAGACATGTTAAAATAGAATTACTGCTTTATAGATATGGACTGTCCACCTCTACATTAAATACAATCCTAATCTGTAAACTCTGCCTTTAATCCAGCTTCATCCATTTCTGAGGAAAAGCCAATTGACTAACAGCATTGGGTGCAACATGCCCCTGGATGAAGAAAGAAATACGATACAGTATGATATCCACAACTTCGTGAGATTTCCCAATCACAGTTGGCTGTTTGTTAAAGTAGGAGACTTTATCTACAGGAATTCCCATGATCAAGGTTTGGTCATCAGAGAAGAGATGATAAACCGGTCTGTTAGTTTCAAAGAGGTATGATGTCATTTTGACATGAAATACATACAGAAGCAGGGTCAGCAGATTGCATATTATTCACATCACTGGAATCCCACATGATGGATCATGGTTCAAGTCCTGGATCTGGTGACTTGAAACTCATACTGGACATGTGTGACATTCTCCTGGGGGAGTGATTTCTCACTTTTCCTCTCACCATCTCTCTGTCTTTCTCTGTTGAGTACACACATACACACAAAATCAAAATATATACAAAATTAGTCAAACAAAGTCTTTAAATAAAATTGTGTGACTACTTTAACTCAGCAATAAATTTTATTTTTATTGGGTCAGCACGTGACATTATTGTGAAGGTGTTGGACTCTGACATGACTGACTATCATTTTAGTTATTAATCCAGTGGCTTGAAAATCATGTCTGGCGTGTGTGAGTGTGAGTGAATGCCCAAATCTGTAGAGTATAATAAAGAAGGGATTGTGGTATGGCTATTTACTTGAGGATTAATTTTCCACTTTTCTTTCTTTGTCTCTCACGTGTGAACACACATGTCATATGCAAATTCTAAAGAAAACAAATTGAACTCTTGCCTCAGTCAAAATACAAGTTAACAAAACAAAATTTGCCTTTTACATCCAGAATTGTACTATCTGATTTTGCTTATATACATTCTAAACTATAGAAATATTTTCAGGTTTTTTTAAAGCTGATTTGGTTTATTATATTTGTTTAAGCAAGAGTCCAATTAATAAAATCGATGAGGTGGTAGTTATGTATATATAGCTAAATATTTCTTAATAAGAATATATATATATATATTTGGAGAGGTTTTTGCTATAGGGCATGTGCACTCGCAGACAGAGAGAGACAGAGAGACAGAAAGCAGAAAATCACCCCCCAGGGGGGATGGACATGTCACAATCCCTTCTCCTCCATTCTCCTCTCAGGAGCTTGGACACGCACACACACGTGTCCAGCGTGATTTTTAGCCACCGGGTCCAGTTCTCAAACCGTGGTCGACTACATGGGACTTCAACAGCATAGCCATTATGCTAACTGCTAGTCCCAATAAGATAAATATTTTTGAGAATGTATTTTTGATTTTTTAAAAATTATTTTTAGAGAGATTTTCCTATAGGGCACAAGCCTTCATCATAGAGACAGACAGAGACAGAGAGGGCAAAAGTGAGAAATCATGCCCCAGGGGGAATTGCCACACCATATCTTCTCCTCCATTCTCCTTTTGAGATTTTGAGCAAATGCTTACATGTGCCAGGCATGTGTTTCAAACCACTGGATTTGAGACTCAAACTTGACTCAGCCATGTGGGAATCCAATGACATGTATTGCACCACTTGCTGGTCCCTAAGAAATGCATTTTTACAAACTTCTTTCAGTCTGTGAACATCATAGATTGCACTTACACAAACTTAGATATTTCACACAGCACATGGAATTTATATAGCCTATATTATTATGTTATAGGAGTACTCACATATATGCAGTTTGTTATTGACTGAAATGTCTTATGTTTTTATGGGCACATGACTTTTTAATATGTATGTATACACGTGTGCGTATAAAAAATTTCTCTATGTATTCTGAAACCATTTATCACTTGTGAACAAAGTCCTTCTTAAAATTTGATATACTGTAAAGACAAAGTAGATTATAGATTAAGATACCATTCATGGGAACCAGCAGTTAGCATAATGGCTATGTCACTGGACTCCCATGTAGTCGACCACAGTTTGTGTCCCGGACCCGGTGGCTTAAAACTCATGCCGGGCGCGTATGCGTGCGTGCTCAAGATCCCAAGAGGAGAATGGAGGAGAAGGGATTGTGGTGTGACCATCCCCCCTGGGGGGTGATTTCTCGCTTTCTGTCTCTATGTCTCTCTCTGTCTGTCTGGTGAGTGCACGTGCCCTATAGTG
>NW_006204241.1:24020-27793 GCF_000334495.1 Tupaia belangeri chinensis
TACCATTCATGTTTTTGCAGACACCATTCACATTTCCTCTTGTCATTTTACATACCATTTTAATTTTATTAGGAATTATTTATTTTATTTATTACTTATTATTTTATTCTTCAATTTAACCAAAGAGAGAGAGAGGGAGAGAAAGGGAGAGTGTGAAACCAAGCAATCATGTCTGGGACTTGAACCATGGTCAACCCTGTGAGAGCACAGTGTTCTAAACCTTACACCACCTGCCGGCCTCTTGATACCATTACTCATTTTCCTAAACATCTCAAAGCATTGACTATAATTTCAGGCAATTAGATGAGACAGAAGATTTATACAAATATCATGTAGAGTGTTCATATATAAAAGCAGTACTCAACTAGCCTCAGAAGCCCAGAAATGGATTAACCCCACTCTCATCATTTATCTGTTGGCCCAGGAGTTTTAACTTAACTTCTTTTTGTTTACACAATATTACATTGTTAGATATTTTAAAATTCAGAACCTAATATTTTCTACCCAACCAGATATGAGGACATAGGATAAATATTCTTGGGGGAAGACAACTTTTCAGAGTCTTTATCATGTAAAAACCTACATTGAAATGGTTTTAAATGAAGTAATGGCATAAGATATTTTTAGTAATGTATGAAAAAAATAAATAGAAGCCTAGGTAATATCTAAAGGATAAACAGTGAAGAACTATTAAATGCCAGTTTTCTCTGAAGTGAGGAGAAATAGTGACATGTAGTCAAAACAGCTTATAACATACATGATAATGACTAATGATTTTCTTTTCTCCTCAGACTCCTGAATCTGTGTGTAACCACAACTGTGTTCCAGGATTCCAGAAAATTCCCCAAGAAGGAAGACCTGTTTGCTGTTTTATTTGTGGTTCTTTCCTGGAGTCAGATATTTCAAATCAAATAAGTATGAAATATATAACTACACTAAAACTTCCTATTATTGCTCAATAAAAATAAAACTATTACTATTAGAAATACAACATAGGGGCTAGCAGGTGCCATGGTGGTTAAGATATTGTCTCATGTGGCCAAACTCAGTTCAATTCCCAACCCAGAAACTTGAAAGTCATGCAGGCGCATGTACATGGGTGCTGAAAATTCTGAAAGAAGACACTGGCATGGCCATACCCCTGAAGGATGATCTTTTTCACTTACTTTTTAACTTTCTTTCTCTCTGATAAACACACGTGCTTTATAGCAAAAATCTGAAACATAGAGTACCACAGTTCTTAATTCATGTAATTGTTTTGCTATATTTATTTTATAGATAATCTCCTACCCTATATTATGTAAGCTGTTTCCTGCCGATGCTCATTCTATTAAGCTAAACTGTGAAACTATTTCCAATGAACACCCTTGAAGTTAGGTGCTGGGTAAGACACTGTCAATTTTGGATCTCATACTGGACCACACTACTCATGAACGAGGATGTGTAATTACCAAGGCTATCTGTGGATGCCTTAAAGTTTGAATTTGACTTTGAGACCCATAAGATAAGCACAAAAGAATTCCAGATAAACTATTTTAAAAATATTTTATAACTTTTTCAGCCATACTCAAACCCCTGTGTAATTAAGTACAAAGAATTGAGTACTATCAGAATACCACACTTTAAAATATATTTCAGGAAGAAAAGGAATCATCATTTAAAAATTGAGGACTCAACATCTTAATAAATTTCACAGTTGTGCACATCAAATATGCTCTCATACAAAATATAAAATATAAATGAAGCAATTATCATAATAAAATACTGTATTATCAAATGTGAAATATGGAAAGTTATAAGAAATCATGCTTCCATTTTTCTGATATATAAGAAATAAATATGGTTTGAGAGACCAGCAGTTAGCATAATGGCTATGTCATTGGACTATCACATAGTTGACCATGGTTCGAGTCTCGGACCTGGTGGCTTAAACTCATGCCGGGCACATATGCATGTGTGCCCAAGATCCCGAGAGGATAATGGAGGAGAAGGGATTGCGGCATGGCCATCCCCTCTGGGGGGTGATTTCTTGCTTTCTGTCTCTCTGTCTCTCTCTGTCTGGCTGGCAAGTGCATGCAAGCCAAAATCTCTCAAAAAAGAAAGTAAGAAAGAAATATGGTTTGAATTCTCCCATAAGTATTATGTAATTGCAGACATTTTAACAGTAGAAAACATTAGAATTTCATCGCTAGTAAAAGTAAGTATATGTTCAGGTAAGAATATACCAAGAAAAAAATGTGACATATTTTATGAAGGAATTGCAAAACCAAATAGGTATACGAAACAAGACATAAAAATAGAGGTACAGGGATAGCCCATGTCCTGGTAGTTAAGGTAGCTAAATCCCACATGACCTAAATTGTGACTTGAGTCCCTAATCAAATGATTTGAAAAGCACAAACAGTTTGTGTGTTCTCCAAAATCCTGATAAGAAAAAATAAATGCTGCAGAAGGTACTGTGGCATGACCATTTTATGGAGGTGGTGTTGTCTCACTTTCTCACTCTCTCTGTGTCTCTATCTAGAGAATGCATGTGCCCTCTGGCAATAGAGATCAACAAGTGGCATGTTGGCTTAGATGCTGAATTCCCACATGACCAATTGTGGTGCAAGTCCCAGATCTGGTAGCTCATTTTCTCACTTTCCTTCTCTCTGTCTCTGTCTCTATCTGATGAGCACACATACCCTACACGTTTTAAAAATAATAGTGAATAAAGTTAAATAAATTCTTTTAAAAATAGAAAAGAAAAACAAAGTAAGAAAAGGTTTGTAATTCTAAAGAAGACATTCATGTGTTTGTGGGTACCAAACTTGACTCTGAGGCAGAAGCCAGAAGTACCTGATGACTCTAGAAATAGGGGTAGTTGGCGTAAGGAAAAAAAAATGTACACAAACCAGAGAAGGAAGAGAAAGAGAAAGGGAAAGTGAGAAAGCAAGTCGCCAGGTTCAAGACTCAACATGCAGTCACCGTGTGGGAGTCTCTCATCTTCACCATCATACCACCTGCTGGCCTCCACGCTAATTCATTGAGAATATATTTGGTTTCTGGAAAAGTCATGACATAGTTTACATTTATTTATATGCAAAAATGCAGCATGAATTTTTTTTTTCTTTTTTGGGAGAGGTTTTTGCTATAGGGTGCGTGCACTCACCAGACAGACAGAGAGCGACAGAGAGAAAGAAGGTGAGAAATCACCCCCCAGGGGGGGATGGCCACGCCGCAATCCCTTCTCCTCCATTCTCCTCTCGGGATCTTGGGCATGCACGCACACACGCCCGGCGTGAGTTTAAGCCACTGGGTCTGGGATTCGAACCGTGGTCGACTACGTGGGAGTCCAGTGACATAGCCATTACGCTAACTGCTGGTCCGAATGCACCATAAATTTTCTGAGAACCAAATGCTATTGCCTCAATTATCAAAAATAAGTAAATAAATTAATAAAAACTTGAGACATGAAGAACAACCCTACCTATTTTTAAAAAAAGAAATAAATAGGCCTGCGCGGCCCTGCACGGCCGGGGCTCTGTTCCACGTTCTGCAGCCCAGGCCGCCTGGCCCCCGCTGCCTCTCCAACACTGGGTGTGTCCCGCACTTGGCATGGACACGGGCTAGTGGCGCGGACCAGCTGAGGTCGCTTTCCTTCATTTCTCTGGCTGGGCGGGTGAACGGGAGGTGGCACTGGGTCCCGTGCACATTCGCATGCTCAGGGCTGGCGTGTGGCCGCCGGGCCTGCATGTGGCCACCAGGCCTGAGTGTGGCCGCCAGGCCCGCGC
>NW_006204241.1:28265-34897 GCF_000334495.1 Tupaia belangeri chinensis
ACTGCACAAGACACACCCTTAATCCAACCCTGAATAGAATCTATGTTCCCTATTGTTAAAAACTTTATGAGCTGATAATTGAAACACGTGGCCCCTCTCCCTTTACTTGCATGTATCACATTTTCAATAACTCTTCTGGAAGACAACTGTATATAGCAGAGACAGTGTAATGGGAGAGTGGGAAAGGGCAGAGTGTCAAACATAGGATAAAAAACATATATATATATACGTATACATATGTATGAAAGTAGAAATGGAATATTATTGATGATAACATGCTTGATTAAGCCACTATGCAGTTTATCCTAGATGGGAAACCACATTTAGCACGTTGTGATGATGCTCAGGGAATGAATGTTAGGTAATAAAAAAAATAAAAAAGTTGCAGGAGGAAAAAAAAACCAGCAAAACTGTTTGTATCATTTTTTTAAAAAAATGCATATTTGACAACTGCAGCGAGCTGTATGGGCCCAGCTGGGTACTACTTTATAGTATGTTCATTCTACTCAAGTACTAGCTACATAGAGAAATTAACAAACCATCCCTTCAGAGGTATCTAAATGGGTACTTCAAAAATAACACTGCATTCTTCTATCATATAGTTAAAATACAAATTTCTCAAAAAATTGATATATATGAGCAATCAAATTTCATTCAAGATTCAAATGTTTTATATTTACACTGCTTTCAATATTCATATATAAGTATTCATGATATTTACAGAAAAATCAAAATGTACAATGAAAAAAGTCTGTACACAAAGTGACATGTTATATACAAGAAAAAATCAATAGAAATTAGGTTAGAAGGAAAGTTAAGATATTCCAGGAGAACAAGTTAAAGTGATTTTTGTCTAAATATAAATAAGAAAACTATTCATTACTATTTTGATGAACAATAAGCCATGGAAATATAAGGTTTATCAAGGGGAAAACTCAGGAGAGGTTAGAGAAGAGATCTGGAATAAATTCTCTTTCTCAGTATTATCATTGAGAGCCACAAAATGGGTCAGCCAAGATTTTCATGTGCTTAAGACCCAGATTCAAATCACTTTGGTGTTATCTGCAGCTGAAAGAATTCACCCAGTGTCATGAACAATGGCTCTTAATTTGATGTATCTTCCTATTACCTCAGGGGCTTAATCTGCGCAAAATTGCACAAAAGTAACCATTAACTTCAACATGACAAGTACTGAAATTGAATTGCAGGACCTTTGCTTTTCCACCAGATGCAAAGCAGTGTATCCAGTGCCCAGCTCAGGAGTATCCAAACAGTGAAAAAACTCACTCCCTTCCCAAGCCTGTGACATTCCTGGCTTTTGAGGATGCCATGGCCTGCATGACACTGTGCTTCTTTGTCCTCACAGTCATAATTTTGGGGGTCTTTGTGAAGCACTGAGACACTCCCATTGTCAAGGGCAACAACCAGGCTCTCAGCTTTATTCTGCTCATCTCCCTCCTGCCATGCTTCCTGTGCTGCTTTCTCTTCATTGGCCATCCTAACACAGTCACCTGTGTCCTCCAACAAATTACATTTGGCCTTGTGTTCACTGTGGCTGTTTCCACTGTTCTGGCCAAAACCATTATTGTGGTTCTGGCATTCAATGCCATGAAACTTGGAAGGACAATGAGGCGCTTGCTGCTCTCAGGGGCTTCTAACTCTATCATCCCCATTTGTTCCCTGATCCAAATAATTACCTGTGGAATCTGGCTGGGAACCTCTCCCCCTTTCATTGACATAGACTCACATTCTGAGCCCAGAAACATCATTATTGTGTGCAACAAGGGCTCAGTCACTGCCCTCTACTTTGTCCTGGGATACCTGGGCTTCTTGGCTTTAGGGAGTTTCACTGTGGCTTTCCTGGTCAGGAACCTGCCTGACACATTCAATGAAGCCAAGTTCCTCACATTCAGCATGCTGGTGTTCTGCAGTGCCTGGGTCACATTTGTTCCTGTCTATCTCAGCTCCAAGGGGAAGTTCATGGTGGCTGTGGAAGTCTTCTCCATCTTGGCCTCCAGTGCAGGGATCCTAGGCTGCATCTTTGTGCCCAAGTGCTACATTATTCTGATAAGGCCTGATGAGAACTCCTGGAAAGCTTTAAAAACCAAAAAGGGTTCCAAATAAAACAGGCATTCTAAGGTTTCATCTCGTAAGCCTGTATCACAATTTTAGGGTTTTGAACCAAAAATGCACCCTGATTTTATATCCTCATGTGATAAAATAACTGAAAATGACTGAGTTTTTAAATTCATTTTTAAAAACAGTAATTGTATATATCAATATTAAGCAGGTATTAAACCTGCAACTGTGAATGGTATCTTACATTAATGGGCAATTTTACATTATGTGTATAGATTCATTGCTAAATTATTATTATTATTCATTGTGTTTTCCTAGAAAGATTTTTAGTTTTCTTTAGTCAGAAATAATGTTTTTACTTCCATTAATGATTTCTCAATTTGTATCTTCTCTCTTTGTTAAGAAGATCTATTTAATATTAAGTAAGGCTATTGACGTTGTTTAAAAAACCAGGTAGTGGTTACTCTGGTCCTCTGCATTGTTTTTAATATCTCATATTTATATTCAGTCTAATCTTTTTTTGTAAGTTAGGTTTTTTCTATTCAGCTCATGTGCTCAGGGGAGATACAGAGAAACAGAGACAGAGAGACAGAAAGTGAGTAATCACTTCTTAGGGGAAATAACCATGTTGCAATTCCATCTCCTCCATACTCCTCAAGAAATTTTGGGCATACATGCACATGCTCCTGGTTTGAGGTTTAAGACTGGGTCAGGGACTCAAACCATGGTTGACTTTCTGGGAGTCGGGTGACATAACCATTATGCCATCTGCTGGTCCCCCCTTCCAATCTTAATATTTTTGTTTCTGCTAGCTGGAGTTTCTGCTTTCTGGAGTGTCTTGATGTGTTAAATTGTGTTGATCTAATGTCTCTCTTTTTCTTTATTTTATCACTCCAGAAATTTTATTATACCTTTTTTATCATTTAAATTTATAAACTTGCTAAACATTTTACCTAAATGTGTAGAAACTGCCTAGAGATACAAACCAGAGTACAATAATTACATGAAGAGGACAAACAAAGGATACTCATTAAAACAAAGTTATTGTAGCTTGTAGCACTTTAAATTGGTCATCTATATTTTTAAAATGTTGTGGGGCCAAATCCATTTACTATAGAGTATGTGGACTCAACAGAGAGACAGAAAGTGAGAAACCACCGCCCCAGGGGCCACACTACAATCACTTCTCCAGTCTCCTCTCAAGATTTTGGGCACAGATGTATATGTGCCTGGTGTGAGTTTTTTTAAGCCACTGGATCTGGGACTTGAACTAAGATCAACTACGAGGGAGTCCAACAATGTAACCATTACACTATCTGCAGGTCCCTTTACATATATAGTTTAAGGGTTCATGATTAGGACAGTCAGTCTGCCTTGCTCCTGTTCATTACTTTGTCCTCTTTTCATCTTCTGAAGGGGTAGAATGTAAAACTGGTCTTCTATTTATGAGGCCTGTTTTCCCTTTGCCTGTTCCCTTTCTGTTTCTCCTCCCTTTATTGTGACTCTCCTTTCCCAACTGTCCTGGCTCAGGACCACACACTCTCACACAGAGACCAGTAGGTGAGCCATCTCTTCACTTTCTGTGGAACACCTTTCGACCAAGTGAAGCCCATACCCCAGAGCCAGCCCTGGATCTGTGACTGTGCTGAGCGTCCTTCCAGGCATGGAACCCAGAGACTCTGCCACTATCTACTGAACTAGGGCCACCAAGAAAGGGAGGTCCAAGTTTCTCCTCTATCTTATTCCTGAGGTTCCTACCCTCCAATTGGAGATTGGGTCTCCAATCTGATTTTCAGAGCCATGTGCCCTCCTCAATGCAGAGATTCTTTGTTCTATGTTTAAACAGTCCTGGCTCTCTTTTCTTAGGCTTGTGCCTTAGTATGTATCAGGTCTGAGAAGATAGAGCAGGAGACTGGCAGAGAAAAACCAACACTTCAAGAGTTTAGACTATAATTCATACCCTGAGGAGGAGAGACTTCTCGTACACAATTTTGATCACATGGATCTCAATTTTTTTTAAATGTTTAAAGGATTGTTTAATTTTCAGTTTGCTATTGGACACATGCACTCAAGTGAGTGAGCAAGAGAGAGAGAGAGAACAAGCTGCCAGGACCAGGACTCAAACTATGGTCAGCCATGTGGGAGTCCAGCTCCTTAACCACCACGCCACCTACAGGCTCCTCTCAAATGTTTAATACCTCTTTCCCAGAGAATCATATTAAATATATATGAAGTATAAAATTGAGGAAGTCTAATTATTGTCAATGAGTAATATGAAACAGTGTTGACCATCGGAATATCTTTGTGCATTTTATTCATTATGAAGAGATGGTCTCTGTTACAACAAAGTGCCATGTCAGCACAGCCCTGCTTCAACATCTGCAGAGAAAGAAAAGAGGAATTGGAGGTCTTGCTCTGAGCTGGAGAATCTCAACCCCAGAACATTAAGTTACCAGAGTATACATGAAAGTAAAAAAAAAAAAAAGATCTGGAGAGTCAGAATAACTAGTTTAACTAGGTTTTGTGCATTACTATTATATATGTATTTATCTTAGCAGACAAACCAGCATGCATATATGTTACTCATACATGCTTAACAAGTGAATATGGGAATAGTCTAAATCTGCCAAGCCTAAGGCGAAAACCCTGAGACCTCTGTGTGAATCTCACTCAATAAATTTAAAAAGAAAGAAAATTTGAAAATTGGATAAGGATTTATTGAACTTGTGATCTGCCCTGTTACCCCAACTGCCCCTGTGTGTCAAGGTCGTTCCTCCTGTTCATCTCCCTTTTCTGCCTATCCCTCTGTGTCTGTTTTTATTTCTCCCTCTTTTTCTTTCCTAGTTGACTTTCACTTGTCTTTCCAAGTCCATTGTTCTCGACTACCTCATTGTCTATATCACCTTTTCTGTTTGTCCCCAGCTCTTCTCTCTCTCAGTGTCTTTGTTTCTTACCCAATTCCCCTTTTTTCTCCCCTCCTCCTACCCTGACATACCCTAGGATGAAAGAAAGATGCCATGTCCAGAAAGAGCACATATTGCACCCAGGGAATACGAACATGTCCTGGTAGGACAGTCTGTGGGATGGAGTTAATACAGGACACTCAGTGTTGCAGGATAGGGCCAGTCACTTCCCCAGAACTAGTCTCAGAGGCCTCTCTGGGCAGTTATCACCAAAGGGTGTCCTCTTGATAACAGGCTTCACCTTGGGCAGAGAATGATAGGCTCTCAGGAGCAGAGTCAGTAGCCCCAGCATCACTGGAGGCACTAGGTCCCAGGGCTGCCCTTGAATGGTGAGCCCAGGGTTGCAGAGAGATTGTGCATTGACTAAAGAGTTGACCAAGCATGAGGCAGGATGCATGATGATGAGGGTTTTAAGGCGGAAGCAGATACATGTAGCATTCATGTAGACCATGCACAAAGTTCTAGACAAAACCAAACTGTGTGATTTGAACTAGAAACATCCTGGGACCATTAATGAGCAATGCAGCATCCCAGGAGGATTTCAGGGCAACATGATGACATTAGGTTAGAAAAGATTTTTTAGTCCAGAAAAGTCTTCAGAATAAAATTCAGTTATGGGCTAATCAGAGACATGAGAGTCTTTATAAAGATAAGTAGGCTTGGGAACCCTTGGAAATGGAGTAGTCTAATTTGGATTATCCTATGTTATCAAAGACATGGAATTAATCAGACACCAGTTAGGAATTCCTGGAAAGCCTCACAAAGTCAAATGAACCCAGTAACATGATATTTTCTTCTGTAATTACTCCTTGATTTGAGAATAAAAGTATAAAAAATATTGCCAACTCTAAGTATAGTTTACTCCACTGCCTCTGCTCTCTCCAACAGAAAATCTTGTTTTCTAATAGAAGAAAGTTACTCAACCAAATGAATGTTAATTAAAGGAAAGACAGTGCAAGTAAAACTGCGGGGTAAAAACTTTGACTTGCAAAGGAAATCCATGAGTTAACCATCATAAGAGAAGAATCATTTTTCCAGTAGCTCTACTGCCATGAATAATATTTTCATGAGCTTGGGCCAGCCACCTTCTCCAATTGAAACTGAGAACCTGCTATAGGTTTCAACCAACCAATTTCCATTCTGGCTTCAAGGACTGAAACACATTTCTCAAATTCCTCTTTGGTTGATGCAAAGAGATTAACTCCAATTATACTGGACTCCTTTGTCATGGTATCTCATGGGTTTATTCCAATAGGACCTCTGCTGCCAACAACTATTACTTGTCCTCCATGTGAAAGAAGATTCAAACCCTTACTAAGATTTACACTAGCTAGCATTTCAATAATCACATCAATTCCCTTTTCACCAACAGATTTCTTAATTTTATCAGTATAATTAACTTCTCTGTGATTAAACACTTCATGGGCTTCATTTTGCAAAACAGTTCTTCCTCCTTTCTCAGTACTGACTGTGCCCAAAACCTTTAAACCATAAGCTCTAGCAATCTGACATGTGGCTATTCCAACTCCTCCACTAGCTCTGTGAACCAGAATACTTTCTCCAGCCTTCACAAGGGCACTGTGTAACAGA
>NW_006204241.1:35250-37242 GCF_000334495.1 Tupaia belangeri chinensis
AGAGGCAATAAGACAACCAACTGAAGTGGGTAACATGTGCTGTCACCTTGTTGGCTCCCAGTGGTCATGAGTTTATTGCCTCTTCCCTGTGTGGGCAGTCCTTGAAGAAATGAGTCTTGTGGGTAGGACTATGACTGGGGGCTTCATGTGGGCAGAACCTGATTTCACCACAACCCCCCTGCAATCCAATCTCATTCTACTTCCTAAAATTTCTAAGGTGGGTTTATCTGGATAATTTGGGATCCAGCAGGATGGGCTGCTTTTAACTATTCAAGTTAAATATGTTTCACATGAGTCAAGGGAAAAGCCTACAGCTGTGAGGGGCTGATGATAGGTGCTGATGTTTTCTTTGTGAGAGAACATGATGCCTCCAAAGCCCTTTTGCAGCCAGTGCCTGGAGGTGTGACTTGGCATAGTGGGGACCTTGGGATCAGTGTGGGTTGGGGAGATGCAGAAGTCTACACTCTGGTTCTGAGAGCAGGTTGTATAACTATAATTATTCAGGTATGAAGTGGTCTGTGGTGGGAATGGACACCAGAATGTGATCTTATAGTCTCTGAAAATTTTCCCATTATACAAAGTCCATGAAACTCTTATTTCCATCTCAGTCTCCATTGATTTAGAAGGTAAAGATGCAGCCTTGGGTTCAGGGCTGGAAATTCCTGGGCAAGAAGTGGACCTAAGGGCATAGGGCTGAGGCTTTGCTTCGGGAAGAACAGATTTCTACTTGTTATCTACTAACTATAAATTCTTTTATCTTCTTCCCAATTAACTTGTTTTATTTCATGCTCTTGAGATGACTTATGAATTCAAATACCTTAGAGACAAATGTGAACATGACCCTATAATTTGACAGTAATTTCTAAATGTATTTGAATTCCAAACATTTTCATAATTTCACACTTTGGGAATTTTTATTTTCAGAGACTATTTTACCTCAGGACCTATGTATTAACTCTCACTCATTAACATCTGACGTACCTTGGGCTGTACAGAACATCTTCAAAATGATTACTGCTGAAACTCTAATTAGGGTTGATATTGCAGACAACCAACTAAAGTGGGTAGCATGTGCTCTTACCTTGTTAGCCCCCAGTGGCCTGGAAATTATAGACTCCCCCAATCATTCCCAGAGACAGGAAAGATGTTCTCATAAAACAGTCCATGCTTAGTTCTGAAATGTCTTCATACTATTTCTCCTGCTGTCTTCTCAGTGCCAAGTCTCTTAAGAGCTGCCCTACACAGTTCACTATCCAGGAACATCCACCATGTACATGTTCAGTTATTTTTTTCTTAGAAATCTCACTTTCTCTCCACTTCACAGGCTGGATTAAGTGTCTCTCCACTATGCCTACCTCCACCACGCAAACAATAGAAGTTATTCATCAAATAGTATTTAAGGGATACCCCTTCATTATTTGCTTGGTGCTAGGCACTTATGGGTACAGAATAGTTGTTAATAAATTTCCAATAGTATGTTTGCTCCTTGAAGATAAGTATTATATTTTACTCATTTTTCTAGCTCTAATTCCATGCAAACACATAGTAATTGCCCAATATGTCTACTTGTTTGACCAATAATTATTATACATGTTACACACATAGTTCCTAGCATCTCCTCAGGATGCAAAATGCTACCTACTTAGATAAATTTGTATAATACATTAGTAGAAAATAATAGAAATAGGGAAATGGCTCCTTCAGTCTAAAAAAATTTTTAAATTTACAAGAAATGTTGATGTAGGGAACCAGCAGTTAGCGTAATGGCTATGTCGCTGGACTCCTACGTAGTTGACCGCGGTTCACGTCCCGGATCCGGTGGCTTAAAACTCACGCCGGGCGCGTGTGCGTGTGTGCCCAAGATCCTGAGAGGAGAATGGAGGAGAAGGGATTGCGGCGTGACCATCCCCCCTGGGGGGTGATTTCTCGCTTTCTGTCTCTATGTCTCTCTCTGTCTGTCTGGCAAGTGCACGCGCCCTACAGTGAAAATCT
>NW_006204241.1:40459-45155 GCF_000334495.1 Tupaia belangeri chinensis
ATTTATGGAGAGGTTTTTGCTATAGGGCACGTGCGCTCGCCAGACAGACAGACAGAGACAGAAAGTGAGAAATCACCCCCCAGGAGAATGGCCACGCTGCAATCCCTTTTCCTCCATTCTCCTCTTGGGATCTTGGGCACACATGCACACGCACCTGGCATGTTTTAAGCCACTGGGTTTGGGACACGAACCGCGGTCAACTACGTGGGAGTCCAACAACATAGCCATTACACTAACTGCTGGTCCCTATATAGCCCTTTTGGAGAACAGTTAGCAGTTTCTTTCTCTTTTTAATTAGCCAGAGAGTGCATGTGCTCACCAGAGATAGAGACAGAGAGGGAAAGCAAAACAGTACCCGCATGGTTATGGTTGAGCCACAATCCCATCTCCTCCATTTCTCTCTCCTTTCAGAATTATGGGCATGCACATACCTGTGCTTGGCATGTTTTTCAAGATGCTAAGACTGAGACTTGAACTATGAATCCAGTCGTGTGAGATCTAGCAGCTTTAATCATGATGCCTCCAGCTGGTACCAGCTCGACAGTTTCTAATAAAACTAAACTTCCAGGGACCAGTAGTTGGTATAATGGTTATGTTGTTGGACTCCCATGTAGTTGACTGCAGTTTGAGTCCCTAACCCGGTGACTTAAACTCACACCAGGTACGTGTGCGTACGTGCCCAAGTCTCCGTGAGGAGAATGGAGGAGAAGGGATTGTGGCATGGCCATTCCCCTTGGGGGTGATTTCTCAATTTCTGTCTCTCTGTTTCCCTCTATCTTTCTGTATGAGTGTCTGCACTCTGTGACTGAAACTAATTGACTAAAGGATATAGAAACACAGTAAATGGATGTAAATATCAGATATAGTGTGTGTGAAAGAGTAGGGACTGAGGAAGGAAATTTAGAAGAAAAATAGAGAAGCAAAGCATTAATGGGACAAAGAAATGTGGAATTATCTGTTGAAGATATTTTATAGTTTTATTAACTGGACTAGGGAGAAATGTTCACCTGTTGAAATATTCACTTTGTAAGCTAAATATGTGTTGAATGTATAAAAGAACATGAAATTTAAAAAAAAAATAAATAAAACACACACACTCAAGTATTTTCTCACATATTTCTGAAAAACATGAAAACTGATTTTGCATCTGATCAAGGATAAGCTGGAGGGTGGCTAACATTTAGCCAATTTCTTGAAGTTGTTTAAAAAAAGTTAGCTAGTGGTTACAACAATTCTCTGCACGCTTTCATTGATTCACTTCATGGTTTTTATATCCTTTATCTTTCTAATTTTAATATGTTTGTTTCTGATAGCTTTTAATCTACTTTGCCCTTGTTTTTTGGAGTTTCTTGATGTGCTAAATAGTTTTGATGTGATGTCTTTCATCTTTGTTTTTCCACTCTGGAAAATTTTATCTTTTTCATAAGTTTACAACATTGTTAAATATTTTACCTAAATGTCGAGAAAGTGCCTAGACATGTTCACCAGAACTCAATAATTATATGAAGAGAACAAAAGGGCAAGACCTATTTGCTTCCAACCATTCACCCAGGTAGTCTTTATGGTCCATGCAGAGACAAGGCAGGCCTGCTATAGTATCCCCCTGCTGCAATTCTTCAAGGCACATGGCACATCCTCAGCATCTTTACTCAGTACATACTCATTATAGGTTATTCTTGGCTTTGTTCAACACATCAAAAGATGCACATCCATGTCACCTAAGGGTACAAATTTTGCATACATGAGACACTCAAGTTCTCCAAAAACTGGAGTGAGAGGTGTGTGAGTTATGGAACTGATTACCAGGGCATGGTCTGCTGGGTCACCTCTGGCCAGCTGCTCTCTACCACTGCCACCACCCTGGAGCTGCTGAGCATGGAGTCCTGTGAGCCCCAAAGGCCACTGATGCTGTTGGAGTGCTGAAGGAAGACTGCGTGGAGGATGCTCTCAGAAACCAGCTGCATAGGGCCTCCAGGAGGTGCTGGAATGATGAGGTCCAACACCTGAACTGGAAACCTGTCATTCCCTCCTGCCCCCACTCTTTGGTCCCTGTGCTGCTCCTGGAAGGTAGATCTGAGCCTGAGTCCAGGAGTGTAACCATTAGGAGTTGCTGAGCCACTTTGCCTGGGGCCCACTTTCCACACACTGGGGTAGGGCCCAAGCCCAGTACCCAGAGCACCTGAGGAGCTGAGAGAACAGTCAGGGCCAAGGCTTCACAGGTGCTCTCAGAGGCCCCACCCATCCAGGGCAAATGCCAGGTTCCAAAGGGAGCTAAGCATGGTAATGCTCTTCTTCTTGCAGCCAGTGGGTGAGACTGGTGTTCTAATTGGGAGCCAGAGATGGGGAGAGGTAAGAGAACAAGGGTCCTGCAGCTGACCTCCCGGTGGCCCCTGTGGGAGAGACAAGATCAGTGACTGTGAGACAGTCGCTATTTCATCTCTGATGGTCACAACTGCCAGGCTGTGTGTCCCTGGCCTCCACACAGCTTCCTCCAGGGGCCACTGCTAAAGCCACCTTCCTCCTGATCCCATAGGGATTCTTGGAGAAGTTCATTTGTTGTTACAAATTATCTTATTTTGGGGCCAGAAGATGGAGTGGGGGGTTGAAGCACTGCAGATGAAACACTACAAATTGAGTCCCTGACCTGGCAGCTTACTTTCTCACTTTCTCTCTCCCTCTAGAAATAATTATTTTATTTTATTGTCATTTTTTTTTTAATTTGACTAGAGAGAGAAAGGGGGAAGGAGAGAAAACAGTATTTTTTTTTTGAGAGGTGTTTGCTATAGGGCATGTGCACTTTCCAGAAAGAGAGAGACAGAGAGACAGAAAGTGAGAAATCACCCCCCAGGGAGGATGGCCATGCCACAGTCCCTTCTCTTCCATTCTCCTCTTGAGATCTTGGGTGCACATGCACATGTGCCTGGCATGAGTTTAAGCCACCATGGTGGACTACATGGGAGTCCAGGGACATAGCCATTATACCAACTGCTGGTCTCAAAAAAACACTTTTGAGATTTTTGGAATTGAGTCCTGCCAGGTTCAGGACTCAAACCACAGTCAGCCATGTGAGAGTTCAGCACCTTAACCACCATACCACCTGTTGGCAAACTAAATCATAATTTTATTATTATTATTTTTAATTTTTACACTTAATCACTATATATTACTGTGCTTGTATCTCTAAGCATAATTTCTGCAACATTCCACAAATTTTGGTATAATCTGTTTCCAGTTTTGTTTCAGGTATTTTTGTTGGTTATCCAGCAGGTGGCATAGTGGTCCCCAAAGTTCTCGACCTGGAAGCTTGGAAATCAGGTAGGTCATGTGTGTGTGGGTAACCAAAGTCACCACAGGAGACTAGAAGAGAAGGGATTACAGCATGGCCATCCCCTGAGAAGAGATTTCTTATTTTCTAATAAAAAAATACAATTTTTTAAGAGAAAAGTTGGCACCAAACAGGTTCAGAGTTATCATAAAATTTACCCTGTTTATTACTGGGGGATCTGCTAATCTCTATCAGAGTTACAAGTTCATATTATGTGGTCCACAGCCTTACTTTGTACTATAAACACTACCCTAAAGGCAATGTATTTCCAGAATCTTCTCAGGGTACACTTATAAAAATAAATGATGCATATACATTATACATATTTATGGGGTTCGGTGTGATTGTTCAATACATAAATGCAATGTGTGATGATCAAATCAGGTTATTGCATACAGACCATGTCAAGTATTTATTATTTCTGTTGGAAACATTATAAATTGTTTTACATTTTTAAGATATATTGCAAATTATTTTAACTATATTCACCCTAGGATGCTGTAGAATACAAGAACACATTTCTTCCATTTAACTATAATTTTGTACCTTTATCCACCCTTGTCCTATGTTCCCCTTCCCCCATTATTCCCACCCTCCCCCAGACACTAGCTGACCCACTATTTCTTAGGTTGTTTTTTAATTTTTAAAAATTTTTTTGTCATTTAGGATATTGCGATATGACATGTGCATTTTCCAGAAAGAGACAAAGAGACACAGAGAGAGGGAAAGTTATAAATCACCTTCCAGAGAGGATGGCTGTGCCACATGTTGCTAGCATGATTTTCAAGCTGCCAGGTCTGGTACTGGAAACGCAGTTGGCCTTTTGGGATTTCAGCACTTACCCACTATGCAGCCTGCTGGTCCTGTAACTCATTATTTTTACTAGATATATTCTAGACTCCAGATATTAGTAACACCAGTAATATTTCTTTGTGTGCCTGGCTTTGCAGTTGTAGAAAAAGTAATTTGAAATTTAAATAAAACCACAAAAGGCAATGACTGGCTAAAGCAATCCTAAAAAGACAAAGAAACACAACAAAGAAACAAAGAAGACCTTGAAGAATTACACTACCAGCCTTTAAATACCTACAAAATTCTATGAACAAAAATAACATGAGAATGGCAAAAACAAAACAATAAACACAGATACATAGGCCAATTTAATAGAAAAGAAAAACTGGAAATAACCACTTTTTACATTCCACTGATTTTCTTTTTTACAAAGAATTATTTTATTTAACTTTATTTAATATTTTGATTATTATTTATTTTTAATTTGACCAAAGAGAAACATAATGAGAAAGAGAGTGAGAAAGCAAGCCACCAGATTTTGGACTTAAACTGAGGTAAACCATGTGGGAGCCCAGTAGA
>NW_006204241.1:45201-46738 GCF_000334495.1 Tupaia belangeri chinensis
CAGAGGCAACAAAAGCAAGAAGGTACAACAGATATATAGCAAATTAAAATTATTCTGCACAGGAATTAATCAACAGGAAGAAAAGATACCCCATAGGAGAAGCTAGAAGTATGTTAGATCTGTTCATCTAAGGAAAGATTAATATTCAGAGTATATAAGAAACTCAATAAACTCAACTACAAAAAGAATCCCTGATTACAAAATTAAGTCAAGACATAAGTAAACATTTCTAAAAAAGACACACAATGGCTAAGTATGTGAAAAAAAATACTCAACATTCCTAATTACCAACAAAATATAAATCAAAGCTACAGTGAGGTTTCACTTAACCCCCATTAGAATGGCCATTTTTTATGAGACAAAGAATAACAAATGTGAAGTGATGAATTATGACACACTGAAAAGTTGAGTCACATAGTAAGATTTATAGTTTAAATCTCAAGACTTCCCTGAGTACACATGTCATAATTGTACCCATAATCTGGGTTTCACTATGGCTGAAGGTGTTTCAATAATACATTGAGACCCTGGCAGAGTGCTTGTTTCTCTGTCTATGTTCTCTCTTTTTCTCTTTTTCTGTTTTACTAATGAAAATAATAAACTTGGAAATGATTTTTTTTATTAATCAGGGGGTTCCCTTAGGGCACATGTGCTTGCCAAAGAGATAGAAACAGATAGGGTAAGTGAGAAATCACCACCAATGGAGTTATTCATGCCACAGTCCCTTCTCCTCCATTCTTCTATCAGAATTTTGGGCACACACACACACACACACACACACACACACACACACTCAGTGTATTTATAAGCTGTCAGGTCCAGGACTCAAATCGTGGTCAGTCATGGAGAAGTCCAGTACCTTAATCACCTGCTGGTCACTTCTAAAGAATTTTTAAAAGTAAACAGTGCTGAGCTAACAAATGGTGTGGTGAAGGTGCTGGATCTCACATGGTCAACTACATGGTTCAGGTCCCTGACTGGATGGTTTAAAAAGCACACCAGACATGTGTTTGTATTTTTCTTTACTGATATCTCTTGTTGGAGAAATATTTTTTATTAAAGAAAGGTGTCAATTACTGATATATAAAAATATATTCTAGTAAAAGCCAGATCAGAGTTAGGTTTTTGCAGGAATTTAACTTAAATAATTATTTAAGTAAATTTATAAGGGTTAGTGCATTTTGTCATTGCACATTCAAGTATTTTAGGTGAACTGAACTTTTTCAGTATTGAGAAAAGGATAAGTATCCATTTAGAATGTTCATGTAATATTTGAAGAATTTTGTGGTGTTATTGATTCAGGTTATACAGAACATATATCAAGGTATATAATATGCAATTTTATATCTAATATTTGTTATATATAAAATAATATGCCTAAGTATTTTTAACCATGGAGGTGCATTATAAATCAATAACAATATGCAAACAGTTGTGCCTGTGTATTTGGACTTAATATAAGTACATCATTATTAACAACTATATTTAACATATATTTACTATGAAAGTCATTTCCTAATTGAATTGTCTAACCACT
>NW_006204242.1:0-9527 GCF_000334495.1 Tupaia belangeri chinensis
GAATTTTTTCTCAGTTGAAAAAAATAAACATATATATTAAAAATAATAAGGCCTAGGACCAGCAGTTAGCGTAATGGCTATGTCGCTGAATTCCCATGTAGCCAACCACAATTCGAGTCCTGGACCTGATGGCTTAAACTCACGCTGGGCATGTGTGCGTGCATGCCCAAGATCCTGAGAGGAGAAAGGAGGAGAAGGGATTGCGGTGTGGCCATCCCCCCCGGGGGGGGTGATTTCTCGCTTTCTGTCTCTCTGTCTCTGTCTTTCTGGCGAGCACACGCGCCCTATAGGAAAAAAATCTCTCCAAAAAATAAAATAAAATAAAAATAATAAGGCCCAGCCACAATAGCATGTGCTGATAGATGCGGCTACTTTGTAGGCAGAGGCTTTGTGTAAGGCCCAGGTTTGATTCCTGGCCCACACTAAAAAGCCTGCTGTGGTGGCAAATGCCTGTAAGGCTAGGTCCTCAGGAGGCTGAGACAGGCCACACTGAGATGTCATGTCTCCCATCTCAGCTCAGCCTATGTCTCCTGGCAGAAGTGGAGCACCCAACCTGTGGGTGAGGTGTGTAGTGCTGCACACTGGGATAGGCCCTAGGGAGGGGAGTTTTCCTGTAGCTGTGGTAGGGATTATGTGGCTTAAAGTAGATGGGGAGGCTCCCCATGCTCAGATGTGAGAAGATGTGCAGGCTACTTGGCTATGTCGTGTGGTTTTGCTTGCTTTCATAGTAGACAGTGTGTCACAAGAGAGAGAGACAGAGAGCGACACCCTAGCCATGGTCCCATCCCACCGCAATCTCCTCAGCCCTGCAGCTCCTCAGGTCTTCAGTGTCCAGTGAATTTTCAGACTGACCCCAGAATTTGAACCCGCAGTAGACCACATGGCTTCCAGCCCTTCAGGGCACCTGTATCACTGCTGTGTCCTGGGAGCTTGGCTTGGACACGATTTCACAACCCTTGGGTAAGAAAGGCAAGCAGCAAGATGGGTAGCTAGAAGACAGCATTAGAGCAGCTCTGTCGAGGGCCCTGGGAAGTGGTGGGCCAGGTCCCAGCTGTAAGTGGCACCTCACTGGTCCCCCTTCCCTTCCGGCTGCTGTATGAACAAGTATGAAGCATGTGAGGACATGGCCTCTGCTGAGTAGCTCAAGAAGAAAGAGAGAAGAGTAACATGCACCCTCCCCTGCAGCTAACCTGGCCTCCCTGGCCTCCCTGGCCTCCCCCCCTCCTGTGGCATTGGGGCCAGCTCACCTTCAAGCAGCCCATCGGTGTCTTTGCACATCCTGTGCCTCTGCGTAGACTTATTTCTTGTCATTTGGATGGCAGCTGAAATGTTCCCCTGCCAAAAAGGCCTCATCTTGGCTGCTCACGTGTGGTTCTGTCTTCATTGCTTACACACGTACACATGCGCACGCTCAGCAAGAAGGAAGCTGGAGCAAGCAAGGTACAGCTCTCCTTGTAACCTTGGTTCTGTTTTTCCCTTTTGTTATGTCAGAGGTCATACGTGTGCGCAGGGAAGAGAGAGCTAGGGAACCCTCCTGATGGGCCTGGCCATGCAGCAATTCATTTTCCTCCAGTTCTCCATCCTGTCAAATAGCGTCTGCTCGCAAGCTCCGCAGCTTCTTTCGGCAGCCTCCCAGCTGTCCCTGCACTCCATGCTCATCTGGACCAAGGTCTCGGGGGTCTGCATAGTTGCCCCTCGGCATCATCCCTGGCCAGCGCCAGCCTCCAGGAGTGAAGCCAGATACCCAGGTGGGAGAGCTGCAAGAAGTCAGCCCACCTGTGCTATTCTGCTTGGCCCCGGGTTTAAGACAAGGGATTGCTCCTTTGGGCCCTGGCATGGCACTGCCTCTTCTGTCCCTTCACAGGCTGCAGGGGGTGGGTCTCCATTCCTGCCAGCCCTCCTGCCCCCTTAATTTTGACTCTGAAGGGTTCCTCCAACACCTGGCTGTTCTAGAAACCAGGTTCTCCCCTGCCAAGACTGAAGATTGGTCTACAAGGAGTTTGTTTTCCGGAAGCTGCAGGCTGAAGCCAGCTCCCTTGAAACCCATCTGCCATTGGCCCGGGAGGCTTGCACTTCTCCTGGCTTTGGAAAGGGCAGGAAGGGGGTTGGCACAGAGGAGCAGCCCCCTCCATGGCTCCTGGGAGCCCAACAACAGGCACCATTGAGGTCCTCAGACTTGTCTCCCACATGCCAGACATCAGGTCAGGCCCGGCCACTCCCTCCCTGCTGTACCCTCCTTTCCTCCGAGTGGCCCCAGATGGTCCCACCCCAGGTCCTGGAACTAGGTGGATGCACAGCATAGACCACGTTCTAAACACAGACTTGGATGGCTGGAAGGGTCAAGGGTGAATGGAACCTTGGACTTTCTCTTTTCTTAGAAGACAGCAGATACCACCACGGAAGCTCCAGCAGCACATCTAACTGGGATGAGTTCTCACGGAGCAAGTTTCTAGAATTTATAGGATTACAGCCTTTCAAATTTTTCACTTGATGTTTAAAATTTTATAACTGATTTATTATGTTACCACATTGACCCAATTCAATGAACTATATAACCAAGTAGGAATAACTTCAGGAATGAGTTAAAAAGGGATGACAGGGAACTAGCAGATGGAGTAATGGTTACATTGCTGGACTCCGACGTAGTCGACTGTGGTTCGATCCTGGATCTGGCGGCTTAAAACTTACACCAGGCACGTTTGCGTGCATACCCAAGCTCCCGGAGAAGGGATTGCGATGTGGTCATCCCCCCTGGGGAGTGATTTCTTGCTTTCTGTCTGCCTCTGTCTCTCCAGTGAGCACACTGCCCTATAGCAAATATCGCTCTTTAAAAAAAAGGGTAACAACATATAGATATGAAAAGTTATTTGCTTTTTGCTAAGCTTATATCCAAACTTACCTCCTATGGTATCTATCAATTCCTAATTCCTCTCAAAATACAAGACCTACATGTTTAACTATCCCATGTTATTCAAGTGTAGCATTAAGATAGACGTTTTGGGCCAGCTGATGGTGTGGTAGCTAAGGTGGCTGGATCCCACATGACCAACTGCATGGTTTGAGTCCCAGATCCAGCAGCTTGAAAAACACTCTGGGCACATGTGTGTGCATGCCCAAAATACTGAGAGGAGAATGGAGAAGGAGGGATTGTAATGTGGCCATCCCCCCGGGAGGGAGGAGGATGATTTCTCGCTTTATGTCTGTCTCTCCTGTGAGCGCAAACGCCCTACAGCAAAAAAAAAAAAAACCTTTAAAAAAAAAAACTAAAAAGGAAAAGAAAGTGTTTTTAGTGTATAGCCAATTTGGAAACCAACATGACTTTTTTAAAGTTTCTTTCTTTCTTTCACAAGCAAACAGGAGAGACAGAGATAGGCATTCCCAACAAGGTCTTGCTATTGCGATCCACTACCTTCTGTAGCCAGCCCAGAGTTGTGGGCATGTGTGCACCTGGTTTACTTGGGGAGGCCTCCTCTGGGGGTCAGCCTTTCAGGGTATCACATACCACTGTACTACTATCCAGCCCCCAAGAGAAATTGTAAAGAATTTGTAAGAAGTAGGGAAAACAGTTAAATAAGACATGAGCTTACATTTTAAGACTTCTAAATCAGGGAAATGCTTCAAATTACTTTGTTTGGATTACTTTTTCTTTTTCTTTTTTAATTTTTTTTTTGCCAGAGGGTGCAAGTGCTCCTCAGAGGGACAGAAGGAAAATGAGAAATCACCCTGAGTCCCACCTGGGGGGGATGGCCACACCTCAATCCTTTCTTGTCTATTCTCCTCTTGGGACTTTGGGTATGCTCATACACCAGGTGTGAATTCAGAACCTTGGCTACTATACCATCTGCTGGTCCTATAGATTACGTTTTTTTTTGTTTTTTTTTTTAGAGGTTTTCGCTATAGGGCGCATGTGCTCGCCAGACAGAGACAGAAAGCGAGAAATAACCCCCTAGGGGGGATGGCCACGCTGCATTCCCGTCTCCTTCATTCTCCTCTCGGTCCTCTCGGGAGCTTGGGCACCCACGCACATACACCCAGCATGAGTTTTAAGTCACCGGGTCCGAGACTCGAACCGTGGTCGACTACATGGGAGTCCAGAGACATAGCCATTACGTTAACTGCTGGTCCCCATGGATTACTTTTTAAAATGCAGAGCATATACTTCTTGCTTAGGTGTTCTGTTAGTTATTATTTCCACACTTTGATTCTATGCAGTATTTTTCTTAAGTTAGTGGACAGGAAAGTGTGAAAGAAACTCCTAAGTGCATCCACACTTTGGGAGTGTTTCTTTTTTTGTTTTAAGAATTACTTATTCATTCATTCATTCATTTTAATTTGATCCGAGAGAGACAGAGAGAGAGAGAGCGAGCAAAGTGAGAAAGCAAGCCACCAGGTCTGGGACTTGAACTGTGGTCAGCCATGTGGGAGTCCAGTGCCTTAACCACCACACCACCTGCTGGTCCCAGGAGTGTTTCTGTTTATATTTTTCCCACAGGGAAAATGAATTTCACGTTAAGTGAATCTCATCACAGTAAAATGTGTTTTGAAACAAATATACTTTCTTACAATGCAGGTATTCTGACATATGCATTTCTTTATTGTAAAACAAGAAAGCAGTAAATGACAGCGCCAGGGCAGGGATGAGCAGCAACTGTGCTCCCTGTGCACCCTTCAACTGAGCTCAAAGAGCCAGGATGCCTGGAGTCCTGGAGAAATGTGGATGTGTCAGGGGATCTGAGGGAGCTGAGGGCACGCCACCTCTGGGACACTGGCTCACCGGATCTGGTGTGATGTTGAGAAGGCACAGGGAAGGGAAGTGGATAGATAAGCTGGCTGGCTGGCATGAGGCCCCCACCCCACCATGTACTGCCAGCCCTCACCGTGTACTTGTCCCACTTCTTCTCGGGGTCGTAGGGCTCCCAACGGCTGGCAGGAAAGATGTGCTTGTTCTTCTCATACCAGCTCCTCAGCACCACCTTGCCCGCGTGTGACTGAGGAAGGGAGATGGCCCAGGCACTGCTGCTCACGGCCCACCTGCCCTATTCTCCTGCTCCTCCCACCCCGGCCCAGTGCCCCCAGCACCACTGTACCTCATCCTTCTCCACGGTGGCATCACTGAGCAGCCGCACGTCGTCATGAACGTCGAAGTTAAAGAGTGGTCCTGCAGGGCAGCAGCAGACCTCCCAATGTCACCTGCTGCCCCGGAGGGAACATAGGGGCCTGATCCTAGGGAGCAGGGCTGGGTCGGGCACACTCACCACTCTTCCCTCGCGCCTTGGTGACGATGAAGTCGTAGAAGCTGTGGTGCTAGGAACCCAGGGCAGGGAAGCAACATCTCGGTGGCCCATCTCAGCCTCTCCCACCCTGGCCCACAGGCTGGACCCACAAGCCCAAGCCCAAGCCCAAGCCCAAGCCCAAGCCTGGAGTGGAGCAGGCTGAGACTTACATGGGGGATGATTAAGTCCTCCTTGATGTACATGAGCTGCTCCACCCCTGCTGACCTGGGGGAGAGAAGGAGGGCATGGGGCCCTGGGTTGGGCTGACAGCCTCCTCTGCCAGTGACAGGCTGGATGTGGTGGCCACACTGCTCCCAGGGGCCCCCAGTGGTATGCCGGGATGACTCCCCCACTGTCCTTCACTTCTCCACAGAGGCAATGAAGAAGAGCATGACCTTCCTCTCCTGGGAGCCTCTTGCTCCCCAGGGGCACCCTCCTCCCGGGCACTTTACCTGAGCTCACTGAAGTCTTTGCGCAGGATCTCGAGTGCCTTCTGCAGGAACTGCTGCATTGTATTGCCCTTTTTCATCTGCAGGTGCAGCGGGGGGATGGGGAAGGGAAGACAGAAACTAGAGAGGGGCTCAGGGCAGCCAGCACTGCCACATGGGCCGGGTCCTCTCCCCTGCCATGCTCAGCACCACCAGAGGTGCCCACAGGCAGGGCTGTCAGTTCGTTCCCACTGAACCCACCTTGACAGTGCGCCGGTGCCCAGAGCCATCCCAGTAACTGAAGGTGATCTCTATCTCCTCGCCTGTGAAGCAGAGGTGCCTCTTGGTCCTCCAGACCCAGGCAGCCCTGCCCCCCAAGAGCTCCTCAGGGTCCCTTAAACCAGTGCTCACTCTTGATCTTCTCCTGCTTGGCCTCCCACTCCTGCCGAAGCTCTTCCCGGAGCCGGTTCTCCTCCTCCTGGGAGAGGAAATGGACAAAGGAGTGTAGCCTAGAGCTGCCCGTTCTCTGAGAGGGAGCCTCCAGCAAGGCCAGAGTCATCAGGGTAAGGTCGGGTGGCCTTTACCTCACGGTCTCGGTCAGGCAAGAAGCTGGTGTCCACATCCGGGTTCTTTCCCAGCTTCCTCTTCTTGGTGGTGACCTCTGCAGCAAAAGGAGGCAGAGGACATCTTGGCCACAAAAATGGTTCTGGCCGCACAGACTCCGGGTCCCTGGGCATGCATTGAGAACTGCTGACCCAGAAGGCAAGCCCAATCTAGGACCTCGGCTCTGGGGGCAGCAGGCACAAGGTTCTCACCCATTGTGGCCACAAGGAGAGCTCTAAACAGAAAAACTTTACCGTAGCTACTGGTGCACACAACGTCAAGTCACAAGGCAACTGGCAGGTCTCTGCTCCTGCCAGCCGGGCCACTGCCCTCAAATCCATCACACCCAGCCTGCGGCACCATTGCTGCACATCAGCTTCCACAACAGCTCAGGCGTGCCGCCACGTCCTGCTTCAAGTTCTCCTCTCTGGCTAATGAAACTCCCCTCAAGGGTCCTGCTACATGACACCTCTCCTGACCTCTGGCCTGGCCCAAGTGTCCTGCACACACAATGACTCATGTGCCCCCAGCCAGGAAGAGCAGGTATGCAGGACACGGGAGTGCTGGGCTGGCTTTGGCCTCACTCCCAAGCCCTGCTGTTGTCCCTGAGGCCTACAGTGGCCAGCCAGCAGCCACTCTCTTTCCACGGCTGTGTAAAGTTACACTGAACAGAACTAACAACTCAGCACCCAAGTCACATGAGTCACGTGACCAGGGCCTAGCCTTGGGCAGCACACACGCGGGTACCTCCACTTCACAGGAAGCCCGGCTGGCCAGCTGGGCCCATGATCCCTCCTCCCTCCTCGGTCTATTCCATATGGCACTGCTGAAAAGCACATTACTTTTGCTATAGGGTACATGTGGTTGCCAGAGAGACAGAGACAGACAGAGGGAAAGTGAGAAAGCACCCCCAAGAGGGATGGCCACACTGCAATCTCTTCTCCATTCTCCTGTCAGGGTTCTAGGCATGCACACACATGCGCTTGGTGTGTTTTTCAAGTCGTCGGGTCTGGAACTCAAACCATGCCATTGGCCATGTGGGATCCAGCTGTCTACTTCCACGTCACCTGCTGGCCCCCTGGAGCCTTCTTGACTGGTGCCAGACTTGTTCTCACAGCCTCTGGCACTGGAGGTGCCTGCCCAGCAGGCCAGTGAGCCCCTACCTCACTGCACGTGGCAGCCTGGACTCCCTGCCTTCTCTTGCCCCATGTGAGGTTTGGGAGCATGAGTGAAGCTGAGCCATGGCCACGCTTTTTCCTCCTATAGCCAGAAACCCAGGATAGTTCTGGTGGGCAGGCCTGCCCTCACCTTCCCTTTCCAGCTCCTCCTCATACACGGCCATCTCCTCCTCCTCCTCGCCTCCTTCCTCTTCTTCCTCAAGGGTGAAAGACAGGCTGGAGATCTTCCGCTTGGCTTCCTTCTTCCGCTCCTTCTCACGCAGCTTCTCCAACTTCCTACCAAGGTGCAATGGCCGCTATCGCACACCACACTGCTACTCGTGGCCCCTTCCGTGACCCAGAGCCACGTGTGTGCTCAGGCTGAGGCTCCCCTGCACCCTAGAAGGACTGAAGTGCCCTGGGTCACTGGAAGCTCATAGGGAGGTCTCAGATCATGACCCAGTTGGGACAGAAGGACATGGGGGTCACAGGACAGAGAGGAATGAGCAAAGGCAGGTTGTTCAGGTCCCTGGGAGGGTGAGAGGCAGAAAGAGGAAGACAAACCACACGGCTGAGGAGACTGGTGGGGCTCCAAGGGGTGTAGAGAGAAAGGCAAATCGGATGTTTCTCCTGTTCCCAAAGCAGGACAGCCCCCACCCCGCCACGGTGCAGGAACAGCCTGGCACACAGCCCCGGCCCCCGAGCACTGGGGGGGGGGGGAGTCCCCCCAGCTGCAGCTCCTTCGACTGCTCCTTCTTGGCCAGCTGCTTCTCCCGCTCCTTCACCAATGCCTCTTGTTTGGCCTTCATGTCATTCAGGGTCACAAGACCTGTGCAGCGAGATGAGGGGGAAGACCTGTCCACCAGGGCTAACGAAGGAGCAGCCCCTAGGCCCAGGAGAGGAGGCCAATGTGCCCTGCTCACCCACGGTGCTTGACTTGAGCTCTGCCTCCACGGCATCATAGTGTGCGGAGAACTTCTTGTCAATGTTGGATTTCATTATGTTCTCCTGATGGGGAGGGGACAGAGCTGTGACAAGAACCCTTGCCACCTGCCCACCCCCCCCCCCCATGAGAGGGGCAGGGTCGCCTTTTGGGCGCATGACATGACCTTGAAAAGACCTGTCCCCTTTCCTTTGTTCTGTGAGACTGGGAGGGGCTCTTCCAGGGCTCAGGACATCCAATGGGGTCGTTTCCATTCAGTCCCTGCAGTAGTTGGACCCTGCCAGTCTCCCGCTGAGGACCAAGGCACCCCCTGGTCCTGGCACCATGGCCCCTATTGACCTTTGGTCTATTTCATACCTACCCTTTAGGCTGAGGCTCCTGGGGACACACACCCCCACCAAGGGGTGTGAGGAAAGGGCAAAGAAAAGAACATGGGAAGGGGGAAAGTCCCTCCCTCCGCGATTTTCATTCCTCCCAGCCCCAGGTGTTGCCAACAGCTCCTGCTAAGGCCTCTTCTCTCCTGCCCCAGCCCCAGTTCCAGCCCACTTGGTACCATGTGCCCCAGAGACAGTGAGGCCAGGGTTAGGGTTAGGGCTGTAAACTCTGAAAACTCAGCACAAAGGAGGATGGGGGGCCTCACTCACCTGTGGCAGGGGCCTGCTTGCCCCTTGGCCCTAAGTCTCTCCCCTCCTGCTGCGTCTGCCCTATAGGCTCCAGCTCAGAGCTCCTCTGTCAGCCAGCCCTTCCTGACTGCCCACCATCACTGGCCACTCACTGAAGCGCTGGGGAGCCACTGGCACCCCGGAGGCTCAAGCCTGCCTTTACTGTCTGGCCTCAGTATTCACTAGAACCGCGCAGACGCCCGGCTCTGATGGCAGAAAGACCAGAGCCAGGAGTCTCAGAGGCAGGACGGGGTTCTAGGGAGCTCTGCTCCCGCCCCAGTGCCACCAACACAAACATGACTGTGGCTCCCTCCAGCCTGAGATGGCCTGACTCCGGGCCCATTGTACAGATGATAAGGTGTCAGTGACTCGCTTCTGTCCCCTGCCGGTCAGTGAGCAAGGGTCCCGCCCCACGGCTCTGCAGCTGACCCCGAGTCAGCGCTCCAGCCAGCCCGGGCCGT
>NW_006204242.1:9883-17404 GCF_000334495.1 Tupaia belangeri chinensis
GCTGGGCCTTCAGTCCTCTTTTTTTTTTTTTAAAGAATTTATTTCCATTTGTTATTTAATTTGACCAGAGACAAAGGGAAGGCGAGAAAGCAAGCTGCCAGGTCCGGGACTCGAACTGCAGTGGGCCCTGTGGGATCCAGCACCTTTAACCACCACCCCACCTGCCAGCCCCCAGTCCTCTTCTCTAGGAGACACCAAGGCTGGCCCGGGCCCAAGGTCAGACCACTTGTGGTGCTGGCCCCTCCTGGCCCAGCGGGTGAGCTCCCTCCCCCCACCCCTAGCTTCTTCTTAATCCAGAACTTGGTTTCCCCCTGCTTCCTTCCAAATTGGCCTGGAAACTGGTACCCCATGGCCCTGCTTCACCTTGACTCCCACCCAAGGCTGGTCCTAACCCCTATGCTTTTTCTGGTCAGAGGCTGGCTCCTAGTTCCCCCTACTTCCTCCGGAGACCCAGAGGCTAGGGCCCTAACCCCTTCCAATTCCTGGAAGTTGACCACAAGGCACAGGAGGGGGGCAGGTTCAGGTCCCCCTAACTTCCTCTGCAGTGACCCCTGAGGTCTGCAGTCCTCATCCCAGCACTCAAGTGGGTGGCCTTAGATGGGTCAATGTGACTTCATCTTCTTCTCTGTAACAAACACCCCCCCCCCGAAGAATGTCCCCTTTCACAGAGTGGAGGGAAGCTAGGCCCAGCCAGGCACACAGCTCTGGCGTGAAATACCTAAAGATCCAGGCTCAGGTTTCAACACAACTTTATTGGGAGGTTCTGTTTTCTGTGAAATACACTAGAGGTTGGGGATGGGGACACATTCACTTTGCGAGATAAGGGTTTCCCACCACAAAAGGAAAGGCATAGGGCGGGCTCAAGGGTGTGGATCCACTCCCCACCCCCTTCTGCTTTGCTCCCATCTCTTCTCTCTCAGCAAGTACCAGAGAACACAAAGACAAGAAACAGAACAGCAAGAACAACCTCCAATGGGCTATGCCCACCTTCTCCCCTCAGAGGCTACCCAGGGGTGAGAGGGGCCTGGGCAGCTCCTTCTGCAACCCGTAGGCCGCACCAGAGGCTCAGAGGGGTGGGCCCAAGTTAATAAATTAGAATAAATTAGGGGAGAGGGGAGAGGGAAGGAGAAAGGAATACAACTTTGTGCTGGGAGGACCCCTTCTCTCCAACGGTAGAGAGCTGGTGGGGGATGCAGGGGGTATCTCCAAAGGCCACTACAGTGGGATAAGAGCGGTGGGGGTAGAAGTCAGCTTTTCCTCCACGTTCTTCCCAAACAGAGCAGAAGGATAAGGGGTGGGAGGAAAGACACACACAAGAAAAGGAACCCTCTTTTCCTAGGATAAAGAAGGGCCAAAAAAGAGGATGCTATCCAACCCCCCATCTCCCAAACCACTGCAAAGGTTAAAGACTTGGTCAGTGAATCAATGGGGTGGGTGATGGGAATGTGGTGGGGGAAGCAGAGGATGCTGGGAACAGGGGTACCCAGCCATGCTGTCTCCCCAGCCCTTGAGGAGAACAGACAGGTGGGGAAGGGCAGCAGGGGCAGGAGGGTCAGCAATCACTGGTCAGCTTCTCCAAAGACGTCGTTCTGTTTGCGCTTCATGTTCTCAAAGTCAAAGGCTGAGCCAACCATGCGTTTGTAGATGTCTTTGATGTCATTGCAGGTGGTCTCAAAGTGTGTAGTGGCATCATACGAGCAGGAACAGAATACCTGGAAAGTGCCAGAGCCCAGGGCCCCAGGTGAGTTGGGGAGGGACCTGGGTGGACAACCAGGAGCCAAGGTCAGGACAAGCTGCTTACCTGGCTCTCAGAACCATCATCAATGGGTTCATACAAATCACTGATAGCCACAAACCTGAGGGGCAGAGGAAAGGGAGGAGACAGACCTCATAACAGGCCTCACCCTCCTGGTCCCCACCCCCCAGCTCCTGGGCTCCCCGCCTTGGTCCCTGCCCAGCCCCTCACTTCTGGTCGATGGGCTCCAGCAGCTCCAATGCTGGCTCCACCTCCTTCTCAGGCTCGGTGGTCTCTACCGTGGTGCTGGCAATGGCAATGTACTTGCCCTGTGCGGCCACGTTGTGCGCGTAGGAGATCATGCACACGTAGATGTCTGCCCAGGAAGTGAGCTGTCAATTCTGAGAGGCTCTTAGGGAGCAGGGCACAATTCCAGCCACCTGCCCCTCACCAGCCCTGTTCAGTGGGTGGGCAGCACACAGGCTGTCAACTCCTACTGAAGGAAAGAATCCAGGCCACCCAATCCCTGAGGCCCAAAGTGATGGTGAGTGTAATGCAGGTCCCATCTCTTCTGTGGAAGAGTCATGGGGGGAATGCTAAGGCTGATGGCGAGAGGCAGAGAAACCACGAAGAGAAGATGTGGGAGGAGATCACACCATGGCCAGCCTACCTGACTTCCGGTTGACCTGGTTCTGGGGGATAATGATTTGGCAGGAGTTGGCCTCGTTGGTGTTCTTGATGGGGTGGCTGAGGATGCAAATGATGCGGACAACCTGGCCAGCCTTCCGCACACGGTCTGGAATGTAGCTGGGGTCGCAGATCAGCTGCTTACAGCGAGCCACCTACAAAGGCACCAGAAGGCCTTGTCCCTATCAGATCACTGCCTCAGGGGGTCATGGGGCTGGATGGGGGCGCTCCTCTGCACTGTCACCTCTATCCTGCTGGCAGCCCAAGGCAGCCTAGAGGTGCAAACTGACATATAAGGCTGGTGACCCCCTGCTGAGCCACTGTGAGCAGAACAACTTCTGCACCACTGACGAAGCAGGTGACCTTTAAGAGCTACCTCCAGCCAACAGACATGGTACACAGACTTCTCTTGGACCTCCCATTCTAAGCTCTGAGGCCCTCAGGACTGCAGAGAAGCAGCCCAGTGAGTTAGGCTAGGGAACATCACCGCGCTACACTGCGGGTGAGGCTTACCTCTCCCTCAGACTTCACCCCCACCACCTTGCCGTTCTCCATGATGATGTCATCCACAGGTTTGTTCAGCATATATGTGCCCCCGTAGATGGCACTCAACCTATGAAAGGAGAGTGACAAGAACGTTACCCCAGGAAACACAGGGCCCAAGGACACTGCACGCCGCTTTCCACTGAGGTGCAGAGAAGGTTACCCCAAGCAGGAGAGATCAGGAGACCATGTGGTTCATCCCAGCTGCCACTGTCACAAACTCTGGATCCGGGACCAGCAGTTAGTGTAATGGCTATGTTGCTGGACTCCCATGTAGTTGACTATGGTTTGAGTCCCAGACCCGGTGGCTTAAAACTCACACCAGGCACGTGTCTGTGCATGCCCAAGATCCCCAGAGGACAATGGAGGAGAAGGGACTGCGGTGCGGTCATCCCACCTAGGGGGTGATTTCTCACTTTCTGTCTCTCTTTCGAACGCATGTGCCCTGTAACGAAAACCTCTCCAAAAAAAAAAAAAAAACAAACTCTGGACCCACCTTAGCATGCTCCTTCCTCTCTAGAGCTGCCACTCCAAATATTTTGCAAATGGCCAGAAGTGGCCTGAGGGAGCAGCCCCACACAGAAACAGTCTGCAGACCAGAACAAAGGCCTCTCCAGAGGAATTCCAGCTCAGCTTTGACTCAAGGTTCCAGCACCTGTCGCCCAGTCCTAGTGCTGCTAAAAGCTGAGCCACCCACTTACAGAGACCTGGTTCTTCAAGTTTGCACTTCAATGCATTGGGGCTGCAACCCTCACTCAAGGATGAAGCAAAGTGAGTAACAATCGCGATTCAAGAGTAGCAAATGCTACACACTCATTGTTGGCCTATGGTCTGACTCAGTAATGTCCACTGGGAAAAGCCATGCCCTCACCTTGCGAAACCCTGGGGCAGCTCACCCAGGCCATAGAGTGGGTATAAATACGGGCTCTTGCCATATCGAGCCAGGGACTCGCTGTATAACTTGATGCGGTTGATGGTCTCAAGACAAGGCTGGTCCAGATAGCTGGGGGGACAGAGGTCAGAGAAGATGTTCCAACAGCACCACCCCCACCTCACCCCCACACAGGCACCAGGGTAACCTCCCCAGCCCGCTGGATGGCCTGGGGAAGAGGGGATCAAATGCAGGGGAAGGATGGAAAAGGCGACAGGTGAGCCTGTGGCTGAGCATGAGCGATGCAGGGATTGGAGGGGAAGGGGGTTGGGTGCAGCAGGGCAAGGGAGCTGCCACCATGCCGGCTTTTCCTCCCTCACTCGTCAGTGCGGTAGAGTGCCAGGGCGTGGCCAGTGAAATCTATGACATCCTGGCCCAGGTCAAACTTCCGGTAGACATCACGCATGCTGGTAGTCTGGGGGTCGACACCCTCGAAGGTCTTGGGATCATTCTCATCGAAGTTTGCCACAAACACCAGGAACTTACGGAAGCGCCGTTTCTCAAACATACCCATGAGATCTGAGGAAGGCAGGGTTAGGAGACCCTAAACACCACTGGGACCAATTCATCTTCCTGCCAGGACAGACCAAGAAAGCAGGTGCCCTAGCGCCAGCTAAGCCCTGTCCCAGGGCCTCAGATCAGCTAAGTCCTTTACCCTTCTTGCCTCATTTCCCTACCTATATATACCAAGAGGGGGCTGGGCCAGGCAGGCTCTGAGGGCCCACCTGGCTCCAACATGTGAGGATATTTTGGGGTCTAGTAGAGCCCTTACCAAAAGTCAAGGTCTTTCCAAAAGGAGTCCTCCTCCCCACCCACTCTGTATGTGGATTTCCATCCTGGCAACCAGCCTGGAGACAAAGCACTGGGCAGTGTGGAGACACAGAGCAAGGGGCCTCTGGTACTATGTGGAGAATGTGACTTGGCCCAGGGGCCACCCTGCTCTAGATGGCTCCCTTGCCACCCATCCTGAGAATAGTTTGCCATCCCCCACCCCTCTATTTTCTAGCTCAGAGGCCCCACACTCACTGGAAGCCAAGGCCTCAGTCTCGGTGGACGGCACCTTGTAGATCTTGCCCCCTTTGTAGACAAAGCTGCCTTCTACCACCTTGAAATCCAGGTAACGAGTCACTTCTGTGTACAGCAGCATCTTCACCAGCTGCCCTGTGGAGGGGGGAAGCATCAGCACAGCCCCCAAAGCTCTAGCTGGCCTGCTGCCCTTCTCTGGAGCCTGGCCCTCCTCTGGTCTGCCCAATCACCCTTCCCCACAATACCTCCTTCATCTCCCTCACCATTGGCCATGAGGAATTTGGGGATCAGGTCAACATTCCAGTCTCGGCCCCGGCTGACTATGGTTTGAGTCCCAGACCCGGTGGCTTAAAACTCACACCAGGCACGTGTCTGTGCATGCCCAAGATCCCCAGAGGACAATGGAGGAGAAGGGACTGCGGTGCGGTCATCCCACCTAGGGGGTGATTTCTCACTTTCTGTCTCTCTTTCGAACGCATGTGCCCTGTAACGAAAACCCCCCCAAAAAAAAAAAAAAACAAACTCTGGACCCACCTTAGCATGCTCCTTCCTCTCTAGAGCTGCCACTCCAAATATTTTGCAAATGGCCAGAAGTGGCCTGAGGGAGCAGCCCCACACAGAAACAGTCTGCAGACCAGAACAAAGGCCTCTCCAGAGGAATTCCAGCTCAGCTTTGACTCAAGGTTCCAGCACCTGTCGCCCAGTCCTAGTGCTGCTAAAAGCTGAGCCACCCACTTACAGAGACCTGGTTCTTCAAGTTTGCACTTCAATGCATTGGGGCTGCAACCCTCACTCAAGGATGAAGCAAAGTGAGTAACAATCGCGATTCAAGAGTAGCAAATGCTACACACTCATTGTTGGCCTATGGTCTGACTCAGTAATGTCCACTGGGAAAAGCCATGCCCTCACCTTGCGAAACCCTGGGGCAGCTCACCCAGGCCATAGAGTGGGTATAAATACGGGCTCTTGCCATATCGAGCCAGGGACTCGCTGTATAACTTGATGCGGTTGATGGTCTCAAGACAAGGCTGGTCCAGATAGCTGGGGGGACAGAGGTCAGAGAAGATGTTCCAACAGCACCACCCCCACCTCACCCCCACACAGGCACCAGGGTAACCTCCCCAGCCCGCTGGATGGCCTGGGGAAGAGGGGATCAAATGCAGGGGAAGGATGGAAAAGGCGACAGGTGAGCCTGTGGCTGAGCATGAGCGATGCAGGGATTGGAGGGGAAGGGGGTTGGGTGCAGCAGGGCAAGGGAGCTGCCACCATGCCGGCTTTTCCTCCCTCACTCGTCAGTGCGGTAGAGTGCCAGGGCGTGGCCAGTGAAATCTATGACATCCTGGCCCAGGTCAAACTTCCGGTAGACATCACGCATGCTGGTAGTCTGGGGGTCGACACCCTCGAAGGTCTTGGGATCATTCTCATCGAAGTTTGCCACAAACACCAGGAACTTACGGAAGCGCCGTTTCTCAAACATACCCATGAGATCTGAGGAAGGCAGGGTTAGGAGACCCTAAACACCACTGGGACCAATTCATCTTCCTGCCAGGACAGACCAAGAAAGCAGGTGCCCTAGCGCCAGCTAAGCCCTGTCCCAGGGCCTCAGATCAGCTAAGTCCTTTACCCTTCTTGCCTCATTTCCCTACCTATATATACCAAGAGGGGGCTGGGCCAGGCAGGCTCTGAGGGCCCACCTGGCTCCAACATGTGAGGATATTTTGGGGTCTAGTAGAGCCCTTACCAAAAGTCAAGGTCTTTCCAAAAGGAGTCCTCCTCCCCACCCACTCTGTATGTGGATTTCCATCCTGGCAACCAGCCTGGAGACAAAGCACTGGGCAGTGTGGAGACACAGAGCAAGGGGCCTCTGGTACTATGTGGAGAATGTGACTTGGCCCAGGGGCCACCCTGCTCTAGATGGCTCCCTTGCCACCCATCCTGAGAATAGTTTGCCATCCCCCACCCCTCTATTTTCTAGCTCAGAGGCCCCACACTCACTGGAAGCCAAGGCCTCAGTCTCGGTGGACGGCACCTTGTAGATCTTGCCCCCTTTGTAGACAAAGCTGCCTTCTACCACCTTGAAATCCAGGTAACGAGTCACTTCTGTGTACAGCAGCATCTTCACCAGCTGCCCTGTGGAGGGGGGAAGCATCAGCACAGCCCCCAAAGCTCTAGCTGGCCTGCTGCCCTTCTCTGGAGCCTGGCCCTCCTCTGGTCTGCCCAATCACCCTTCCCCACAATACCTCCTTCATCTCCCTCACCATTGGCCATGAGGAATTTGGGGATCAGGTCAACATTCCAGTCTCGGCCCCGGCCCATCGACTCAGGGGGCCCCTCCAGTAACTGAAAACGCTTATAGAGCTGTAAGCAGTAGGGAGAAAAAAAGAGGCCTCAAGATCTAGCACTCCCTTTCCCACTCTCCTGCCCAGAAAGCCTGGGGAGCCACTTCGACCCCCTCCCCTATGAGATGGGCCTGGGCCCAGGCGGCCTCACCTCCTCCAGGGGTGTGATGGAAGAACTCTCACCCCCATAGTAGGGGTTCCGGTCCATGTGTAGCACTTTCTTCCCGTTCACAGACATGATGCCCGACAAGATGCATTCC
>NW_006204242.1:17511-18189 GCF_000334495.1 Tupaia belangeri chinensis
GCCCCGCCTAAAAGTGGAGGCTTTGGCTTTCCTCATAACGTTATTGGGCAAGGAGCACATGGGAGAATATACGACAGGCCTGGGTAGCCGGCGAGCATCCAGCAGACATAGGGCATCGCCCAGCACCAGTGTGCAGAGAAAATCATCTATTTATGTAGAGCCACACAAAAAGGCAGATAAGGCACCAGGAAGCCACAGGAGAGATCCAGACAGACCGCAGGGCCGATAAGCAAGCGAAGAAAGGTTCCGTGCAGTCCTTGAGATGGCAACCCCACCCTGGGCTGCTTACTGCAAAGGACAGGAGCCCCTGGCCAGCCCCCAGGAGGGGCATCTCGGCCAAGGCTGAGGGAATGTCTCTTGGGGAGTGGGTCAAGAGGGTGGAGGGAGGGGGGAGGAAAAAACCTCTGCTAGTTACTGCTTGAGCCCAAGGACAAAGGCTGCGGATACTACAGAGCCCTAGATCTCCATGGGAAACCGGGGTGGGACAGCGGGAATGTGGTCACTGCCCCTAATGCTGGTCCTTCTGGAACATTCCCTGCGGGGGCGGGGGCAGGGGCAGAACGAGAGCCCACCTTGGCAAGTCCCCGCACCCCACCCCAACCCCGGGTCCCTGTACTCCATCTCTACCAGGGTTAGCACAAGACAGAAGGGGATGCTGGCCGGGGAGGCTAGGCGGGT
>NW_006204242.1:18924-21820 GCF_000334495.1 Tupaia belangeri chinensis
AGGCGGGCCCCTCGCGACTCGAGGGCTGCCATTGTCATGGTCTCCCCGAGGCACCTAAGCCACGCGGGGCTCAGCCCAAGCGCCCCCTGCCACCCTCTTAGGACCCCAGCTTGCCAAAGAACCTGTGGTCTCCCCTGGCTCTGGATTCGCCTTTCCGCGCCCCCTCGCCTTGGCCTGGATCAGTTGCATCCAGGCATCTCCTCGGGCCTCAGCCCAGTGCATTCCCAAGTCCCAGTACAGAAATGAGCGACAAGAGGCCCAAGGCATGGTGACGGTCTTTATTTTATCAGGAAGGAAACAACCGAGCACTCCAGGCTCCCTCCCGCAGGCATTCCCGGTGGACAGTGCCAGAAACCCTCAGCCCACCTGTCTGCAGGTCCTTTCCTTATCAGGCCACAGAAACAAAACCCCAGGGTACTGCCTATTAGCACATCACCAAAACACAGCCCCCCAAACTCAGAGAACCATAGTGGGAGATCTGCTAAGCTTGGGGAAGGAGCGCTATAAACAGCAAGGGAATAAATAAGGGAAGAGAGGAGAAAGGGGACTCTAGAACTAAAGTCCTCTACTGCTCACAATGACCAAGCCTGGCATAGCTATCTAATATTTATGCAGAGTATGTACACCTTGTTGGTAGAGATGGGGACACCCCAGGGAAGCCCCTCAGCTGGCTGAAAAGGAGGCTAGACAGGCCGAGGGAAGCTGGGACTCATGCGACAGTAGGAAGAGGGGAAAGCCACAACTTGGACACCTTGTACCCACCCCACCCCCTCCCCCCAAGGGTACTGGGTCACACGATCTGGGTCAAGGAGATGGCAGGGCCCTTGTGGTCGTCGAAGCGATCCATGGTCTTGAGGCTAAGGATCATGTGCAGGCCATAGGTGAAGATGAAGAGCATAAACAGGGAGGTGAGTAGCCCCATCCAGATACCCGGGGAGAAGAAGCCGGCACAGTCACTGGCGTAGGAGAACTGTTCACCCATCACATTGAAGGCTTGGATCTGAGAACATGCAAATGTAGATTAGAAAGGACCATGTGGCCCCATGGCTGGAAGGCCCACCAAGGACTGGGGTTCCCAGGTGAATGAGAGCCCCAGTCTCCCAGGGTAGGAGCAACACAGGGATGGGAATGCCAACTCCACGCCCAGGCCAGTCAACACTGACTTTCAGGACCCTGCCACCACCAGCCTGGGCTCCCCAGCCAAAGCTCAGCCCATCCCAGCTCCACACCTGGAAGTCCTGAAGAGTGATGTGCCAGTCCGAGGGCGATTTGTGGGGTACGAGGAGACTGCCTTTGTTGCTGTCACTGCTGACGTACTCACAGTGGAAGGAGTAGATGCTGGGCCCTGTCACCTGGGAGGCATTGAAGTAGATGACGGAGCCATTGCTGTGGATTTCCAGGTGTTCCATGGTAAACCAGTTGCGGGCGGACACTGGGTAGAAGCGGTTAGTCAGAACGAACCTGGAGAGGCAGCAGGGGTGTCTGGTGAGCTGAGACTGGAGCCATGCTGGCCTGCCCACAGTATGGCTGCCCCAAGACTCACTTGAATGTCACCATGGTACCGAAGAGTTGCTCGTAGGTCAGTGAGAGTCTGCGAACCAGAGTGAGAGGTACGCTGTCAGGCTCTGAGAGGGCCTTGACTCTCATAGTAGAGGACAAGTTCCTCAGCTCTGCTCCTCCCTAAGCAGCCACTTGAAGCGGCACTGTGCCTCCCTTGACAGGTGGGAAAACTGAGACTCCAGTCACATTCTAAGTCAGGGAGAGAGCTGGGAACAGCACCCAGCACCTCCAGCTTAGGGGTCCATCCTCTGTGTAGGAGAGCCCTCAGGGGAGCCCACTGCTCCTCTTGGGGTCACCAAGGAGCCCCGGAAGTGACCCACATGCAGTCCCAGGGCTTTGCTGAAGGGGCAGGGGTGCCAGGTGCTCGGATGACTATGAAGAAGATTGTTCACCAAGCTCCCAACCAAGGACCAATGAGAGTAGTGAGGCAGAGCTCTGAGCAGCTCCTGGTCCGTGGCCCCTAGCAACCTCACCCATGTACCATGTGCACCCACGAAGGCCACACCCTATCAAGACCACAGCCATGCCTGCCCAGCCCGCCTTGTGCCCCAACCTGGCCATGGAGTCATTCCAGAAGGAGCCAGTGAGGTTGAGCTCTTGCACCCCAAAAGTGATAGGGGTCAGGTCCTCCCGCTGGTCCTTGTAGGCCACAGAAAAGTTCTGGGCCCAGAACAGGATCCTGGGGACGGTGTCATTGTAACTCACAGGAGGATGGACCGTAGCCGAAGCAGGTGGTTTTTGCAGCAGCTGGCGACCCAGCCCACTGGCCACCATAGGCACGTCACGAGCCACCTGCAGGAATACCCTTCTCTCAACAACCCAGAGAACAAGCCCAGACCCAGCAGTCGTGCCCTCCCTCCTCTCCCAACCGGCACTCTACCCACATCTCAGAAGCCCAGCAGTCAAGGAGAGGAAGCCTTCCCTGCCAGCCCAGACTCCTTCAACTTAGGGTCACACAGCTCACAGGGACAAGCCAGCCCTGATTACTCATTCCATGGGAGACCCTGACCCTGGGCCTCCTGGGAGCCCTGCCTGTAGCCCCTCCCCTCAAGCATGGTCACCACACAGCCTCTCCGCATGTGCCCCAGACCCCCACCGCGAGGGCACATACCCTGGAGGGGCGGACTGCTGTGAGGGCTGCTGTATAGGGCACGTCTTCGGACTTGAGTGTGCTCAGCACCTGCCCGATGACCTCATCTGAGGGACAATGGGGATAGCAGAGACCAGGTCACAAGAACACCCCACCTGGCCCAGGTACTCTCTGGCCCACCTGACAACCCAGGAGCAGCTAAGCAGCTATCCCTCCTGGGATGAGGGTGGCCTGTCACTGCCTCCT
>NW_006204242.1:22127-27695 GCF_000334495.1 Tupaia belangeri chinensis
GGGCTGGTTGATTTGTACCCACAGGGAGGATGGCCGTTAGCCGAAGCAGGTGGTTTTTGCAGCAGCTGGCGACCCAGCCCACTGGCCACCATAGGCACGTCACGAGCCACCTGCAGGAATACCCTTCTCTCAACAACCCAGAGAACAAGCCCAGACCCAGCAGTCGTGCCCTCCCTCCTCTCCCAACCATCACTCTACCCACATCTCAGAAGCCCAGCAGTCAAGGAGAGGAAGCCTTCCCTGCCAGCCCAGACTCCTTCAACTTAGGGTCACACAGCTCACAGGGACAAGCCAGCCCTGATTACTCATTCCATGGGAGACCCTGACCCTGGGCCTCCTGGGAGCCCTGCCTGTAGCCCCTCCCCTCAAGCATGGTCACCACACAGCCTCTCCGCATGTGCCCCAGACCCCCACCGCGAGGGCACATACCCTGGAGGGGCGGACTGCTGTGAGGGCTGCTGTATAGGGCACGTCTTCGGACTTGAGTGTGCTCAGCACCTGCCCGATGACCTCATCTGAGGGACAATGGGGATAAAAGAGACCAGGTCACAAGAACACCCCACCTGGCCCAGGTACTCTCTGGCCCACCTGACAACCCAGGAGCAGCTAAGCAGCTATCCCTCCTGGGATGAGGGTGGCCTGTCACTGACTCCTGAATGCAAGCCCAGCCTAAGATACAGAGAATCCCATCCCCCATAGAAGAGCTCCAACTATCCTCCACAAGGAATGATTGTCCTTTATGGCAAAAAGACAAGTACTCGGAATTGTTTTCTGAAACACTGCTGGTCTCTTAACCCCAACACTCTCGGATCCATGCAGCCTAAGCAGGAACAGGCTCAATCGGCTCCCGCCAGGAGGGCAACCCCTATCAGGAAAGGCCAGGTGGGAGAGGAGTGAGGCCTGAGAGTGGCATGTCCTGGCTCCACTGTCAAGGGCTCCAAGAAGCCACCAGGCCAGGTGTCTGCAGTTCTCCCTGATCCCACTCACCATTGCCCGTGAGGACCTCCCTGGGTGCCATCAGACCGGAGCTATGGAAGAGACAGTGTGTCAGCCCTGCAGGGGGCTAGGCCTTGAGTTCAAACAGCCAGCCTGGACTAGCTCTCTACTGCCTACCATGCTGCCCTCAGCAGCTCTGTCTGCTCCAGCCTCTCTGCACCTTTGCTTTCGTCAGCACCCCCACCTCCCCACCTGGAATCCTGCCCCTCTTCTCCTAGGCTTCCCAGTCATGCTCAAGTCTCTGCCACCTGCTCTGGGATCAGGCATGATCCAAGTCATGGCCTGCCCACTCTCAGGGCCCAGGGTCGGAGGCTGGGCCACACAGGCCATACCTGGCTGTGTAGGGTAGGCGGATGAGCAGCAGTGCAGGGAGGCTGGCATTGAGCTTCAGCTCTCGCAGAGTGGCCAGGTCCACATGTAAGGGGCTGGCCCCGAGCTTCTCCTGCAGGTAAGTGGTCAGGGTGCTAACTGCATACCAGTCGACGGCAGGAAGCACCAGTGAGGAGGGGGCCAGGTCCAGGGCATTCTGGGGGCGGGAGAGAGACAGGGAGAGAGGCAGGAAATGAGTCAGCCATGGACCAATGGACCTGTGCTGGCCCCCCAAAACTTGCTGGCAGCTCTCTTGTGCACCCACAGAGGGGGCATGTTCCAAATCAGGCCCCAACCCCGGCCACTCAGGCCTTTGTACTTCCAAAGGCAGCACCTCTGGTTCCTACGAGAGCAGCTCTTACTGGGCTGGAAGAGGGGACACAGAACGGTCCCATGCCCGTGCCTGGGCGAGGGCTCTTACCTCCAGGTTAGAAAAGGCGCTGTCTTGCTTGTTTCCAAACACACCGCCATATGCTGTGAAATCCTCAATGCTCAGCTAACAGGAAAGCAGGGAGACGTTGTGGGAGGTTGAGCAGGGAACAGGGGTCAGGGCAGGGGCTGTCCTTTCCCCTGGTCACTAGCAGAGCCAGCAAAGCCTCATTCACACCCAGATTCGATCTCTTGCTTCTGCTGGGGCAAGAACGCACTGAGGGCGTGTTTGGGGGATGTGCAAGCAGAGGCAGTGAAAAGGCCCAGAAGGCAGTCATGGGGCTGGGAGGAACCCTGTGGGCAGCTGACTTGTGGCCACCTAAGGAGCAGGAGTCACTGCACACAAGAGGAACTGGGGAGGCAAGTGGGAAGTGCAGGGTGGGGGCTGGGGACAGCCAAAAACCGCTGGCCCAGGCTCCAGGCCCAGCTGAATGTCAGAGATGAGCCGGCTGGATCCAGAATGGCTGTGACCCTTGGCAAGTGGGTGTGAGAAGTTCCTGACCACAGAATCCCAACCCAACCTCGATTCCCCTACAACCCTCAGGTGTCTTTTACCTCTTGTAGGTGGCCCCCGGCCCAGCGTTTTCTGGCTGTTCCCAGTTAGGCCCAGAGACATCTTACCCAGCTGCCGTAACTCACTCTGTTTAGTATACACACTTGCCCAGCCGCCCTCCCATCTGGCCAGGAACTCCGGTCCTGTGTGGGGCCTGGGCTCTCATTCTAAAAGGTTGCTGTGGCCTGTAGGCTTTCTCTAATCAGGAGATCTCACACACCCTGCTCCACAAGGCCCTGGGCTGTCAGATTTGGGACCTTCCCCCTCATCTCCTGGCTACCTGGCAGACCACTGCCTGCCTATCCAGCCCTTTATTCACTCACCAGGCTCCAGTCACCCAGCTTTCTTTTTTTTGGAGAGATTTTCGCTATAGGGCACGTGCGCTCGCCAGACAGAAACATAGAGACAGAAAGCAAGAAATCACCCCCTAGGGGGGATGGTCACACCGCAATCCCTTCTCCTCCATTCTCCTCTCAGGATCTTGGGCACGCACGCGCACGCACGCACACGCACCTGGTGTGAGTTTTAAGCCACCGGGTCCGGGACGCGAACCGCAGTCGACTACGTGGGAGTCCAGCGACATAGCCATTACACTAACTGCTGGTTCCCCCCACCCAGCTTTCTTGAGCTCACCAAGAACACTCCTTCCAGGGCCCTCGCACCTGCTATTCCCCTGCCAGAAGTGGCCTTCTCCCCTTAGCCACAGCCACATGGCTCCCTCCTTCTCTCCATCAGCTCTGTTCATGTACCATCTCCTCAATGAGGTCTCATCACTTATCTGAAACATCATCCCCATGCTGGGCATACGTGTGTGCCCCAGATCCTGAAAGGAGGGAGAGGTGGAGAAAAAGGGATTGTGGCAAGACCATGCCCCATTGGGGGTGCTTTCTCCCGCTCCCTCTCCCTCTGTCTCTCTGATGAATGCACATGCCCTCTGGCAAACTTTTAAAAATAAGAAGACAACATCCCCAGTAACTCTATCCCCTTAGCCCACTTCCTTCTCTAAATACCCAGTACTGGGCCAGCCAGTGTCATGCTGTTAAGGTAGCTGGATCCCACAGTTCAAATCCTGGATCCAGTGGCTTGGAAAACATACCAAGAGTGTGTGCATATATGCCCACAGCCCCAAAAGGAGAGATGGAGGAAAAATTATTGCAGTGTGACCGTGCCTCATAGAGGGTGCTCTCTCTCTCTGCCCCTCTCTGGTGAGTGTATGTGCCCTCTGGTGCAAAATTTTAATTTTTTTTTTTTTGAGAAGTTTTTGCTATAGGGCACGTGAGCTTGTCAGACAGAGAAAGACAGAGAGACAGAAAGCGAGAAATCACCCCCCAGGGAGGATGGCCACACCGCAATTCCTTCTCCTCAATTCTCCTCTCAGGATCTTGGGCACGCACGCACACGCGCCCGGCTTGAGTTTTAAGCCACCGGGTCCGGGATGCAAACCACGGTCGACTACATGGGAGTCCAGCGACATAGCCATTATGCTAACTGCTGGTCCCTCTGGTGCAAAATTTTAAAGAAAGACCACAGAACTGACAGCACACTGTATTATACAACACCTTTGTATTTACTGGTCACCCTCACAACAATGTCAGCTTCATGAGGGTGGGTGCTTGGGCTATTCTCACTGCAATGATCCCAACACTTAACAATGCTACACAGAGCATATGCTCTATATCTGGCAGGTGAATGAATGGATGGATGCCCTTACACTAGAGGCCTCCAGCTTCATGTCCTCCATGTGCTGTAAGAATTACCTCCAGGGGCCGGTAAGTGGCATGGTGGTTAGAGCACTGGCCTCACACATGGCCAACCATAGTTCGAGTCCCAGATCTGGCAGCTTACTTTCTCACTTTTGCTTCCTCTCTCTGGTCAAATTAAATAATAATAAGTAAAATTTTAAAAATTCTTAAAAAAGAAAAATTACATCTTTAGCCCTGTGACATAGGTAGCATCTTCATTTTACAGATGCAGAAACTCAAAGTCATTTCATGCATTTAGGACCAACAAGTGGCAGAACTAGCATAGCATTCCAGTCTGACTACATTGGTTACCACCTCTGCAAAGGACTACAAGCCACCATGACTGTCACTACCTGCACACACAACAACGGAGCAAGACCACAAGGGGAATGGGCCATATAGCCCACAACAGGGAAGGGGCAAACAGAGGCTTGACAGCCTCCCAAACACCCATCCTATGCTGCCCTAGAATCTTCTCATGGTCTACACATCTGCTTTGGGACAGAGTGCTGAGTAGGAGGGAAAAGAGCATGATGGTTATGATTTCGAGCTGCAGGGAGGGCTGACAGACTCAGTCTGTAGCCAGTGTAGTCTCCACACCTTGGAACTTCAGCAAATCATTGCACCTCTACGAGCTTTAGTTTCCCTGGCAATAAAACCAAGATAAACAGTGGCTTAGCATGGTGCACTTGAAGCACTAAATAAGTGATCAGTTTTCCAGTTAGCAATTAGCTCTATTATGATCATTACAGTTGGAACTACAACTCCATAGGCCATCAGCTGTGTGACCTTGGGCAAGTCACTTCTCCAGGACACTCTTCTCATCCGTAAACAGGGCTGACAATTCAGTCCATTCAGATAATATCTAATGTGTTCAGTATTTAGCCATCTTCTAGCCTCTAACCCTTTGCTTCCTCCTATCAAGTCCATGCCTTTCCTGTGGCTCTCCGCATTCCCACTGAAACTTCCCCTACAGGCTCTCCCCAGAGAGACCAGCCACTCCTCCCTACAGGTGGGACAAGGTCACTTAAGTTTCCCTTGGGTGGGGGGGAGGGAATCTGCCTGTCTTCTGATGACAGGGGCAAAGCAAGCTGGGGCCGGCGCACCTTGTCCTGCAGGAACAGCAGCACGTTCCGCGGTCCCAGCTCCAGGGCGGGGTCTAAGTAGGTAGAGAGCTGCATGTCGCTGGTGATGTGCCCTTCATGAGTGTGGGCTGCAGGAGCCCACAAGTCCCTGGCAGGGGACAGAAGAGGTGCTGTCAGTTGGGGGTGCCTGGCTTGCAAGCCCATATGCACCCAGCTTGATGCTGGGGGCACGGAGTTCTGGGGCCGGGACAGTCCTGCTCTAGGCCTCACTGCCCCTCGCTGAGGACAGTACTGGCGTCGAGCGAGGATGCCTCAGCCGCCACGGCGCGCAGTGTAGCCCACCCCTATTCGGCCCAGCCCGACCCGCTCACCGGTCACTCGACCACAGCAACAG
>NW_006204242.1:27879-35954 GCF_000334495.1 Tupaia belangeri chinensis
GGCCTATCTGCGTGCCCCGCACAGCCGTTCCTTCTCACTGGTTGGCTGTGTGTCTCTGGGTGCGCACGCTCCTAGTGGGAAAAGGGGCGGCCGAGCTCGACCTATTCCGACTGGGCGGGGCGGAAACTGGGCGGGCGAAGCTGGGCGACTCCGCCGAGCCCCACGCCTTCGCATTTGCCCATCCCTGTTTTAAAACTTGACCTTAAAATTGTAACTGGTTTCCTCTTTCTGCAGGTGGATCCTCTCTGATACAGGTGAAAGAGCAGTGTGGTCATTCAGGGCGAGGAGATGGGAGGGCCCACGATAACATCCGATGAACTCCGACACTTAGCAGTGAATGAGTAGGAGGCCCGCAGGTGGCCTGGTGGTTAAAGGCGCTGGACTCCCACTCAGTAAGTCGCGGTTTGAATCCCTCCCCCTCTCTCTCCCTCCCTCCCTCCCTCCCCTCCCATTTAAATAAATAAGGTTAAATAAAATAAATCTTAAAAGAAAACAATGAATCGGTAGAGCTCTGAGGACAACGTGAAGATAAAGGGGAAACACCGGAAAGAAGCCTGGGTTCAGGGACATGGTGATTAACGCTGTCAGTGTCATCCGCTACTAAACTGAAAAGAACAAACTTGTTTCTCGGATTTAGCAACAACTGAACACTGGGGCCCGGGTAATCCCAGGACTTGAATTACAGTCAGCCTTGTGGGAATCCAGCGCCCTTAACCATCACGCCACCTGCTGGTCCCTTTTTTCTTTCTTTTTTTAAGGTTTTGGTCATAGGGTACATGAGATCACTAGAGAGAGAGAGGAAAAGTGAGGAATCACCCCCAGGTGATAAGACCTTGCCATCCTTTCTCCTCCATTCTCTCAGGATTTTAGACAGGCTTGCACTTGTGTCTTGCATGATTTCCTTTAAGAATTATTTATTTTATTTTATTTGTTATTATTATTAATATTAGTTTTAATTTGACCAGAGAAAGAAAGAAAGGGAAACTGAGAAAGAAGCTGCCAGGTCTGGGACTTGAACCGTGGTTGGCCATGTGTGAGTCCAGCACCTTAACCACTGTGTCAACTCCCAGCCCCAATACCTGGCATGATTTCAAGCTGTTGGGTCTGGGACCTGGCAGCTATAAAACTGCACCAGTCACATGTGCATTCATGCCCCAAATCTCTTGAAAGAATGGAGAAGAGATTGCGGCACAACCATTCCCCCTGGGGGGGGAGTGATTTTTCTCTCTCTCTCTCCCTCCCCCCGCAGGTCCATAAACCCTAGAGAAAAACTAGAAAAAAAAAGTTTATGGCAAACATATGTCATAAAAAATATGCATTTCAAAAATTTTTGCACCAAAATAAAGTTGTACTTTAATTCCATTTTCCCATTGTTTTTAAGTCCTCTTACATATATAAACATGTCGATACATCTGTCTTTATATGTATACAATAGCACATTAAAAAAAATAAATAAAAATTTAAAAAAAAAAAATAAAAAAAAAATAGCACATTAAAGCAATTTAAAACACCATGGGGGTGGGGGCCGGCAGGTGCTGTGGTGGTTAAAGTGGGCGACTGAAACGTCCCCAATCCCAGTCCAGACTCAGCGGCTTGAAAGCATGTCTATACATGCCCAAAGTCCTGAAAGGAGAAATGGAGAAGGGGTTGCAGTGTGGCCACCACCCATGGGGTTGCTGTCTCACTTTCTGTTTCTCTCCAGTAAGGGCACCAAATTAAAGCCATGGGGGTGATAGGTGATAGGGCCTTAAATGTTTTTGTTTACTTGTTTGTTTTAGTTTTCTGTCACAGGATGCATGCATTCACCAGAGAGGGAAAGTGAGAAATCACCCCTCAGGGCAAATGGCCATGCCGCAATCCCTTCTCCTCTTAGGATTTAGGGCACACATGCACACACACTTGGTGTCATTTTAAAACCACTGGGTCCAGGACTCGAACCATGGTCAGCCAGTGCCTTAACCTCCACGCCATCTGCTAGCCCCACAGGCCGAAAGGTTTCAATGCAGCAACACGTTTATCCTACAGATGATGCCCCTGAGCTGGAGGTGCTCATTGGTGCTATCAACATTGATTGATTCAGCTTTAGATGTTGTCTCCTGCTCCTCAGGTGGGTGCCCCTCTCTGCACTTCCCTCCCAAAGTAGCACCTCCCCATTTCAGACATCCATCACCTTGTCTCATGACCTGCTGTACCATGTCTCCCCTAGACCAGACTGTGAACTTGTGAAGGGTGGGGTCCAAGTCTGATTCAGCTCCTGCACCACAGCAGGTGCCTCAGGAAGCCTCCGGGATCATCACAACATTTGCTGTGCATGTGCCCATGACCCAGGGCTGGCTGAGGCTGGGAGTGAACTGCAGCGTCAAGACCAAGTTAGGGTGCTGTCTTTGTCTCTTTTTGCCCCTCTTGCTCATGGAAGAAATAAATAATGAACTTTAAAAACAAAAAAGTGGGGAACCAGCAGTTAGCGTAATGGCTTCGTCGCTGGATTCCCACGTAGTCGACTGCGGTTCGTGTCCCGGACCCGGTGGCTTAAAACTCACGCCGGGCACATGTGCGTGCGTGCCCAAGATCCCGAGAGGAGAATGGAGGAGAAGGGATTGCGGCGTGACCATCCCCCCTGGGGGGTGATTTCTCGCTTTCTGTCTCTATGTCTCTCTCTGTCTGTCTGGCGAGCGCACGCGCCCTACAGTGAAAATCTCTCCAAAAAAAAAAAAAAAAAAAGGTCCAGGGACCAGCAGGTGCCTAATGGTTAAGGCTCTGGACACTCCCACATGGCTGCCATCTTCCAAGTCCTGGATCTAGTGGCTTCCTTTCTCACTTTCCCTCTCTGTCGGTCTCTGGCCAAATTAAAATAAATAAATGAATGAATGAATAAAATTAAATGAATAAGAGATTACTTTGTAAATAAATTTGAAAACCTTTATGAACTAGATAATTTTCCAGGAAAATGCAAACTGACCAGGGTTTGAGTTCCAGCTCCAGTGGCTTGAAAAACAAGCCAGGTGTGTCCACACATGCCTAGCATCTTGATGAAATGGAAAATGGGAGGGAAAATGTGTGACCAGGTCCTGTTTCAGGGGTGCTTTCTCTCTTTCTCTCTCTCTCTCTCTCTCTCTCTCTGGTGAGAATATGTGTCTTTCTGCAATAATCTTAAGAAAAAAGAAAGAAAGCTAACATGTCCCTAGCTCAGAAAGACCCAAGAACCACCTCTGGCCACTGTCTTCTTTTGCCAGGCCCACCTCCTCTCTCCAGCTCAATTGCTACCACCCTAGTCCAAAACACACAAGGCAATTATGTCTATGGCCTGCTTCTCTGCCAGTGGAGGGGATCAGTGGGCTGTTAGCTACAGGGGGCTGAATTCAGACGGAAGTGGGGCTGGAGTCATTCTGTACCTAGATGCTGGCTCCCAATACCTTGTCTTGCCATAGGGCGGGCGCCACCACACCCCTCCAATACCTTGTCTTACCCCTGCTAGTATCCCTTTTTGCACTAAGGTGGCTGGAAAAGCACAGTCCTAGGGTCCCCAAAATCTAGGGCTCTGATGCAGATGACATCCTGCCCATGAGATGCCCAGCCCTGGGGTTGCTAGTTTTCTTCAGCTTTGCTGACAATGAGCATATCGAACCTTCCTCCTATATTTTCACTATGAAAAAATGTCAAACGTATAGTGTATTTGTTGCCTTGGGCTGCTGTAACAAATTACCACAAGCTGGGAAGCCTAAAACAACAGAAATGTGTTCTCTCCCAGTTCTGGAGGCTGGAAGTGCAAAGTCAAGGTGTTAGCAGGGTCACACTCCCTCTGAAGTTTCCAGGGGGAGAATGTTTTCAGGGGAGATTCTCTTAGCATCTGACGTTGCCAGCAGTCCTACGTGGTCCTTGGCTTGCAGCTGCATCATTTTGTTCTGTCTTCACGGTCATTTGGCCTTCTTCCTGTGTGTCTGTGCCCAATTTCCTCTCTTCTTATTAGGATGCCATACATTGGATTAGAGACCACCCTACTCCAGTATGACTTTATCATAACTTGATTACATTTGCAAATAAGATCACACGTGTACACATGCCTGGTGTGTTTTTCAAACCACCATGTCCAGGACTCGAACTGTGTAGTCAGCTGTGTGGAATCCAGCTACCTTAACCACCACATCACCAGCTGGCCCACAACTGGTATCTTTATAAGAGGAGAGGAAGAGACACAGAGACATATTGACACAAGCAGGAAAACACAATGGAAAGAAGGCAGAGGGCTGGATGATGGTGTGGTAGTAAAATACAATGTTCTGCAAGACTGACCCACACAGGAAGGCAGCTAGTTCATGTCCAGAAACCTCTCTGAGTACATTGGGTATTTAAGTGCCGACAATCTGGGCTACTACAATCTGGGGCTATTTGGAACTGGAGGTGGATTGCGAACTTAAGACTCCATTGGGGGTTCTCTCTCTCTCTCTCTCTCTCTCTCTCTCTGTGTGTGTGTGTGTGTGTGTTGCTCATGAAAGAAATAAATAAATAAACTTAAAAGATGGACGCACAGATTGGAATGACACATCTCTAAGTCAAGGAACACCAAGGATTACTGACTGGCAACCACTGGAAGGAACCAACCCTGTTGACACCTTGATCTGGACTTCCAGCCTCCAGAACTGTGAGAGAAATACATTTTTTTAAATGTTTTTGCCATAGGGCACTTGCACTTGCCGGAATGAGACAGAGACAGAGAAGGGAAAAGTGAGAAATCACTTCACAGGGGAGATAGCCACATTGCAATCCCTTCTTCACCTTTATGTTTCCTCTTTTGTAAAATGTTTATTCATGTCAGTCTTATCATTTTTCTGTCGAAATGTTTATCTTTTTTTATTATAATATTTTATGGGAATTCTTTATATGTACTGGATATGAGTCCTGTATTGGTTATCTATATTGCCAATCTCTACTCCCACTTTATGGCTTGCTTTTTTTTTTTTAAGAGAGATTGTTGCTACAGGGAGTGTCCTCACCAGAGACACAGAGAGAGAGAGAGAAAGAGAGACAGAAAGTGAAAAATCACCCCCTGGGGGGATGTCCACACCATGACCCTTCTCCATTCTCATCTCAGGATTTTGGGCATGCACACACACGCGTCCAGCGTGAGTTTTTTAAGTCTCCAGGTCTAGGACTCAAACCATGGTCAACTATGTGGAATCCAGCAATGTAACCATTATGTCATCTGCTGGTCCCCTCGCTTGCTTTTTCATGATCTTAATGACGTCGTCTGATAAAGGGAATTTTTTTTTTTTTTTTTTTTTTTGCCAGAGGGTGTATACACTCACCAGGGAAAGACACAGATGCAGAGAAAGAGGTAGAAAGAGAAAGCACCCCCCAATGGGGCATGGTCATGCCCCAGTCCCATCTCTTCAATCTCTCTGTCAAGAATTGGGACACACAGGGACCAGCAGTTAGTGTAATGGCTATGTCGCTGGACTCCCATGTAGTCAACCGCAGTTCGAGTCCCGGACCCTGCGGCTTAAACTCATGCCAGGCGCGCGCGCGTGTGTGTGTGCCCAAGATCCCAAGAGGAGAATGGAGGAGAAGGGATTGCAGCGTGACCATCCCCCCAGGGGGTGATTTCTCACTTTCTGTCTGTCTCTGTCTTTCTGGCGAGCGCACGTGCCCTATAGCAAAACCCTCTCCAAAAAAAAATTTAAAAAAAGATTTGGGACACACATGCACATGCACCATGGGGCCCAGGACTTTGAACTGCATGGTCAACTACGATACATGGTTGTCTGCAGTTCAAGTCCCAGACCTGGCAACTTAAAAATCATGCCAGATGTGAGTGCATGCATGGCCAAGATCCCAGGAGGAGGACAGCAGAGGAAGGACTGCAGCATGGCCATCACTCCTGATCGGTGATTTCTCACTTTCTGTCTCTCCATCTCTCCAGCAAGAGCATATGCCCTATCACAAAAGTATGTCAAAAAAGAGAGAGAGAGGGAACCAGCAGTTAGCGTAATGGCTATGTCGCTGGATTCCCACGTAGTTGACCGTGGTTCGTGTCCCGGACCCGGTGGCTTAGAACTCACGCCGGGCGCATGTGCGTGCGTGCCCAAGATCCCGAGAGGAGAATGGAGGAGAAGGGATTGCGGCGTGACCATCCCCCCTGGGGGGTGATTTCTCGCTTTCTGTCTCAATGTCTCTCTCTGTCTGTCTAGCGAGCGCACGCGCCCTACAGTGAAAATCTCTCCAAAAAAAAGAGAGAGAGAGAGAGAGAGAGAGAGAAATATTTAGAATAAGAAAGATCGGGACCAGCTGATGGTGTAATAGTTACATCACTGGACTCCCATGTAGTTGACTGCAGTTCAAGGCCTGGAACCGGTGACTTAAAACTCACACCAGGTTGGGCCAGCAGATGGTGTAGTGGTTAAGGGACTGGACTCCCACATGGCCAACTGTGGTTTCAAGTCCTGAACCTGGCAGCTTGTTTTTTCACTTTTCCTTTCCCTCTCTCTCTCTGGTCAAATTAAAATAATAATAATAACATATGGAACTAAATAAATAGTTCTTTTTTTTTTTTAGAGGTTTTTGCTATAGGGCGTGTGCGCTCACCAGACAGAGAGAGACAGACAAAAAGCGAGAAATCACCCCCCGGGGCGGGTGGCCACACCACAATCCCTTCTCCTCCATTCTCCTCTCGGGATCTTGGGCACGCATGCACATGCACCCGGCGTGAGTTTTAAGCCGATTGTTCAGTGTGAGTCCTGAAACTGGTGTATTGAAAAAACGCTGGGCACATGTGCGTGTCTGCCCAAAATCCCAAAAGGAGAATGGAGGAGAAAGGATTACAGCATGGCCATCCTCCCAGGGGGTGATTTCTTGCTTTTTGTATCTTTGTTTCTCTCTGTCTCTTGGCAAGCACACACACCCTATGGCAAAATAAATAAATAAATTAATTAAAAAACTCTCTAGAAAAAAGGAATAAAGATTAACTTTTCTTTTTATTTATTTTTTCCCCTTTTTTAGAGATTTTTGCTATAGGGTGCATGTGCTCACCAGCAAGACAAAGAGAGACAAAGAGGCAGAAAGTGAGAAATTATTTCCCAAGGGGTATGGCCACTCCACGACCCCTTCTCCATTCTCCTCTAGAGGTTTTGGGCATGCCTGCAAACGCACCCAGTGTGTTTCAAGTTGCTGGGTCTGGGATTTGAACCAGGGTTAGTCATGTGGGAGTCCAGTGTCTTAACCATTATGCCACCTACTGCCCCCCACTTTTTTTCCTTTACCTTTCTTTTTAAATTTTTTGTTAGAGGTTTTTGCCTTAGGGCACATGCGCTTGCTCAAGGAGTAGAGAGAGAGACAGACAGACAGACATGGTGAGAGGGAAAGCAAGAAATCACCCCCCAGAGAGGATGGCTATGCCGAAATCCCTTCTCCTCTATTCTCCTCTTGGCATCTTGGGCATGCACACACACATGCTCGGCATGATTTTCTTTTCTTTTTTATTAAAATTACTTATTTATTTAATTTCATTTGTTATTATTTTTTTTAATTTGATCAGACAGAGAGAGAGAAAGGGAAAGCGAGAACGCAAACCACCAGGTCCAGGACTCGAACCACAGTTGGCTATGTGGGAATCCAGCACCTTTTTTTTTTTTTTTTTGGGGGATTTTCCCTGTAGGGTGTGTGCGCTCGTCAGACAGACAGAGAGAGACATAGAGACAGAAAGCGAGAAATCACCACCCAGGGGGGATGGTCACGCCGCAATCCCTTCTCCTCTTTTCTCCTCTCGGGATCTTGGGCACGCACGCACACGCGCTCGGCATGAGTTTTAAGCCACCGGGTCCGGGACACGAACCGCGGTCGACTACGTGTGAGTCCAGCGACATAGCCATTACACTAACTGCTGGTTCCCTCGGAATCCAGCACCTTTAACTACCACGCCACCTGCCAGCCCCATCCACCATGATTTTTTTTAATAATTCTTTTTTTTTTTGAGAGGTTTTTGCTATAGGGCGCATGTGCTCTCCAGCCAGCCAGAGAGAGACAGAGAGACAGAAAACAAGAAATCACCCTTCAGCGGGGACGGCCACATTGCCATCCCTTCT
>NW_006204242.1:36144-37458 GCF_000334495.1 Tupaia belangeri chinensis
GGGTGACACAGGACAATGAGGCTCCTGCCAGTAACAGGGACACACAGTGGAACTGGCTGAACTGGAACCCCTGCTAGAAGAGAAGGGCAAGCGGGTCATCACCAGCCCAACCAAAGCTGAAGAAGAGCAAACATGCCCTGTGACCCAGGAAGAAGAGGAGGAGGTGCGGGTTCTGACGCTTCCCCTGCAAGCCCACCTTGCCATGGAGAAGGTGGAGGTGTTTGTGTATAAGGTCTGGGAGGGACGCTGGAGGGTCATCCCGTACAATGTGCTCCCTGACTGGCTGAAGGACAATGACTACCTGCTGCATGACCATAGGCCTCCCATGCCCTCCTTTCGAGCTTGCTTCGAGAGCATCTTCCACGTCCATATGGAAACTGGCAACATCTGGACCCATCTGCTTGGTTTTGTGCTGTTTCTCTTTTTGGGAATTTTGACTATGCTCAGACCAAATACGTACTTCATGGCCCCCCTCCAGGAGAAGGTGGTGTTTGGGATGTTCTTTCTGGAGCAGTGCTCTGCCTCAGTTTCTCCTGGCTTTTCCACACCGTCTATTGTCATTCAGAGAAAGTCTCTCAGACTTTTTCCAAATTGGACTATTCAGGGATCGCTCTGCTGATTATGGGGAGCTTTGTCCCCTGGCTCTGTTACTCCTTCTGCTGCTCCCCACAGCCACGGCTCATCTACCTCTCCATCGTCTGTGTCCTGGGCATCTCTGCCATCATCGTGGCACAGTGGGACCGGTTTGCCACTCCTAAGCATCGACAGACAAGAGCTGGTGAGTAGGAAGACAGTGTGAACCTGCCCCAGATGCCCATCACTGAAACTTACCCAGTCTTCTGCCCATTCTGGATGCAGAAGTAATGCCTGCCGATGTCCAACTTGTGCTAAATCACCTAAACTTGTACACGTAAACGTTTGGACCCAGAGTAAGATAGCGTTGCCTTGCACTAGTAGCTGTCCGCTTGCCTGACCCCCTTACGTCTGCTCTGTTCAGGAGTGTTCCTGGGACTCGGCCTGAGCGGGGTTGTGCCCACCATGCACTTTACTATCGCCGAGGGCTTTGTCAAGGCCACCACAGTGGGCCAGATGGGCTGGTTCTTCCTCATGGCCGTGATGTACATCACCGCAGCTGGCCTTTATGCTGCTCGGATTCCTGAGCGCTTCTTTCCTGGGAAGTTTGGTACCTGGTTCCAGTCTCATCAGATTTTCCATGTCCTCGTGGTGGCAGCAGCCTTCGTTCACTTCTGCCCACCATGCTCTTCAGTTACGGCCTGGAAGGGGGCTGCACCGATGCCTCCCTTCTCTGAGCCT
>NW_006204242.1:37532-39434 GCF_000334495.1 Tupaia belangeri chinensis
ACGCTCCCCCTTGGCCAGCCCCCTCCACGGCGATCCCCCCTCCTCGACACGGCGGGCATCAGCCCTCACAGAGACTGTACTTTGAAGCTCATGTTGAGATTTTACCCCCTCTTCCAACCATTTTGGGAAAAAATGATGGACTGGGACTCCAGAAATTCTGTCTTTTTCTGGAAGAAAACGTCCCTCCCTTACCCCCACCCTTACTTTGTAATCTGGCTTATAACAGACCATCCAGTTTTATAACACACTTTTCCAAAACAATGGTAACTTGGCCCCTTCTTTCTAGGGCCTGGACCTGCTTCCACAGCAGGAAGAGTAAAGCCACCGACTTTTACATAGCCCAGCTAATCATGGAAGTACGTCCAGGCTTCAGATAACTTGAGTTTTAATTTTTTTTTTCTTGGCAGAGTAATGTAAGATTAAAATGGGGAAAGATATTTAATATTTAATACTAAGCTTTAAAGTTGCCGCTCTATTGTTGTTGGAAAATAAGCCCTTGCTGGTGTTCAGAGACCGCGGACAAAATGCCGGAGTGAGATAGTGAGCCGTTCTCCAACCCTTTGGCCCCAGATGGTCACAATGTGGATGATCCTCACTCCTTCCATAAATCAAAACTCACAAATGAAGACTTCAGGAAACTTCTCATGACCCCAAGAGCTGCACCTACATCTGCACCACCCTCCAAGTCACGTCACCATGAGATGCCAAGGGAGTACAATGAGGACGAAGACCCAGCTGCCCGAAGGAGGAAAAAGAACAGTTACTATGCCAAGCTACGCTACAAGAAATTGAGCGCGCGAGAGAGCTAGCAGAGAAGTACCGGGACCGAGCCAAGGAACGGAGAGATGGCGTGAACAAGGATTATGAGGAAACCGAGTTGCTTAGCACCACAGCTAATTACAGGGCTGTGGGTCCCACTGCTGAGGCGGACAAATCAGCCACAGAGAAGAGAAGACAGTTGATTCAGGAGTCCAAATTCCTGGGTGGTGATATGGAACACACCCATTTGGTGAAAGGCTTAGATTTTGCTCTGCTTCAAAAGGTACGAGCTGAGATTGCCAGCAAAGAAAAAGAGGAAGAAGAACTAATGGAAAAGCCCCAAAAAGAAACTAAGAAAGATGAGGATCCTGAAAATAAAATTGAATTTAAAACACGTCTGGGCCGCAATGTTTATCGTATGCTTTTTAAGAGTAAAGCATATGAGCGGAATGAGCTATTCCTGCCAGGCCTCATGGCCTACGTGGTGGACCTGGATGATGAATATGCTGACACGGATATCCCCACTACTCTTATCCGCAGCAAGGTGGATTGCCCCACCATGGAGGCCCAGACCACACTGACCACAAAAGACATTGTCATCAGCAAGCTCACCCAGATCCTTTCATACTTGAGGCAGGGTACCCGCAACAAGAAGCTCAAGAAGAAGGATAAAGGGAAGCTGGAAGAGAAGAAACCTCCTGAGGCCAACATGAACATTTTTGAAGATACTGGGGATTATGTCCCCTCTACAACCAAGACACCTAGGGACAAGGAGCGGGAGAGATATCGGGAATGGGAGCGTGACCGGGAGAGAGACAGAGACTGTGATCGAGAGAGGGAGAGAGAGAGAGATTGGGAACGAGAGCGAGAGCAGGACCGCGAGAGAGAGGAGGAAAAGAAGAGGCATAGCTACTTTGAAAAACCAAAAGTGGACGATGAGCCCATGGATGTTGACAAAGGACCTGGGTCTGCAAAGGATTGATCAAGTCCATCAATGAAAAGTTTGCTGGGTCTGCTAGCTGGGAAGGACTGAATCGCTAAAGAAGCCAGAAGACAAAAAGCAGCTGGGAGATTTCTTTGGCATGTCCAACAGTTACGCGAGTGCTACCAGCCACAATGGATGACATGGCCGTGGATAAGGGA
>NW_006204242.1:41273-47274 GCF_000334495.1 Tupaia belangeri chinensis
GGCGTGGCCATCCCCCCTGGGGGGTGATTTCTCGCTTTCTGTCTCTATGTCTCTCTCTCTCTGTCTGGCGAGCGCCCGCACCCTATAGCGAAAATCTTTCCAAAAAATACATAATAATAATAATAAAATTAAATATTTTTACAAAGAAAATATCACTTTTTATATAATAAGTGTCGATATAGGTGTGGGTCAGCACCTGTGCTTTCTCTTCATTCATTCCACTGGTCAGTTTGTCTATTCAAAAGCATATTGGGAACCAGCAGTTAGCGTAATGGCTATGTCGCCGGATTCCCACATAGTAGACCGCGGTTCGTGTCCCGGACCTGGTGGCTTAAAACTCACGCCGGGCGCGTGTGCGTGCGTGCCCAAGATCCTGAGAGGAGAATGGAGGAGAAGGGATTGCGGCGTGACCATCCCCCCTGGGGGGTGATTTCTCGCTTTTTGTCTCTATGTCTCTGTCTGTCTGGCGAGCGCACGCGCCCTACAGTGAAAATCTCTCCAAAAAAAAAAAAAGCATATTGTCATAGTTATTGTAGTTACATGATAAACTTTGATTCCTTGTAAAGCAATTCTTTCCATCTTATTCTCCTTTTTTAAGAGGATCTTCTTGGGTTACTGTGCTTCCAAGTAAATTTTACAATCCACTTGTTGGGTTTTGGGACCATCAGATGGCATAGCGGTTCCGTTGCTGTACTCCTACATGGTTGACTGTAGTTTGAGTCCTGGGCCCAGCAGCTTGAGACTCATGCTGGGTGTGTGTGTGCCCAAGACCCTGAGAGGAGAATGGAGATGGGATCATGATGTGGCCATACCCCCTCAGAGGTGATTTCCTGCTTTCTGTCTCTGGTGAGCACACATGCCCTATAGCAAAAATATCTCCAAAAGCAATAATTAATAATAAATAATAAAATGTTTCATTGTAAAGTATACATAAAATGTGCCATCTTAAACATTTTTAAAGTTTATTTGTTTCATGGGAAGAGAGTCAGAGAGAGAGACAGAATAAGAGAGAACACCCTCAACAGGCTTCATGCCATGATCCTCCCCTGAGTCAGCATCATGGGCATAAACAGCAGTCATGTACAAATCAACAGGGAACCAGAACCACAGTCTCTGCTGAGGGTTCTCTCTCTCTCATGGAAGAAAGAAACTTTAAAAAAAAAAAACGCAATCAGTTTTTGCATATCTATCTTGTAGTTCAGAACCTTTCTTAAACCCTAATTTCCAAAAATTTTAAAATTCTTTGGGAGTGTATAGTATTCTCAACCGGACTGGTCTGAGGTATATTTCATGTTGGGTAAATTCTCTTTACAAGCTAAATGATGTATAGTGATTACATGAATAAAACAAAATAATAACAAAAAGAAAATATAAGAATACCAACATTACTGGGACCAGCAATTGGCACAATGGCTATGTCGCTGGACTCCTGTATAGTCGACCGCAGTTCCAGTCCTGGACCCGGTGGCTTAAACTCACACCAGGCGCCTGTGTGTGCATGCCCAAGATCCCAAGAGGAGAATGGAGGAGAAGGGATTGCGGTGTGGCCATCTCCCCTAAGGGGTGATTTCTCGCTTTCTGTCTCTGTCTCTGTCATTTTGGCGAGTGCACAGGCCCTATAGCAAAAGCCTCTCCAAAAAAAAAAAATTATTTTATTTAACTTTATTTTATTTATTTATTTATCTTAATTCGGCCAGAGAGAGACAGAGCGAGAGAGAGAAGGAAAGTGAGAAGGCAAACCACCAGGTCTGGGACTTGAACTGTGGTTGACCATGTGAGAGTCAGTGCCCCTAACCACGCCACCTGCTGGCCCCCATAAATTAGTACCCATCTTCCCCCTAGGATTCTGGGCATGCACACATGTGCCCAGTGTGTGTTTTTTGGGTTGAGATTTTTGCTATAGGGCATGTGCATTCGCTGGAGAGACAGACAGAGACAGAGACACACAAAACAAGAAATTGCCCCCTAGGAGGGATGGCCATACTGCAATCTTTCCTCTATTCTCCTCCTGGGATTTTGGGCATGCAGGCACACGTGCCTGGTTTTTTTGTTTTTTTTTTGAGAGGTTTTTGCCTTTTTGCCTTTTGCCTGTCTCTCTCCCCTCTCACCTGCAAGCACAGGTGAAGGGGGAGAGAGACAGAGACAGCAAGAGGGAAAGTGAAAACTCACCCCCCGGGGGGGGATGGCCATGCCTCAATCCCTTCTTTTCCATTCTCCTCTCAGGACCTTGGGCATGCACACACATGTGCCTGGCATGATTTTCAAGTCACTGGGTTCAGGACTTGAACCACAGTTGGCCATGTGGGAATCCAGCGACATAACTGCTATGCCATCTGCTGGCCCCCCAGCCCCAACATGGTTTGTTTTTTTTTTTTTTGAAGAGGTTTTTGCTATAGGGTGCGTGCGCTCACCAGACAGAGAGAGACAGAGAGATAGAAAGCAAGAAATCACCCCCCCAGGGGGGATGGTCACACCGCAATCCCTTCTCCTCCATTCTCCTCTCGGGATCTTGGGCACACACGCACATGTGCCCGGCGTGAGTTTTAAGCCAATGGGCCCAGGACTCGAACTGCGGTTAACTACGTGGGAGTCCAGCGACATGGCCGTTACGCTAACTGCTGGTCCCCCCAGCGTGATTTTAAGCCTCCAGTTCCAGGATTGAAATCATGCAGTTGGCCATGTAGATCCAGAACCTTCATCTCCATACCACCTGCTGGCCTGAGTTTGGGGCTTTGAAGCAAGCCCATTAGCTCTGCTCCATCTCCTTTGCAAAATGAGAAGATTAAACCCTACTTTGGTGGAGACTTCAGACAAGTGATGCCTTAAGTGACTAGTGCTCTTGAGGTGCCCGGTGGGTCACCTCTCATCCTCAGTCGTACAGAGTCCAGAGTTTCAACTGCACAACAAAGATGCTTTATTGTTTAAAAACCACAAAAGCCCAGGCTTCAGCATGAAGTGATGTCAGGGAGTCGATGGGGCCCAGGCTGCGGCCCAGATCTCAGGCCCTCGCTGCAAGTTCCCTTCAGCTGGGCTCTGCTCTGGCGAAGTAGCCTCCCCACCAGCAGCCCACCAGGGGCTAGGCCCTCAGGGGCTGAGGCCAGGGTCACACCGCAATCCCTTCTCCTCCATTCTCCTCTCGGGATCTTGGGCACACACGCACATGTGCCCGGCGTGAGTTTTAAGCCAATGGGCCCAGGACTCGAACTGCGGTTAACTACGTGGGAGTCCAGCGACATGGCCGTTACGCTAACTGCTGGTCCCCCCAGCGTGATTTTAAGCCTCCAGTTCCAGGATTGAAATCATGCAGTTGGCCATGTAGATCCAGAACCTTCATCTCCATACCACCTGCTGGCCTGAGTTTGGGGCTTTGAAGCAAGCCCATTAGCTCTGCTCCATCTCCTTTGCAAAATGAGAAGATTAAACCCTACTTTGGTGGAGACTTCAGACAAGTGATGCCTTAAGTGACTAGTGCTCTTGAGGTGCCCGGTGGGTCACCTCTCATCCTCAGTCGTACAGAGTCCAGAGGTACAACTGCACAACAAAGATGCTTTATTGTTTAAAAACCACAAAAGCCCAGGCTTCAGCATGAAGTGATGTCAGGGAGTCGATGGGGCCCAGGCTGCGGCCCAGATCTCAGGCCCTCGCTGCAAGTTCCCTTCAGCTGGGCTCTGCTCTGGCGAAGTAGCCTCCCCACCAGCAGCCCACCAGGGGCTAGGCCCTCAGGGTTTGAGGCTAGGTCCTGTGTATGTATGTGGGCGGCGGGGCGGGGGGTGTCAGGCGGCAGGAAGATATGGCTGACGGCCATCCCTGAGCAGGTTGTGACCAGCTTCTTGGTCAGTGCAGGTGGGCAGTGGGAGCCAGACCACAGAGGCACTGGGGCCCCGTCCACAGCTCCAGCTGGGCCACCTGCTCCCTACCCTACTGCATGCTCAGCTGCCTTCCCTGCTGGTGCCAGCCCTGGGAAGAGCATCAGAAGCTTCGTCCTCTATTCCCAGCGAAGTGGGAGGGCACCTGAGGGACACCCTGCCTTTAACCCAGAGCTATGGACCAGTTGGAATGTTCCCTGGCTAGGGAGGGCACCAGTGAGGGCCAGGAGCCAAGCCCTCTGGAAACCAGACCCGAGCTAAAAGCATCCATCCACCTGCAGCCCTGGCTTCATGCCACAGCGGGCTGGCCTAGGGTTCCTAGCTGTCTCTGCTCCAGGCCTGGTCAGCCAGGAACAGCGTCCTATCGCCCAGGCTGGAGCTGGTGGTGGAGCTGCTCCGCCTGAGTCTTCAGGCGCTGGAATTCTTCCTGGATGAAGTCCGTCAGGGCTTTGCGCATCTCCACCTGAGGGAAAGGGCCAGGCTGGCTAAGGTGCCCTGGAGGCCTGGGGATAGGGCAGAGGGACCAAGGCCAGCTGGGGAAACCCGGGAGGAAACTCACAGCTGACTTGTTCTCCGCCCGGAGTCGCTCGAGCACTGGCAGGGCACTGAAGGGCTTCCCAATCAGCACGGTGATCTTCTGTGGGGAGGCCACACACCGAGGGTGACAAGGAGCAAGGGGAGGACTTGTCGCATGCTCCCTTGCGGTCACTCTCCTTTAAAACGTAGGGGTCAAGCTTGGTGGCATCTTAGGCCATCCCAGCCCTGGGGTCTGCCCCACAGAAGGCCTTTCTTGTCCTGCCCTAGCAGGAGTATGCCCACTCCAGCCCAATTGCCTCTGCTAGCACCCTGAAGGACTGGGTGTCAGGAAGGCCCTGGTCTATGTTCCACTTAGTTCCCTGTGCAGCCCCAGGCTGAGCTTGGTCTACACTAGGCAGACAACCGGACAAGCAGACAGCAGATAAGACAGATGGAGGAAGGCCAGCAGCCCAACCCACCTGTCCGAAGCGGGGGAAGTAGGGCGGGCTGTTGGGAAGGACGTCGTTCATCCCTGCAGCAGTGGGCAGAAGGCCGGCTGTGGGTGGGTCCAGGCAGCTTGGTGCCCAACCCAGGAGCCCTCTCTACCACCCAGCAGAAATGCCCTGCCCCCAGGCTCACCAACATGCCACAGTGGCAGGATGATGGGGTCAAGATGACACTCAGCAATCAGGCGCCCAATTCCTGCCCAGGGGAGGAGAAACGTTGGCACGAATGAGGCTAAGCCTCTGTGCTCACATCTCCAGTTAAAAGCAGTTCCCTGGGCTCTTTTTTCTCAGCAGCTGCCCCTTCTTGCTGCTGCCAGCTCAGCCAGGGGGCAGGGCCAGGGCCCCCAGGGTCATCTCAGGGCCAGCACAGCAGTCCTCACTTGAAGCGCAGGAACTCAGAACTCATATTCACTTTCCCTGGTGAGAGAGCACAGGGGAGGGGCCCTACCCACCCTGCAGGTTAGAGGGATCCTTAACCCAGCCAGCCCTGCTGACCTTCTGGGAAGATGTGCACCCAGTCCCCGTCCCGTAGTTTCTCCAAAATGAAATCCATCCCTTTCTGGTAAACGCCATCTCCTACAGAGAAAAGTCCACCCCTATTAACCCTCATGCTGCAGGGAGGGGGCCAGCTCACCCCCAACCCTCTCCAAACCTCCAAGACACAGGCCCTTCTCCGTGGGACTCATGCACTGGAGTCTACCCACCTCAGACCCCCCCACCGTGCTGTCTATATAGACACCTGCCCATGGCTGCTCCCAGGCCCTGTTCAGACCCAGTTCTAGCCTGGCCCTAGCCTTCCTTCATTCAACAATACCCTCCACATCTGTAAGTGCTGCTCATGGGGGTAGTACCTCCTGACATCCTCCACTGATGTGACCTGCCCTTTCACAGCTCTTCCACCTGGCAGTCCCTCTGGTAGGCTCTCCCCCGGAGGGCTTCCTCCCCAGTCAGGCCCATGGCTGCTGGTCAACTGCCTCAGAGCTCTTTGTCCTCAGACATGGCAGCCCTGGGGCAACGCTGCCCAGACCCAGAGGTCACTGCTGGCACTCAGGACTTCAGCTTGGCCTGGCCTGGACCTGTAGCCACTCCTAACAGGCGCCCTGCCTGAGGCCT
>NW_006204242.1:48529-54897 GCF_000334495.1 Tupaia belangeri chinensis
CGGGAATTCTTCCTGGATGAAGTCCGTCAGGGCTTTGCGCATCTCCACCTGAGGGAAAGGGCCAGGCTGGCTAAGGTGCCCTGGAGGCCTGGGGATAGGGCAGAGGGACCAAGGCCAGCTGGGGAAACCCGGGAGGAAACTCACAGCTGACTTGTTCTCCGCCCGGAGTCGCTCGAGCACTGGCAGGGCACTGAAGGGCTTCCCAATCAGCACGGTGATCTTCTGTGGGGAGGCCACACACCGAGGGTGACAAGGAGCAAGGGGAGGACTTGTCGCATGCTCCCTTGCGGTCACTCTCCTTTAAAACGTAGGGGTCAAGCTTGGTGGCATCTTAGGCCATCCCAGCCCTGGGGTCTGCCCCACAGAAGGCCTTTCTTGTCCTGCCCTAGCAGGAGTATGCCCACTCCAGCCCAATTGCCTCTGCTAGCACCCTGAAGGACTGGCTGTCAGGCAGGACCTGGTCTATGTTCCACTTAGTTCCCTGTGCAGCCCCAGGCTGAGCTTGGTCTACACTAGGCAGACAACCGGACAAGCAGACAGCAGATAAGACAGATGGAGGAAGGCCAGCAGCCCAACCCACCTGTCCGAAGCGGGGGAAGTAGGGCGGGCTGTTGGGAAGGACGTCGTTCATCCCTGCAGCAGTGGGCAGAAGGCCGGCTGTGGGTGGGTCCAGGCAGCTTGGTGCCCAACCCAGGAGCCCTCTCTACCACCCAGCAGAAATGCCCTGCCCCCAGGCTCACCAACATGCCACAGTGGCAGGATGATGGGGTCAAGATGACACTCAGCAATCAGGCGCCCAATTCCTGCCCAGGGGAGGAGAAACGTTGGCACGAATGAGGCTAAGCCTCTGTGCTCACATCTCCAGTTAAAAGCAGTTCCCTGGGCTCTTTTTTCTCAGCAGCTGCCCCTTCTTGCTGCTGCCAGCTCAGCCAGGGGGCAGGGCCAGGGCCCCCAGGGTCATCTCAGGGCCAGCAGTCCTTACCCCACTTGAAGCGCAGGAACTCAGAACTCATATTCACTTTCCCTGGTGAGAGAGCACAGGGGCGATGTTGGGGAGTGGACCACCCATACCCACCCTGCAGGTTAGAGGGATCCTTAACCCAGCCAGCCCTGCTGACCTTCTGGGAAGATGTGCACCCAGTCCCCGTGGTTGAGTTTCTCCAAAATGAAATCCATCCCTTTCTGGTAAACGCCATCTCCTACAGAGAAAAGTCCACCCCTATTAACCCTCATGCTGCAGGGAGGGGGCCAGCTCACCCCCAACCCTCTCCAAACCTCCAAGACACAGGCCCTTCTCCGTGGGACTCATGCACTGGAGTCTACCCACCTCAGACCCCCCCACCGTGCTGTCTATATAGACACCTGCCCATGGCTGCTCCCAGGCCCTGTTCAGACCCAGTTCTAGCCTGGCCCTAGCCTTCCTTCATTCAACAATACCCTCCACATCTGTAAGTGCTGCTCATGGGGGTAGTACCTCCTGACATCCTCCACTGATGTGACCTGCCCTTTCACAGCTCTTCCACCTGGCAGTCCCTCTGGTAGGCTCTCCCCCGGAGGGCTTCCTCCCCAGTCAGGCCCATGGCTGCTGGTCAACTGCCTCAGAGCTCTTTGTCCTCAGACATGGCAGGGCCGGGGGAACGCCGCCACGCCCCTGGCACTCAGGACTTCAGCTTGGCCTGGCCTGGCCCTGTAGCCACTCCTAACAGGCGCCCTGCCTGAGGCCTCAGCCTCTGCCTGCCCCTTCCTCTCAGGACTTCCCCGAAAACAAGACCCTCCCTTAGGGAGGCCTTTTGGGAAAGGGAGAACACTCAGTTGAATACACACTATCACCAAGAGCTCAAGAACTCTGAAAAAAAGTGAAGTCAAGTTGCTCCTGATGCTAGCAGCCTTCTGCCATGGGGACACCCTGCACCCATGACGCTGGACCCAGGTGGCTCAGCACCAAACACAGAGGCAAAGACCCAATGCTATGTGCTGGGTTACAACTTGGGGCCACTTGCAGCCAGGGGGGTACAATAGTCAGAATCTCATCAGCCTGCCTCCATGCCAGGCATGTATGTGTGCCCAGGATCCTGGCAGGTGGAGGACGGAGATCATGATACCAGATGGCCCTGTGGAGGTGGTCCTTTCCCTCTCCCTACCTCCTCCATCATGAACAATGGCAACGAAAAACCCGTCAGAAATCTCTTAAACTGGGCCAGCCAGTGGCGCAGTGGTTAAGGCAGCTGGATCCCCCGTGAATGACTGCACAGTTCGAGTTCTGCATCCAGCAGCTTGAAAATCACACTGGGCGCGTGTGCATGCATGGCCAAAATCCTGAGGAGACTGGAAGAGAAAAGATTGCAGCAATCCCTCCATGGAGTGACTTCTCACTTTCCTCTCGCTTTCTGAATCTCTCTGGCAAGTGCACACACTCTGTAGCATATTTAAATAAAAATAAATAAATGAAATTATTAAAAACAAACAAAAATTCTCTTGGCCAGCAGGTGGAGTGAAGGTTAAGGCAGCAGGATTACACATGGCTGACTGTGTTTTGAGTTCTGAACTTTGCAAATCATGCCAGGTGCGTGTATACATACGTATGTTCAAAGTCTCAAGAGGAGAATGCAGCATGGCCATCCTCCTGGGGAGTGAATTCTCATTTTCCCTCTCTATCTCTGGTGAATGCATCCACCCTACTGCAAACAAACAAAATACCTCTTTCCAGACCATCAGGTGGTGTGGTGGTTGGGATGCTGGACTCCCACATGGCCGGCCATGGTTTAAGTCCCAGACCTGGTGGCTTGCCTAATTCCCATACCTGGTGGCTTGCCTTTTCACTCTCTCTGTTTCTCTTTGGTCAAATTAAAAAATGATAAAAAAAAAAATTGGGGGGATTGGGTTGGCAGCTGCTGTGGCAGTTGAAGGCACTGGATTCTCACATGGCCAACCGTGGTTCAAGTCCTGGATCTAGTGGCTTGCTTTTTCAATTTCCTTCTCTCTCTCTCTCTCTCTCTCTCACTCACTCTCTCACTTTTGCTCTGTCCCTCACTGGTCAAAATTAATAAATAAACAAATAAATAAATAAAGCTAAATAAGATAATTCCTTTAAAAAAATTAGGGGGAGGGGACCAGCAGTTAGCATAATGGCTATGTCGCTGGACTCCCACGTAGTCGACCGCAGTTCGCGTCCTGGACTCGGTGGCTTAAAACTCACGCCGGGCACATGTGCATGCGTGCCCAAGATCCCGAGAGGAGAATGGAGGAGAAGGGATTGGGGCGTGATCATCCCCCCCGGGGGGAGATTTCTCGCTTTCTGTCTCTATGTCTCTGTCTGTCTGGCGAGCACACACGCCCTATAGCGAAAATCTCTCCAAAATAAATAAATAAATAAATAAATAATGCTTTTTAAAAAAACTATCCATCCCTCCTTTCTCTCCTTCCCTCCTGTGTTGTTTCTCTAATAATATCATACTTTGAAGTAATAATGTATAATTATTAGCTTTTACAAGTATTGCTTCTACTCACTTGTGTAGCTTGTATAAAATCACTCCAACAGTTAAATGTGTTACAAACTCTACATTTGGGGGAGGGAACTTTGTGGAACACAGAAGCAAAGTATGCCAAATGAGTTTTTCCGCTCCCATCACCTGTCATTAGATCTTTGCTGCATATCCAATGTGTTTGGCAAATAACATTTCCCTGCCCTCTGTCTCTCAATGATGGTGCTTGGATTAAGATTTCACTTTCTGGGGCCAGCAGGTGGCATGGTGTTTGGGACGCTGGACTCTCACATGGCCCACTGCAGTTCAAGTCCCAGACCTGGTGGCTTGCTTTCTCATTTTTCTTCTCTCTCTGTATCTCTCTGGTGAACACATGTGCTTTATAGCAAACTTAAAAAAATAATAGTAATAATAATAACTAAATATTTTTAGAAGAATTTCACTTTCCTTTTATAATTGTACTATAAAACCTAGATACTTGGGGCCAGCAGGTAGTGTGGTGGTTAAGGTGTTAAACTCCTACATGGCCGACTGAGGTTCGAATCCTGGACCTGGCAGCTTCCTCTTACTTTCTCTCTGTTTCTGTCTCTCTGGCTCTCTCTCTCTGGTGAGAACATGAGCCCCATATAAAATAAAAATAATAATAATAAAAAATAACATTAAATAAATAATTCTTTCCCTCCATTCTCTGCTCGGAAACACTACTTCCCTGAAGCAGGAACAACTGGGACTGTGGAATCGGCAGACGGCAGAGCAGTTACGTCACTGGACTCCCACATAGTTGACTGTGGTTCATGTCCCAGACCCGGTGGCTTAAACTCACACCAGGTGTGTGTGTGTGCATGCCCAAATTCTGAGGGGAGAATGGAGGGGAAGGGACTGTGGCATGGCTATCCCCCCTGGGGGATGATTTGATGCTGTCTCTGTCTCTGTCTCTGTCTCTTCAGGGAGCACACATGGCCTATAGCAAAAACCACTCTTAAAAAAAAAAAAGAACCATTGGGACTGGGAACCTGGTCACCCCATGTTCTTGGGCCAGCAGTTTAACCTCTCCAAGCCATCATCTGGGTCCTCAGGTAACATGTGATCATTTGATCTCAGATTCCTCACCCTACAAGTCTGTCTGTTCTCCCAGAAGTAAAATCTTCAGGCCTCCTGGTATGCACCACCAATGTCATAGCCCACTGATATCGCACAGCCCTTAGCGACCTCCTGAGAGAAGGGGCCATGGATGACACCTCCTGGCACTCTGCATTGGGGCCACACAGTCCTCAGGCAGTTTCTCCAAAAAGTCATGCCCCCTCCAGCAGCTGCTGTATCTGCCGCATTGTGGTGAAGCCGGTGACCAAGCTGCCTGTCCCCCAGGGGTCCCTCCAAGAGTAACGTACTGGCCACCAGCTGCCTTTTCCCAGCAACACCTCACACCCCCCACTGGAGGAGCAGCTCACCTCGGCACACGGGCACACACTTGCCCAGGCTGAAGAAGTGGGAGTGCAGCTCCTTGGTGAAGCAGATGTCTGCAGCTGCAGGGGTCCTGGTACAGTGACAGCAGTCAGCCCGTCTCCCTGCTCCCACTCCCCACCCCTGCAGCATGCTGTGCACAGGGTCATGAGGAAGGAGGACCTGTGGGGCCCCACCCTGCCCTGCTGGACTGCTGGGTGTGCCCTCCTGGACAAAGGAGGAAGAGGGTGAATCTGGGTAGAGATGGGTGGGGCCTGCTGGGCCCACTGCAGGGAAAGGGAGTATTGGTGGGGGCATTCCTCCTCACCAACGCATCAACTTCAGGTTCCAGATATGGCGGAGCTTCAGGATCCCTAGAGGAGCAGAGAGGTCCCAGTTGACCTTGTTGCCCACGAGTCCCCCTTTCATTTCAGCTTCAGCACGACCATTTCCCTACCAGCCCAAAGCAGCATCTTCCCAACCTCTGGCTCCTCGCTCCGTCCCATCCTCTAGCTCACCACTGCATCTGCTTGGCCTACCTCGCCCATCCTCCTCCATCTCTCCCTGCACTGTCACTGCCATGCAACTAGCCTAAACTACTGAATGGCATCCAGGCCCCTGCCTGGCCACCTAGCACGCTTCAACAGGCCATTCTCCACCTAGCAACTAGCTACATTGGGAGTGCCTCCCATTTGATCAGGTGGCTCCCATGAGCTCTCGGATGGTGCGGGCCTGGCTCCCTGCCCACACCACGTGGGAGCAACTCCCAGTGAGTGAAGTCTTATCAAGCAGGAACTTCTAGGTGGGGCAACTGCGCTCCTAAATGGGGCTGGGTGCCGGGACAACCAGCCAGGGGCAAGCCTGGAACCAGGACACAGGTCTCCTAGCCCTAGCCTAGTGCTTCCTTGACAAGAGAGCCCATGGGACCTGCAGCAGTTTCAAAAATGAGAGGTCCACAGGCCTGAGATCAGAATAAAGCTAACGGACCTGTCTGTGGCCATTTCCTCATTTCTTCTATACTCTGAGCCCTCTTCAAATCGCATTCCCTGAGTGGATCCTGAAGGGGCCACAAATCAAACGTTCACCCCTGGGGCAGGACACCCCAGAAACAGGGGTGCCAGGGCTATGTGAGGAGCCCAGTGCGAAGTGAGTCTGCTGGGCTCGGTTCTCCCCTGGCCTGGACTCGCCCCCTGCCTCTCTGGGCCCAGCACACCAGCCTGGGTACCCCAGAGATGAGGGTCATCCATGCAGGACTGATGGTTGGAGACGGTGATGAGGGGGGTGGCAGGGCCGCGTTTCTCGATGAGCTCGTACAGCACCTCCTTGTTGTGGACCGTGAGCTGGTTCATGCACTCTGCGGGGAGACGGGAGACGGGGATCCCCGACTGGAGGGCAGCGTCTCAGCCTCCTCCTCCCCACCGCAGGCGCCCCTCACCCCCAGCCCCC
>NW_006204242.1:61127-62388 GCF_000334495.1 Tupaia belangeri chinensis
GACAGCGGAGGCAGGCCCGCCGGTCAAGTGGCCCTGCCCGCCTCGCCCCGTCCCGCCCCGCCCTGCCTGTCCCTGGCGGGTTGCCGGTTCGAGACCGCGGTTCGGGGCGCTGCCCTTTGGTCTCTAATTCAGCCCCGGGAGAGTCTGTGTCGGTGGCAAGAGCAGCGCAGCACGGTTCCTTGACACCGCTGCAGGTTTGAGCTGCAGGAGCGCTTTTACTTTGTTTATCCCCCTTTATTTATATTGCAGGAAAATTCCCCAACGTGGAATTAATCATTTTCTGGTATTTTATGCCATTTTACATTACATAACATACACAGTGTGGGCCTGCCTCAGAGCAGTTAAAGGAGCCGAACACACATGGCTGATCGGTAGGCCGAATCCCACCCAGGGGCTTAAAGAACACATGGGACACAAGTCCCCACAGAATGAAGAAATGGAAGAGTAGGGACTGTGGCATGCCCATGCCCCACTGAGGGTGCTTTCTCACCTCTGCCTCCCTTTGCTGCATGCAGGCTTGTGTACATATATGCTCTGTTATATGGTGCATCATGTCATTTTACACAATGACACGAAATTTTACATAATTGCAGTATTCTGGCTCTACTACTTGTATGTAACATGTCATGTAATGTATGATCAGCTATGTAATAATGTATACTATATAATATGCACCACATGATATTGCAATAGTATATATAACATGCATATGTAACATACCGTGGCATACCCTTTAGCACATGCACAATGTTATCAACCACTACCTCTAACTATAATAGCTACAAAACTTGTTTATCACAAAAGAAAGCCCTGAGCTCATTAAGCAGTCTATTCTCTTTTTTTTTGGAGAGATTTTTTCACTACAGGGCACGTGCGCTCGCCAGACAGAGACATAGAGACAGAAAGCGAGAAATCACCCCCCAGGAGGGATGGTCACACCACAATCCCTTCTCCTCTCGGGATCTTAGGCACACACACACACGCGCCCGGCGTGAGTTTTAAGCCACCGGGTCCGGGACACAAACCGCGGTTGACTACATGGGAGTCCAGCGACATAGCCATTACGCTAAGTGCTGGTTCCCAAGCAGTCTATTCTTTATTCTTTTTAAAAGAATTTTATTTTTTAAATTTAATTAATTTATTTATTTATTTTTAATTTGTCCAGAGAGAAAGACTTACATGGGGTGGGGGGAGGGAGTAAGAAAGCAAGCCACCAGGACTCAAACTGTGGTCAGCCATGTGGGAGTGTCCAATAACTTAA
>NW_006204242.1:62590-79458 GCF_000334495.1 Tupaia belangeri chinensis
GTGAGTTTTAAGCCACCGGGTCCGGGACGAGAATCACGGTCGACTACGTGGGAGTCCAGCGACATAGCCATTATGCTAACTGCTGGTCCCCCAGGTCCAGGACTTGAACCACAGTCGGCCATGTGGGAGTCCAGCACCCTCAACCACCAAGCCACCTGCCCCCCCATTTTTTTATTCTTAAACCATCATTTTATTGATTTTTTTCAACCTTCTGCCGGCCCCACAGCGTGTAGGTCCTGCCCACAGGGACATCGCCCGGCTTGAGCACACTGCAACCATCTGCTGAAGATCTGAATGGATTCAGACCCACTAGCTACCAGCAGACCTCCCTTGAGCCCCCTAGGTGAGCCTCCCAGCTGTCCCCCCTAACTCTCCCCCCACCCCCTACCCCCACTCCTTACCCGCCAAATAAACCAATGAGGTCACTGCAGGACCCCAGCTCTCTAGTCCCCTCCTCTCAGATTCCAGAGCACTTGAGTCAACACCTCTAAATCTGCAATGCAATGCGCAGCCGCCCTGGGCGGGGGTAGGTGGTGCAGAGCCTGAAGAGAGAGAGACAAGGCTCCTGTCCTGGGGTACCCAGCCTCCAGGCGGGCGGGTTCCGCCCCCCAACCGCCTCGCCTGAGCTCCAATTCCTGGGCCTCCCCACCAGCTGCTGCTCTCCCAGAAGCAGCTGGCCTGCCACCATCCAGTAACTCAAAGCAGGAGGAGGTTCGGGTGGGAAATAGGTGAGCAGGTCTGCAGCTCCCAGGCAAGGCACCGCCCTCCTTGCCCGGAGCAAGGGTTGCACGTCCAGCCCAGCTTGGCTGGACGGGTCCAAAAGGGCTTCTCCTTTCTTTTTTCCTTTGTACTTTAGGAGTTTATTATAAGCCAGTTTCATAGGCCACAAGGAAATAAAAGGACTATGCATAGCATTACAGGAAACAGGCAGGAAGCTGAGCAGGACCAAGATGAGTCTAGGGCCTTGGGCCTTGGTGGGAGCATGGTGGGGGGAAGGGGACCATATCCCCAAAGAGGCCATGCCCATTGGAGTCCCTTGCGTGTGTGGGGGGATCAGCCTAAGGGCTGAGGCAGGCATGGTGACTGGTTGGTCTGCACAGATTTGGCAGCTGTCTGGCAGAAGGGGGAGGGAGGAAGTTTCCCCTGCCTGGGGAGAGGACTGAGAAGGGAAGGGAACCCCAAGACTGGGGCCAAGGCTAGGGTTGGGCTGATCCCAGGGCTGGGCTTTGGGCTAAGGCCAGAAGAGTTGTCCTCTCTGGTTCTGGGGGGTCCCTGACTTGAGAGCCTCCAAGCCTGCCATGCCAGTCGAGAGCTGAGCAAATGCCCACATATATCCCAGAACAGGCACTGGGCACAGGACCCTAACTGTGAGTGACAGAGCAGGTGCTCAGGGAGAAACAGGCATCAAGCCCAGCCAAGAGAGAGACGTTGTGGCCAAAGGACAGAGGTGGGGGTTGGGGGTGGGCAGAGAAGAGAAAAAGACAGAGACAGGTAGAGCCTAAGAGTGAGCCCAAGAGAAGGTGAGAGAGGACAAAGCAAAGCAGGCACACAGAAGTGGAGGGACTTGGGGGAAAAAAAGAAGTGGAGGGACTTGGACAGGGAGTGGAGTGAGGGCCTGAGTCTAAAGGGAGCTCCAGCTGGCAAAGTGAATAAGAAGGGCTTGATGGGGTGTGGCATGGAGGCCCAGCAAGCAGCACAGTAGGATGACTGAGCCAAATCTGAGATCTCAGGCCAGGTATATGCCTTTGCACTCTGCAGTCCCTCTGTGGGCTTCATCTTCGTGACAACATCTCCCAAAGATACTCCTGTAGTGGAAAGTTGGAAGAGGCTGAGCTCCCTAAGGCAAGGGTTTGGAGGGCAAGTACCATGCAACAGTCTGAAGAATGAGGCTGAGCGGGGCCAGCAGTTAGCGTAATGGCTACGTCACCGGACTCCCATGTAGTCAACCACGGTTTGAATCCTGGACCTGGTGGCTTAAACTCACACCGGGCGCGTGTGTGTGCGTGCCAGAGATCCCAAGAGCAGAATGGAAGAGAAGGGATTGTGGCGTGGCCATCCCCCCTGGGGGATGATTTCTCGCTTTCTGTCTCTCTGTCTCTCTCTCTCTTTCTGGTGAGTGCACATGCCCTATAGCAAAAACGTCTCCAAAAATAAAATCATAATCATAATAAATTAAATTAAATAATTAAAAAAAAGAGAATGAGCCTGAGGGACCAGCAGATGGTGTAATGGTTACATCGCTGGACTCCCACGTACTTGACCACAGTTTGAGTTCCAGACCTAGTGGCTTACTCAAGCTAGGTACATGCATGTGCGTGCCCAAACTCCTAAGAGAATGGAGGAGGAGGGATTGTGGCATGGCCATCGCCCTGGGAGGTGATCTCTTGCTTTCTGTCTCTCTGGCAAGCACACGCACCCTATAGCAAAATAACTCTCTCTCTCTCTAAAAAAAGAATGAGGCCAAACTCTGGTGCACTGTGGGTAGGAGGGTAAAATGGTACCACTCTCATGGAAACTAATGTGATGATTTCTGAGAACATAAAACATACAATGTAACAATTATGCCATCTGCTGGTCCCTATTTATTTATTTTAATTTGACAAGAGTGGGACAGAGCAAGAGAGAAGGGAAGTGAGAAAGCAAGCTGTCAGGTCTGGGACTTGAACCGTGGTCGGCCATGTGGGAATCCAGTGCCCTTAACCACCACGCCAATTGCTGGTCTCTTTATTTATTATTATTATTATTATTTTTGGAGAGGTTTTCACTATAGGGTGCGTATGCTCGACAGACAGAGAGGGACATAGAGACAGAAAGTGAGAAATCACCCCCAGGGGGGACGGCCACGCCGCAATCCCTTCTCCTCCATTCTCCTCTTGGGATCTTGGGCACGTACGCACATGTGCCCAGCATGAGTTTAAGCCACCAGGTCCGGGACGCAAACCGCGGTCGACTACGTGTCCAGCGACATAGCCATTACGCTAACTGCTGGCCCCTTATTTATTTATTTTTAACTTGACCAGAGAAGGACAGAGTGAGAGAGAGACAGAGAAGGAAAGTGAAAAAGCAAGCTGCCAGGTCCAGGACTTGAACCACTGGGAGTCTAGCACCCTTAACCACCACACCACCTGCCAGCCCTAACACTGCAATTATAAAGAAATTGTTGGGCCCAGGAAAAGATTTCGGAGCCTGACTAAAATTTGAACAAGCAAAGAATCTTCGACAGTCCCCTCTCTTGTTGGAGGAAAGAGGAGACATTCTTCTGTCCTGTGAACAATCTGTCCGTTTTCTCATTTGGTCGTCTTCTGTTTATTAAAGACCAGCTGAAGCATCTATCGAGACTTGGTAGTTAAGAATAAATTGCTGAATACTGTGAGCAGTTACACTTTTGATGTGGACATTGCTGAGCAGGCTGAGGCCACATGTGATACCTAAGGTCAGTTTCTGGTCCAGCCTAAAAGGCTGGTGTGATGGTGCACACCTGTGCACTCAGCTGCTCAGGAAACCGAGGCAGGAAGATCACAACACGGCCACACCTAGGACAGCAGCCAGTCGCTCAAGACCAGGAAGTGCCCTCTGGTAGGTGTTGAGGAGGGAAAGGGCCTGTGCCTCCTGAGGTGCCAACTCAGAAGCGGGAACCAAAGCTTCATAGGTTGGAAGCCAGGCCACCCTCCCCTGCTGGTCATGGTTAATTTTAACTTAGAAAGAGGCAGTCAGAAACAAGCTCACTGGCTAGCTGCCCTGGCTTCTCCAGGTGGTGCAAAATGATGCACACTGATTAGTGCAGGCTGAGCACCCCATTTCGGCTGTCCCAAACTCCCCAAAGGAGAAGGGATTGCAGCATGGCCATCCCCCCTGGGGGGTGACTTCTCACTTTCCCTCTCTCTGTCTCTCTCCAGTGGGTGCATACACCCTAAGAAAATGAACAACTGGGAACTGCTGCCTGGGTACACCCTCTCACTTCTCCTCATATTGCCTGGTTGTCCCAAACATACAACCACCATAGAATTCAGCGATTTTCCTTCTGTAGACCCAAAAGCATTCAAAGTAGGAAGCTATTTGTCCAGCCACACACATTCAGAGCAGCACTGTGCGTGTCAGCCAGTGCCCACTGCCAGAGGAATGGATGAATACACCAGATGCGATCTGTTCTTATGGTGGAACCACGTGGAATCCAGTTCCCTTAGCCACTAGGCCATGGGGGTAGCGCCTTTTCTTTCTTAAAATTGTGGTGACACACATAGCATAAAATTTATCATGTTATCTATTTATTTAGCTATAGGGTACGTGCATTCACTGGAGAGAGAGAGAAAAGGAGAAAACACCCCTGGGGAGGATGACCACACTGCAATCCCTTCTCCATTCTCCTCTTAGGATTCTGGGTGTGCACGCACACACACCTGATGTTTTTAAAAGCCTTTGCACTCTGCAGTCCCTCTGTAGGCTTCATCTATTTTTTTTTTTTTTGGAGAGCTTTTTGCTATAGGGCGCATGCGTTCACCAGACAGACAGAGAGAGACAGAAAGACAGAAAGCGAGAAATCACCCCCCAGGGGCAGATGGCCACACCGGGGCACGCCCGCACACTCTTGCGCCCAGCGTGAGTTTTAAGCCACTGGGTCTGGGAATCGAACTGCGGTCAGCCACATGAGAGTTCAGCGACATAACCATTATGTTAACTGCTGGTCCCATATAGGCTTCATCCTAATGACAACATCTCCCAACGATGTTCCTCTAGTCGCTATTGGTGGTGGAAAGTTGGACTGTGGCATGTCCATACCCCCTTGGGGGTAATTTCTTATTTTCTCTCTGTTTCTCTCTCTCTGGCAAGTTCACATTCCCTATACCAAAAAAATCTCTCTCAAAAAAAGTTAATGAGGATGCTGCTGCATGTTTGGGACACATCACTGGACTCCCACATAGTTGACTGTGGTTGGAGTCCTGGACTTGGAGGCTTAAATGCACACTGGGCACATGTGTGTGCATGCCCTAAATCCCGAGAGGAGAATGGAGGAGAAGGGATTGGCATGGCCATCCCCCCTGTGGGGTGACTTCTTGCTTTCTGTTTCTCTGTCTCTCTCTGGTGAGTGCATATACCCTATAGCAAAAATCTCTGTAAAAATAGTTAAATAATTCTTTATAAAATAAATAAAGTTAAAATTAAATAATTCTGAGACCAGCAGATGGCGTAATGACTACTTCACTGGACTCCCATGTAGTCAATCGTGGTTCGAGTCCCGGATCCAGTGGCTTAAACTCACGCTGGGTGCATGTGTGTGTGTGTGCCCAGGATCCCAAGAGGAAAATGGAGAAGGGATTGTGGTGTGGCCATCCGCCCGGGGGGTGATTTCTCGCTTTCTTTCTGTCTCTCTCTTTCTGGTGAGTGCTCATGCCCTAGAGCAAAAACCTCTCCTCCCAAAAATAATAATAAAAAAAAAACAAATAAATAAATAAATAATTCTGGGGCCAGCAGGTGGCAAAAATGCTATCTTGGGACCAGCAGGTGGCGTGGCGGCTAAGGCACTGGACACTCCTACATGGCTGACCATGGTTCGAGTCCTGGACCTGGTGACTTTCTCACTTCTCTCTGTGTGTCTTTCTCTGGTCAAATGAAAATGATTGAATGAATGAAAAAATTAAGTAAATTCTAAAAAAAAAGTAACAAAATAATACTTTTTCCTGGGGGGACCAGTAATTCTTAAAAAAAAAAAAAAGTGCAGTATTAACAAAGAACCTTCCTGAGTCAGTCTAACAAGATTCACACACACAGTATCTGATCATCTTTGATGTCTGATCAGGTTGCTCCTCTTCCCTCAGGCTCTAGGTGATGTCTGATCACCTTGGACTGTCTTCAGCAAGAATCCTGTTAGGTCACTTTCATCAGAATCTCCCTCACCCTGGGACCAGCGTTAGCTTAATGGCTATGTCGCTGAACTCCCACCATGGTTCAAGTCCTGGACCCGGTGGCTTAAACTTACGCCGGGTGTGTGTGCGTGCGTGCCCAAGATCCCGAGAGGAGAATGGAGCAGAAGGGATTGCGGCATGACCATCCCCCCTGGGGGGTGATTTCTCGCTTTCTGTTTCTATGTCTCTCTTTGTCTGTCTGGTGAGTGCACACGCCCTGTAGCAAAAACCTCTCAAAAAAAAAAAAAAAAAAAGGAATCTCCTTTACCCTGATCTTACCCTGTTTTCTTAATAATTTCGCATCTGCTCAGCCTTCCCCCACCCTCACTGTGGATCCCCACTTGCCCATGGAGTATTCAGAGTTCAGCCCAATTGCTCTCCCCACTGTGACATTCCATTGCAGTGGTCCCTCCACCTACTGCGATAGTCCGGAATACAGTTCTCTTTGGTAGGCTTTAACAAGTATCTTGGAATGTTCTTTCTTTGATATTGCAAGTCAAGGAACACCAAAGATTACTAGCTACCTACCACCAGAAGCTGGAAGAAGAAGGGCTTCTCTTACAGGTTCAGAGTGAACACGACCCTGCCAACACCTTCATTTTGGAATTCTAATGTCTGGAACTGTGAGATAGTAAATTAATGTTTTAAGACTCTCCCTCCCAATAAGTTAATAAAAAAGGAAAAAAGGAATGCAGTTTGTACCACCAGATGGCATAATGGTTCTGTCACTGGACTCCCACATGGCTGACCACGGTTCAAATCCCAGACCTGATGGTTTAAACTCATGCTGGGTGCGTGTGTGCCCAAGATCCTGAGAGGAGAATGGAGAAGGGACTGCGGTGAGGCCATCCCCTCTGGTGGGTGAATTCTTGCTTGTCTCTCTCTGTCTCTCCAGCAAGCACACATGCCCTATTGCAAAAGTCTCTTGCAAAAAAAAAAATGCAGTCAAACCACATGTGCAGACAGTAGCAGGTGTCCACTTGGAGCAAGGTGGGAGAGCTAGTAGCAGGGCAAGCACCACTCTCTGTCCCGTAATTATATGTCCTCCTAGAATCAGCACTGAGCCCAGCTGGGAATGGGTCCCCCCCAAGACCCTAGAGGGGCCCAGACATCATGTGTGACCATGTCCTGCTATCTGCACTCCTGCTCATCTTCCTAGCTGTTGGAGCTGAGGCCTTCTGCATCTGCACTTTCAGAACCCAGTGGCTGGTGTTGGCCCGGGTGGCCAGGGGCATACAATGGACCCCTTGATTTGGGTAGGTTCACTGCTGTACCCCTAAGAACCAGGACTGAAAGCTTCCAGTCCTGTCTGGGCAGTGAGGCTTAGCTGCCAGAACCTATTCCCTATGAATTAATGGCATAAGTGTTCAAAAATAATAAAAAAGAAAATCTGGACTGTTTTTAAAAAGGGAGGGGGGCAGCAGGTGGTGTGGAGGTTAAGGCAGCAGGATCCCATATGGCCAACTGTGTGGTTCAAGTCCTGGATCCAGTAGCTTAAAAATCATGTAGGGCGCATGTGCATGCATGCCCAAAATTCCAGGAATGGAGAAGGGATTGTAGTGTGGCCATCTCCCCTGCAGGGTGGTTTCTCACTTTCCCTCTCTCTCCCTGTGTGTCTCTCTCAGGCAAGTGCACTTGCCCTATAGCAAAAAATTAAAAAAATTTTAAAAAGTAGGAGTGCTCAGCAGTTGGTGTGGTGGTTAAGGCATTGGACTCTCACGTGGCTGACTGCAGTTCGTGTCAGACCTGGTGGCTTGACAGTCATGCCAGGTGCATGTGCACGCGTACCTAAAATCTGAGGAGAATGGAGAAGGGATTGTCATCGTGGCCATCCCCCCAAGGGGGTGATTTCTCACTTTCACTCTCATTGTCTCTCTCTGGCAAGCACATTTGCCTTATGGCAAGACCCTAGATTGAGAGAAAGAAATCAGGTGCATTTGTGTGTGACCCAAATCCTGGTAGGATGGAGAAACAGAAAAGGGACTGAGGCATAATCATGCCCCATTGGAGGTGCTTTCCCCCTCCCCCGCTTTCTCTTTGTCTCTGGTGAGTGCACATGCCCTCTGGCAATTAAAATGAAAGTTCTAGAGAAAAATGCTAGAAAGACTGTGCTTGCATGAAATGGGGGGAGACAACTGGGGCCCCCCAGGCCACTGGTGGCAGGCCCCTCCCTGAGCACCAATTCTGATGTCAGCATTTGCAGGCCATAACCAGTGATGTGCAGTCACTGCTCTGCACCTGTTCACCCCACCTAGTCACAGAAGACACAGGTCCTGGATTACTGTATGTACGACAGGGATAACCTCTGCCCAGGAGCCATCTGTGGCCCAGTTCACTTTGCCCCCCATCCCCCCAGAGGGCAGGAGGGGAGCAGGAAGAGGAGTCTGGCTGGCTCCATGGTGGGGGGGTGGTCAATGAAGGAGGCAGGGGAAAAAGTGCTGGGAGAGGGTGGCAGCCCTTGGTCCTCAGTTCTTGCAGTCCTTCCCAGCCTGACATTGGTCCCACTGCACATCACTCCTGTGGCCGTACAGGAGCTGAACAGCTTGTACAATGTGTTCCTGAAAGTCTCCCAGCACTGGTGGAGCAAGGGAGGAACAGACAATTTGCGTGGGGGAAGGTGGGGGCAGGAAGGCAAGTGGTTAGGCCCAGCTGTCCCACCATCTCTAGGATGTGATCTTGCTGAAGGCCTCAATGCAGACAGTGCTCCACTGACCAAAAAGCACCTGGACAAGTTGGTGCTGTGGACTGAGGCCACCTGACAGGGACACCATGGTGTGGGTCAGCACCCTCTGTACCTACAACCACACCATGCTGCACAGCGGGTATTACCAGGGCCTGCTACAGGCACCACTGCCTTCCTTGTTCCCAGGAGCCTCCAGCTCACTGATCAAGAATGGAGTGTTGGGGCATAAGGAAGGAGGGCAGGAGCTGGGACACAGGAAGGCCCTAAGCCCCAGGGACGAATGCTTTGCCCCACTGCTTATCCCAGGCCTCACTGTCGATGACCGCTACCCCGTGGAGGTAGTATTGAACTAGGAAGTACACAGTGCCTGGTTCCTCTGCTGTTGTTCATACTGCCACCACTCCTGCCCCCTCAGCTAGGCTCACCAACCTGAGGCCCCACTCCCTAGGGCCATCAGCCCACAGATATGCGGACACTGCCTTTAGGCAAGTCCCAGCCTTCCCAGTCCAGTCCACCTTGGGGTGAAGAGGCTCTTGAGGGATTCCTACTACAGCTCTCCTCCATCTGCCCTTAGTAGGGCTTATGCCCGGAGGCTGGACCCAATGTCACCCAACTCAGATAGTTTTAGGAACAAGAGGCAAAGCAGGCTCAGGGCTGGCGAGGTGAAGGAAGGACTCAGGAGGCATCTCCACTAAACTGTAGGCTCAGAGTAGGAAATCACAGATCAGAAGACAGCATTCTATGACATAAAGGAAACATGCTTGCACACCAGGAGCAAGAAGCCAGACTAGAGGAATGACACGCCAGTAGGGTACCTCTACTGTGCATGGGGCTCATGTAAATGAGCAGGAAAACATTCAGACCCTGGTAGATACAAGGATGGAGAGAACACAATGCACACACTAGCGAACAAAAGGAAATGATTAAGCTCATTGCTGTCCAGTGACAGAATCACTTGGAAAATAGCTCAGATGTCTGCAGGCAACCCTGCTTCACCAGCCAGGGGTGCCATCAGCCCACATTGGTCTATGAGCCTATGCCAGGGCTGCTTACCAAGGCAACAAGTGTACACAGAAAATATCTGCACCACAGTCACCGCACCACCAGTATGGCTACTGCATGAGTAGTCACCCAGGGAAAGGGACTACAGGACAGGGTGAACAGCAAAAGGCAAGCACTGAGCTTGCTCAGGGTGTTGGTATCATGGCACTCCTTCCCTGCCCTCCATTTGCCAAGGAAGGGGGTTCAGTGAAAACACCTATGGGGGGACAACTGGTGGCATGGTGGTTAAGGGAGCTGGACCCACATGGCCAACTGTGCAGTTCAAATTCAGATCTTGCAGCTTGAAAAACATGTGTGCACAATTCCAGAAGGAAGTATTGAGGAATGCCCCTCCCCCCCAGGTGCTTTCTCAAGGTCTCCAAGGAGTGTGCCCTACAGTAAAACTAAAAAGAGAAAAAAAAAGAAACCATCACCTATTGGGACAGTTATCAGGGCCATTTAAGTGTTTCATCAAAAACAAAACAAAAAAAGGCACCTATTGTGAGCTATCAGGGCCATTTAAGGGTAAGCTACAATGAATTTAAAAAGTCAAAAGGCAATGAAGATTATGAAAGAGCCAGGGGCCACAGGTCAAGGAGGTTAACAAGTGTCTTGAGAAGGCAGGTCATGTTAGGGCAGCTCTGGAACCAGGTCCCTGGAGTTCCTTCAGTCCCTTGGAGGCCCAAAGGTGCAGCTCTCTGGCCTGTTCAAGCTGCTCTCACACCTGGGATCCTTAAGTCAAGAGCACCAGGACACAGAACTCCCAGGGTTGATGCCAGCTGGGATACAGAAGGCGGAAGGACCCTGGGAACACAGGCTTCAAAAGGGCTGACCAGTGAGGACCAGGGTAGTAGGTCAAGGTTGAATACTGGGAAACAGGATCAGGATCCTGAACACCAGAACTCCTAGCAGTACATGGACAACCCTGGGTGTGTTTAAACCATATGGCTGGGACCATGCCTTGCTTGATGTAGTTCTACCCATTCCGTTGGGCTGGGGCTGGCCTTTCTCCATCACCATGGAGTTTGTTTGGGAAGCAAGCAACACCAATAGAGGCCTAGGCTAGTGAGGGACATGCGGCCTCCGGTTCTCTCCCCACCTCAGGCCTATTATGCTTTCCAATCTACTACTGATGCAAACTCCCTTCCCTGTAGGCTTTGTCCTCATTAGCCTTGCTTCCTGCTCAATAATCTTTAATTTTAAAATAATTTAATTTTATTTGTCCTTTTTTTTGAGTTGACCAGAGACAGGGAGAAGGAAAGTGAGAAAGCAAGCTGCTAGGTTTGGGATTCGAACTGGTCAGCTTATGAAAGTCCAGCTGCCTTAACTACTGTGCCACCTGCTGATCCCTGCTCAATAATCAATAATCTTTGAGGTTTTTTTTTTGCTACGGGGCACGTGTGCTGGCCAGAAAGAAACAGAAAGCGAGAAATCACCGCCCAAAGGGGATGGCTACACTGCAATCCATTCTCCTCTTGGGATCTTGTGCATGCATGCACCCAGCATGAGGTTAAGCCACTGGATCTGGGACTAGAACCGTGGTCAACTACATGAGAGTCCAGCAACATAGCCATTATGTCAACTGCTGGTCTCCATCTGTTCAATAATTGTAAGGGCAGTGATTCCATGGTTCCCATAGGGCTCCCCACTGCCCCAAGAATCCAGATACAGATGTAGGATATCAGAAGATTTATTGATAACTGTGATTAAGGAAGGGGCAGCACAGTATGAACCCTCAGGAGTGCAAAGCTCGCCACTTGTCTAGGGGACCACGATTGGGGATGTATTTGACACCACAGCCATCGGGGATGAGGCGCTTCTCAGCCACCATATCTTCAAATTCATCAGCATTAAACTTGGTAAAGCCCCACTTCTTTGAGATGTGGATCTAGAGAGATAGGAAGAACTCAATCAGGAAACCTGGGGCAAGGTGGGTGGTGGGGGGAGGGCAAAGGAGTTACAACTCTGCTTACCTTCTGTCGACCAGGGAACTTGAACTTGGCCCTGCGGAGGGCCTCAATCACATGCTCCTTGTTCTGCAGCTTGGTACGGATGGACATAATAACCTGGCCAATGTGGACCCTGGCTACTGTGCCCTGGGGCTTCCCAAAGGCACCCCTCATACCTGTCTGGAGCCTAGATTGGAAACAGCACAAGGTCAGAAACAGAAACATCCACTGGGAAGGGCTGTCTCCAAGGTCCCTTAGATCAACCCGTACAAACAACAGGCTGTATACACTACCCAGGAGGCTGCTGTTTGCAGCCACTGCACTCCGGGCCCCCATGAGTTAAAGGGGCACAGTCGGCTTAATTGGCTGCAGAGGAGCCCCTGCTAAGCAATGAGATGTGCAAGGTGCCTATGGGCCCATCCGACAGCTCCCACCCACCCACCTGCTGGCCAACTATTGTAGTCAGGTTCAGAGCAAGAGGAATTACTCATGTCAGAAGTGCCTCCCTCCACCTGTGGCCCAGAGGGTGGAAGATTTCTCGCTTGATGAAAACAGGTGAAGATGACTCAAAGCTGCAGCTCACCTGTCAGCACCAGCACAGGACAACATCTTGTTGATGCGGATGACGTGGAAAGGGTGGAGCCGCACTCGGATATGAAAGCCATCTTTGCCACAACTTTTCACCATGTACTTGTTTGCACAAATACGGGCAGCCTCCAAGGCTGGGGGGGAGATGGCAGAATGAGATGATGTAGTACAGAAACACCTTGGTCCTCCCTCCCAGCTCTCTGGGGACAGGTGTGGGCTGGGAGAGTTGTAAAAAGGCTCATGCTTAATGAATGTTAATTCCAGTGCAGCACGTCTGGTCCAGGCTTGGGCTGAGGACGCACACAAGAAAGACTGGGAAGACGGTGTTTAAGAATCTGGCCTCACCCTCCGACGAGAGCTGCTCATATTCATCTGACACCATGTGGCCACAGAGTGGGAATTCATCCACTTTTGCCTTCTTCCGCCCCAGGTCAAAGATGCGGATCTTGGCATCTGAAAAAGGCTCAGTTAGGTGTGTGTGTGTGGGGGGGGGTGAGGGGGAAGGAGGGCAGGTCACCCCATGGGCCCCTGGGTAGGCGAGGCCAGAATCAGTTTTTTGGTAAATCCCTCTACCGCTACTTACCTGGGACACCTCGGCAGAAGCGCGACTTTGGGTACGGCTTGTTCTTACAGTACCGGTAACTGTGGGGGGAAGGGGAAACCCAGGTTTACAAAGAGAACTTGGTCACACCGAGTGCCTCCTTAAGGAATCAGACGGCTGGGAAGATGGAACCTCTAAAGCCATATATGATCTAACAGGTGGCAAAGGACACCCAAGCCAAAAACCAAGAACCAATGCTTCCCCTCCAAGATTCAAACTTCCTGTAAATCCAGTATTGTTAAATAAACAAAGTCTCTTTCCAGGGTCTCTGAGCACTACGTGCTTGAGTTCGTCAAAGCAGTTGTGCCTCAGACCACCCAACTGAAGACTATCGGACACGTGGCTCCTCGCCGGATTGAGCCGAATGAATGGTGCCCGGCGCCCCCTGCAGGGCAGCTGGGCCCGCTTTTCCTAGACTGCCCTTGGCATCCGGCAAGCTTGAACAGCACGTCGCCCGGAAACAAGACAGGGATTGGGGATTGCGCACAAAGGCTGTAGAGGATAAGGAGCCAGAAAACATGGCTAATTTTCAAGGGACAAGGAGGGAAAGCAAGGTGGGCGTATCTTCCAGGCCGACCCTGGACGAGCACAAGCCTATGTGCTCAACCTGACATTTCTAAAACGAAAAGGGGCAAGCAGTGCAGAGTTTGGAAAGAAAATCGAGCTTAAAAATAAAAGGTCTGAGAAAACACACTAGGTCCTATCTCAGGACAAGACAGCAACAAGAGGATGGCTACCCGAGGTTGTTTCCAGCGGCCGAAGGCAGTTCTCTCTCCCTTCCTTTCCCCAAAAAGAAATTGCAAAGATTCAGCACTCACCACCGGGCGGGGCGGCGGCCCATGGCTGACACCAAGATCTTCGGTGGCTGCAACGAAAAAGACAACATAAGAACAGAAAACGAGAACGCTTCAAAGCACAGGGGAGAAAAGGCAAGGGCACGAGGCAAGCAACAGCCATTCTTACCGCGCCGGAGGCAAAGAGGTGCTCACACGCCTGCGCTTGTCTTATATAGGTGGCCTATCTTCGCGCGTACGAACCATAGAGTCCCGGCGAGGGCGGATGGACGCTCTGTCAGACGTTCAGACCATAGACTGGGCGGCTGTTTACGCCTGCGCACAGCCAGTGCCTCACACATGCGCAGAGCAAAGAGGTGGGTGGGCCACAGTGCTGTGGACGGCCGGCTGGCGAATGAAGCTTCGCCACATAGGCACAAAAATCCGCTTCCGGCAGGCCATTTTTGCGCGTGTAACTATTAGACTTTGCGGTAACTATGAGAGACGTATATTCCAAGAGGTGAAAAGAGGAAAGCACCCCTTAATGGCGCTCGAAGCGACCGTGCGGGCGTTCCCGAGCTTACGGAGCTCCGCACATGCGCTCTGCGCCGCCCTCCGGGTTCCCGGCTGGGCGAGAGGAAGCGCCATACTGGGGTCGCAACCCCAGTTCCTTTGTCAACCTAAAAGCCAGAGCGGGAGGCCCGCCCCTCGAAACCCCTCCCCTGGCCGAAAAGTCAGCGGCAGGCCTTGCGTTGAACCAGGCGCCTTGTCCCCGTTTCTTGGAGACCCAGGGTCTTAGTTTTACGCGGGCAAGGGAGCGAGAAGCCCTCATGGCGGCCCACGGCCAGGAGACACTGGGCACCCTTGGACCTGACTCGGCAGTGGTAGAAAACTGGTGCCTCCCTCCGTGACACTGAAGAACTGCGGAAGGGGCTGGGGTGGCGACCGCAGCCGGCCGGCGCGGGTGCCCGCCCGGTCAAGCCCTGGCCTGGGCGATCCCTGGCCCTGCCCCTGGGAGCTTCTACCCCCGCTGGTCCTGCGTGGAGCGGACCCTCCTTCGCACTCCTGGTGCCCAGGAAGGGCCTCAGGGTGGCTGTGGCAGAGCACCTCGCCTTGGGACACACACCGCACACCCACAGGGCGGTGTCCAGGGAGAGGCCGGTGGAGCTGGCACGGGAAGTGGGGGTGGCCCGGGCAGCTGCTCATGTCTCTGGAGGTGGAGACGCACCGACATAATAAATTCCTGCCCATGTTACTTGTCAGGCTTGATCCGCCAGGGAGGGAGTGCGGCTCCAACAAACACCTGTACCTGAGAATGACATGTCAGTCTGATAAATGGCTGATCTCTTGGGGAAGGCTTAGAAAGGTTTGTGGTGTGCGTTTTCAGAAATGGTGAGGGGTCCTTCCCAGGGAGACCCACCCTTCACCTCCCATCACTGGGCTCTGGGTCCATGCTCTGACTTACGTCTGGAAACTGGGTGAGGCTGTGAATTCACTGGGGTAACTCACAATACTTACTTGGCTTCCAGGCCTACAGCATTTCTATAGTACTAAGCAGTACTATAGTAGGTGACCCCTCTGTTTGATCTCCAGGAACCCTGTGATCAGTCAGCCATTACCTAAGATCTTTGTGCAGCAAGACATTCTGATTTCCTGTATGTCCTTGCTGATCTTTACAGTAGATGCAGCCACCTTGTTTGGCGCAGAGGAAAGCTGCATAATCTTATGTCTCTGCTAACCCAGAGATTTATCATCCCCATGAAAATCAGGGAGACCATCTCAGAGGTGCCATCATAGATAGTCATACATGGCTTAAAGAAGACAACACACCACAGAGCTTTGTTTTTAGAAACAGGCTTTTATTTTTTTCGCCATAGGATATGTGTGCTGGGACAGAGAAGAGTGAGAAATCAGATACCAATGAGGATGGCCACACCACAATCCTTACTCTTCCAGTCTCCTGGGAACTTGGGCGACACACATGTACGCCCATGATTTTTTTCTTTTTTCAGAGATTTCTGCATTATGGTGTGTGTGCTCACCAGAGAGACAGAAAACAAGAAATCACCCCCAAGGGAGGATGGCCATGCTGCATTCCACCCTCTTCCATTCTCCTCTCAGGATTTTGGGCACACGCGCACACACCATGTGGTTTTTTTTTTCCTTTTTTTTTGAGAGGCTTTATTTTTTTGCTATAGGGTGCGTGCGCTCGCCAGACAGACAGAGAGAGACAGAGAGACAGAAAGCAAGAAATCACCCCCCAGGGGGGATGGCCACGCCGCAATCCCTTCTCCTCCACTCTCCTCTCCAGATCTTGGGCGCACATGCACATGCACCTGGCGTGAGTTTTAAGCCACTGGGTCTGGGACTCGAACTGCAGTCGACTACATGGGAGGCCAGCGACATAGCCATTACGCTGCTGGTCCCTCTCTTTCTTTCCGCTGCTGTTCCCTCTCTTTCTTTCTTTCTGACTCTGTGTCTATCCAGTGAGCTCACGTGCCCCATAGCAAAAACTAAAAACAGAAAAGGAACCTAATTAACCCAGAAAAAGGATGGAAAGGAGAAGCAAAAAGGAACAAAAGGGAGACAAAATAGAAAACATGAACTAAGATGCCGGTAAGGTGTGATCATGGTGTGTCGGGATAGCATGTGCATGAGCCAAAGACAATGTCGTTAATCTGCGGGGGCTTCAGCAAGTTCACAGAAGAATGAACTTAGAGTGTGAGTTTATTTTGGTGTTAAAAACAAAAACAAAAACAAAAAAACAAAAACCCAAAATAACCTGGAGCCAGCAGGTGGCATAGTGGTGGTTAAGGTGCAGGATTCCCACAGGGTCGACCGCAGTTGAAGTCCCAGGCACGACAGCTTGAAACTCATGCCGGACATGTGTGCATGCATGCCCAAAATCCTGAGAGGAAAATGGAGAAGGGATTGCTGCATGGACATTCCCCCCCCCCCGGGAGGGGGGGATTTCTCACTTTCTGTCTAGCTCTCTGGTGAGCACCCTAAAGTAAAAATCTCTCAAAAAGACAAAAACAATCTTCAAATCCACATACGGTTTTTCCTCACGATTCGTACTTTGACCAGCAGTTGGTGTAATGGCTATGTCACTGGACTCCCATGTAGTCGACCGCGGTTCGCGTCCTGGACCAAGTGGCTTAAACTCACGCTGGGCACGTGGCCGGGCGTGCCCAAGATCCCAAGAGGAGTATGGAGAAGGGACTGCGGCGTGGCCATCCCCCCAGGGGGGGTGATTTCTCGCTTTCTGTCTCACTGTCTCTCTCTGTCTGGCGAGCACAGGCACCCTATAGCAAAAAAAAAATCTCTTCAAAA
>NW_006204242.1:79536-80862 GCF_000334495.1 Tupaia belangeri chinensis
CAGTTGGTGTAATGGCTATGTCACTGGACTCCCATGTAGTCGACCGCGGTTCGCGTATTGGACCAAGAGGCTTAAACCCCAAGCCAGGCACATGTGCGTGCGTGCCCGGGATCCCGAGAGGAGAAGGGAGGAGAAGGGATTGTGGCGTGGTCATCCCCCCTGGGGGGTGATTTCTCGCTTTCTGTCTCTCTGTCTCTCTCTGCCTGTCTGGCGAGCACACGCACCCTATAGCAAAAAAACCACTCCAAAAAAAAAAAAAATTCAATGGTGGGTCAGCAGGTAGCACAGAGATTAAAGTGGCTGGATCCCACGTGGCAAACTGTGCGGTTCGAGTCCCGGACCCTGCGCCTTGATCAACACACCAGGCACATGTGTGTGCATGTCCAAGCTCCCAAAAGGAGAGCAGCACAGAAGGAACTGCAGCATGGCCATGCCCCTGGGGGAGGGAGTGCTTTCTCACTTTCCCTGTCTTTCTGTCTCTGTGTCTCTCTGCCAAGTGCACATACATTTTAGCACAAACTAAAACCAACCAAACAAAAAACAATGGTAACATCTTATGGAACTCAGATCTCCTCATTTTTTTTGAGAGAGAGATTTTTGCTATAGGGCGCATGTTTTCATCAAAGAGACAGAGGCGAGAAATCACCCCCCCCGGGAGGGGGGATGGCCGTGCCGCAATCCCTTCTCCTCCATTCTCCTCTCGGGATTTTGGGCACGCACACACACACACCTGGCGTGAGTTTTAAGCCCCCGGGTCCGGGACTTGAACCGTGGTCAACCACATGGGAGTCCAGCAATGTAACCATTACACCATCTGCTGGTCCCCAGATCTGCTGATTATAAACGTTATTTCACAAAGGAAAAAAAATGCAAAACGATAGCGAAGACATTTTTGAAAAATACCACCAAAAACATTGTCTTGAGAGAGTGAACTACCTCTAAGTAAAATATCGACTTAGAGTGCTCTTTTACATCATATACAATGATGAAGTCCAGGCAGAACGCAGAACTATACCGAAAAAAACCTAAAACCATCATCAAAGCGTCAGAAGGACCTAATAAGAAATGTACTTACATGCTTTGGGTGGAGAAGACCTTTCTAAGAAAGATGCAAAACAAAAATGCCATAAGGAAAAGACAGACACATCACATTACGTGGAAAAAGGGTAAAGCCTCGGGGCCAGCAGGTGGCATAGTGGTTAAGGCTATGGACTTCCAGGTGGTCAACTGCAGTTGGAGTCCCAGGCCCGGCGGCTTGAAAGTCACGCTGGGGGCGTGTGCATGTGTGCCCAAAATTCTGAGAGGAGAATGGAGAAGGGATTGTGG
>NW_006204242.1:81884-94486 GCF_000334495.1 Tupaia belangeri chinensis
GCCTCCCCCCGGGGGACCTCTTGTCCGTCTACCGCCTGCTGCCGCAGGTGCTGCTGCTCAGCCAGCTCGGCCTCCAGCTCACTGATGCGGCCCTTCAGCTGCAACACAGCCCGCTGGCTCTGTGGGGGAATCTGGGTGAGGATCCTGATGTACTCAACCGCTGTGGGCTGGGAGTGCCGGGCAGGAAATGCGAGTCCTGCCGTGTTGCCAGTACTGACCACAGATACCTAGGCTTTTCTGACAAGCCAAGCCCAAGGTCTCATGAGTGCTGAGCCTTCTGGTCATTATAAGCCGCCCACCCAACGATAGGGGAGGACAGCAGGAAATTCTGGTTCTAGTCAGAGTGGGCCAAGGGTATCAATGTGCTCGCTGGAAGGAGGAAAAAGAGGATACTAGCTTGTCCCTGTAAGGTCTTCTGACCAGTCAGAGCTCTGGAGGGCATCATGTATGATGGGACCTCAAAAAGTTCACGGAAAACAGAATTAAACTGAGTTAATTTTGGTACAAAAAAAAAGTTAAAACCCATGCATTGTTTTGTTCATGATATACATTTTCCAAACTTTTTGAAGACCTCTCATGTATAGCATCAGACATTGCAGTCGGCCATCAGGGTTACAGTCAGAACTCTTCTTATCACAGGGACACAAGCCTGGCTTACATGCTAAAGCCATGGCTCAGGGACATGAATTATAATGGAGACCGCAGGAAGACTAGCTTCTTTAGCTTCGGCATTTCTACTTAGGATGCACCAACAAGTGTCTGTGTGATGTGAGTTTAATACTAAAATCTGTCATGTTTTGAAGCACAAAAGCTGATCAGATCCCCATACATACCTCAGTCTTCATGTTTTCCAGCTGTGCCTTCAGCCCACTGATCTCCCTGTATAGTTGCTCAATGAGGTGGTCCCTGGGAAGAGAAGCCGATGAGTTTGCTAACCCTGTGCTCCGACCCCTCTCCTCTCCAATGTGAGGTGGGAGATAGGAGGAAGTGAAGAGCGGGTGCTTTAAGTGTTCCCAGATACTAGTCTAATACTCTCAGGTCCACAGTTGTTGGTTTTACTCAGGGACTAAAGGGGCCAAGGATTTGAGGGTCAAGATAATCTTTACCTAAGAAGGCCCTTAATTAACTGTAATTAAGAACTACTCTTGGCAAGGCAGATAGTGGTGCAGTGGCAAAGTGTCATCTGTAAGGCAATCCCACATGAGGGATTCCCAGTTCAAGTCCAGAGACTTCTTTCAGTGTACTGGCATTCAGTTGTCCATGACCTGGTCCTTTAGCTGGCTGAAGGCTGGGAGTGGACTGTGGCACTGGGACCCTGTTGGGAGTGCTAACTCTCTTGTCCATGGAAGGAATAAATAAATAAATAAAAGAAGACAGATCATGGCTTAACTCAGTTTCTACACCGTCTGCTCAAACTCACTTCTCATCCTTGTTCACACCGTTCTGACTGTTGAAATTGAAGGGATCACTGCTGAACGAGCTACCAAAGATGTCATCAAACTTGTTGTCAAATAAACTCTGCCGTGACCAAAAGGGAGTGAGAACACGTTAGAGATCCAGAGAATTCTACGTGTGGGTCAAATGAGTGAGACATAAGGATGCCCCCATTCTATTTCTGATCCCTCCAGGACCCACAGAGCAGGGAGCTTGGTCTAGGTTAGTGCTTGGTTAGGAGAAGGCTGGCCCAGGTTAGAGCTAAGGAGCCTTGGTCAACACCTCTCCCATTCCCCCCCCCTCCGAACCTCCTGGTATGTGGGGGCATAGGAAGGGCCAAGTTTCTCCCTCAAGTAGTCCTACCTTCTGGGAGGCATCCATGTCCATAAGGTCATCCCTCTCTAGGACTGGTTCACTGTCAGGGGACGAGGCCTCGGCTGGGATGACCACCACTGGACTGATGTGTTCAGACAGGGCAGAGGCACGCAGGAAGTTGGGTGGGTTCTGAAGAGAGGAGACACATCCTCAAAAGGTGCTCACCTGCCAGGCCACTGGTCTCCAATAGAGTCCCTTGGGAACCTGCAGTGCTCAGGGCATGGCTGGGTTGACTTACCTCAGGCAGCTGAGGGATCTGAATGAGCCGCTTGAAGTACTGAAGGTTGCTGGAGCGGTAGAACAGATCTTTCAACCTAGGAGAGGAGCAGAGCCTGAGGGGTGCTGATGTCTTCCCCTGCCCCTGGTGGGGGACAGAACACCTGGTTTTCCTACCCCCTACCCAGCCTGAAGGCACAGGCTGTCAAGGAGATGGCCTCCATGGTGCTAGGATTCAATTATGATGCTACAGAAGAGCATTTATAGCCTCCTCAGCTTTTCTGGTAGTGAATAAAGAGTAGTTCAAGCTACCAACCTTTTGGAACGGTAGATAATCCAAGACTGAATTTATTCATCACTATAGACTACACGGAAGGGTCTTCACAAAATTTGTGAAAAATGCATATTTTAAAAGAAACTATACATGGTGGGACCAGCAGTTAGTGTAATGGCTATGTCGCTGGACTCCCACATAGTCGACTGCGGTTCGAGTCCTGGACCTGGTGGCTTAAAACTCACGCCAGGCACATGTGCGTGAGTGCCCAAGATCCTGAGAGGAGAATGGAGGAGAAGGGATTGCAGCATGGCCATCCCCCCTGGGGGGTGATTTCTCACTTTCTGTCTCTCTGTCTGTCTGGCGAGTGCACGCGCCCTATAGCAAAAAAACAAAAACAAAAACAAAAAACAAAAAACAAACAAACAAAAAAACTATACATGGATTTCAAAAATTTTGTGCATCAAAATAAACTAATATTTCATTTTTCCACAAACTTTTTTGAGTCCCCTCATATGTTGTTGTTCAATAGATTTATTTTCCTAGCAATGTCTAGCTTAGAGTTAACATTAAAATAAACTTCTGTCTCTGAGGAAAAATAAACAAACTACAAGAAAAGGGATGGGAACTTAATTACTAAGGTAAATCTCTTTTCAACTAATTTACCTTGATTTTGAGCTATTTGTTATCTACCCAATTGGCTTCTAGAGGGCAGGGATTAAGCCCTGCTTGTCTATGTTTACCATAGGCCTAGGTATGCAGGAGTTACTCAGTCAATACTTGTCAGAAAATAACAATCTATCCATACCGTGCCCTAATCTTGGATAAATATGGGCAACCAACATTTATTTCTCATTCCCAAATTTGTACTTTGAATTTGAACACTGAAGACTAAGGAAGTGGGGAGAATTCAGATTTATCTGAGGGGTCTTAAAAGAGTTCATGGAAAATGTATATTACGGGGGCTAGCAGATGGCGTAGCGATTACAGTCACTGGACTCCCACATGGCTGACGATGGTTGGAGTCCTGGACCTGGTAGCTTGAAAATCATACCAGGGCGCATGTGTCCGAGCCCGAGAACCTAGGAGAAGAAAGGACTGAGGCATGGCCATCCCCCTTGGGGGGTGATTTCTCACTTTTCTTCTCACTGTCTCTCTCTCTCTGGGGAGTGCACATGCCCTATGACAAAAAGCCTCTTAAAAAAAGAAAATGTATATTATGAAAAAACTGTGCCATCCTGTGGCCTGGTGTATAAGTAGCTGAATTTGACATGGCTGTCTAGAAGTCAGTCAAGTCCCAAACCCAGTGGCATAACATACACATCAGACACATGTGCATACATGCCTAAAATCCTAAGAGGAGGGAGAAATGGAGAGGGAGAAATGGAGAAGAAGGGATTCTGGCATGACGATACCCCTGGGGGTGCTTTCTCACTTGCTCTCTCTTTCTCCCCCTCTCTGTCTCTCTCTCCAGTGAGCGCACATACTCTCTGGGAATATTTTTCTGAAATAGATTTGGGACCAGCAAGTGGCATGGTGGTTAATGTGCTGGACTCCCACATGGCCGACCACGGTTCAAGTCCCAGGTGCAGTGGCTTGAAAATCATGCCAGGCGTGTGTGCACGCATGCCCAAAATCCTGAGAGGAGAGAAGAATGGAGGAGAAAGGATTGTGGTGGGAGGAATGATTTCTCATTTTCCCTCACACCGTCTCTCTCTGGTGAGTGCATGCAACCTATGGAAAAAAAAACGTAAAAAGAAAGAGGCTAAAAAAAAGAAAGAAAGAAAGAAAGAAAGAAAGAAAGAAAAGGGACCAGCGGGTGGCATGGTGGTAAAGGTGCTGGACACTCCCATATAGCCAACCATAGTTCGAGTCCTGGACCTGATGGCTTGCTTTCTTACTTTCCCTCCCTCTCAATCTCTGTGTCTCTCTCTGGTCAAATTAAAATAAAATGAATGAATAAATTAAAAAAATTTTAAAATGCAAGAAAAAAACTATTCAAAACACAGAGAAAAACTACACAAGTTTCCATTGTTTCTGCACCAAAATAAGCTCTTTATTATTTTATATGAACTTTTTAAAATCCCTTTGATATTTTCTGTACCTTTATGTACCTATGCCAGATTTCACTATTTTAAAAAGTTTTAAAATGTTCAATGGATGGATTTAATAGCATATTAACTATGGCTGGATAGAATATTGGTAGATTATAAAACAGAACTACACAACATTACCAGAATGCAGTATAGAGGCACAAGGAGATCAAAAGTTTGAAAGATAGAAGACATGGAAGATTGCATGAGAAGATCTAATGAAAATCTAATTGCCATTCTAGAGACAGAGGAATATAATAGCAGCAGTATTCTAAGAGATTCTCCTTAAGAACTTTCCAGAACTGATGAAAAACACAAATCCACAAATTAAAGAAGTTTAATAAATTCCAAGCAGGAAAAACAGAAATAGATTCATACCTAGACACAAGATCTTTCTTCAAATCAACCAGAGAAATGAAGCTGATTACCTTGAAAATCATGACTTTGAGACAAGCTGACTTTTCAATAGCAGCAATGAAATCCAGGAAGCAGTTGAAGAATATCTTCGATATGCTACCAGAATTACTGTTGGAGAAAAAAATAGGTCATATTAAAAGGATCAGAAGTTAGAGTATCTTCAGACTTCTCACTAATACCATGGAACCACAAGACAGTAATGCTTTGAAATACTGAGGGAAAAATAATTTTCCAACCTAGAACTCTACATCCAAACTATCAATTGTGAGGTTAGACTAAAGGCATTTTTCAGACATGAGAGAACACAAGTAGGCCCAGCCTACTTGCAGCACAGCCAGCAGTACACTGGATTGCAGAAGTAGAAGCCACATGCTGAATACAGTTTGAAACTCCAGCCTGGCCGGCCTGAATACATGCTAGACTTGAGCACTTGCCCAGGATCCTGGTGGGCAAGAGGACAAGAGAAAGGGTACTGCAGTGTAATCAAGCCTTGTGAAGGAGAGGGACACTTCTCTCTCTCTGTCTTGTGCACACATGCATGCACACTATCACAAATGGAGGGGGAAAAAAAAAAACCTCAAGTAGTTTTCCTCTTCTACGTCCTTCCTCTAGGGACTGCCACAGAAAGTTTGCCACCAAAATCAGGAAGTAAGCTGAGGATGAGATAGAGGTGGGGTGTAGGAAACAGGGCACCCAACTGAAAGGAGAGGTACAGGCCATTGCCAAGATGCTAGGCTGGGCAGCAGGCTGCAGAGGGAGTGAAAGGACTCCAAGAAACTCCAACATGGGAGTGCTCGAATACAAGCCATCTCTGAGCATGGGACTGGAGATCCAGAACAGGGGTGGTGGCAGTTCTGAACTAGCAATAAGTGACAGAATGGGCCATGTGTTTACTCCCAGGAAAATGAGAAGTTGGGAGAAAAATGAAAAGTAATCATAGTGATTACTCGGGTGAATATAGCATTTCCGTGGACTTGACCATGGAGATCAACACCAAGGAAGAACCTAAGGAAAATCACTGCACATGGACCATATTGGAAAAATGTGGATACCAGAAGTGTGTGCGTGGTGGGGGCAGGTGAAAGGGTACACCATCATATAGTGAGAAGCCAAACAGTACTTCATAAAGTAGAGGAAGAAACAGCACTGTAAACACAATAAAAAATTGTTGGTAAATGATAAAATAAATAGCTGAAAGTATAGAAAGTAGTTGATTCTGGGGAGTGGAAAATTGAGTAGCTAGAGAACAAGGATTGTTTTTCTCTCTCTCTTATTTTTTTTTTTGATTTGTAATAAACTCTGTATAGGGCCCAACTACTGTGACATAAGTGGAAGAGTGTCGCTGAGCAAAGCTGAGGTCATATGGCAGGCCAGAATTCACACCTTGCACCAACCTAAACAGGCTGGGAGTACATACCTGCATTCCTAGCTAACTGGGCTGCTGGGGCAGAGGACTGCAATGGTGAGAGCCTGCCCAAAATGCCTGTCCCTTGTTGTCTTTCCTTCCTCGCTTACCACTCATGCTCATTCTTTCTTGAAAAGAAAACAATCACCACCTAACTCTCTGAACCAGGAGTTGGTAAACTGCCTAAGGCCTACTGCCTAGTTCTCTATAACCTGGAAGCTCAAAATAATGGTGACATTTTAAACAGCTAAAATCCCAAGAGGGATTTGGGAAAATGGAGAAGAGAATGCGGCATGGCTAATACCTCTGGGGGGTGAGTACACACTTTCCCTGTTTCTGTCTCTGACAAGCAGATGCACCCTATGGCAAAAAAAAAAAAAAGAGAAAAAAACATCTTTTTGAGCGTGGTGGGGGCAGGTGAAAGGGTACACCATCATATAGTGAGAAGCCAAACAGTACTTCATAAAGTAGAGGAAGAAACAGCACTGTAAACACAATAAAAAATTGTTGGTAAATGCTAAAATAAATAGCTGAAAGTATAGAAAGTAGTTGATTCTGGGGAGTGGAAAATTGAGTAGCTAGAGAACAAGGATTGTTTTTCTCTCTCTCTTATTTTTTTTTTTGATTTGTAATAAACTCTGTATAGGGCCCAACTACTGTGACATAAGTGGAAGAGTGTCGCTGAGCAAAGCTGAGGTCATATGGCAGGCCAGAATTCACACCTTGCACCAACCTAAACAGGCTGGGAGTACATACCTGCATTCCTAGCTAACTGGGCTGCTGGGGCAGAGGACTGCAATGGTGAGAGCCTGCCCAAAATGCCTGTCCCTTGTTGTCTTTCCTTCCTCGCTTACCACTCATGCTCATTCTTTCTTGAAAAGAAAACAATCACCACCTAACTCTCTGAACCAGGAGTTGGTAAACTGCCTAAGGCCTACTGCCTAGTTCTCTATAACCTGGAAGCTCAAAATAATGGTGACATTTTAAACAGCTAAAATCCCAAGAGGGATTTGGGAAAATGGAGAAGAGAATGCGGCATGGCTAATACCTCTGGGGGGTGAGTACACACTTTCCCTGTTTCTGTCTCTGACAAGCAGATGCACCCTATGGCAAAAAAAAAAAAAAGAGAAAAAATCATCTTTTGGATATGATCGGGAAGTATGGTTGGGTACAGGTCCACTGTTACAAATATACTCCAATATTCGTCTTTCACTAAGCCTTTGGATTAACTCTGACAGCAAGTCGAGAACAGGCAAGACCAATATCTGCTGTTAACTTGTTCAGGGGCTGGGGCGGGGGGAGGAATGCTGTAGATACAACATAAAACTCAAAATTGAGAGAAAAATGTTGGTGAAAAAGTGAAAGGTAACCCCTAGAAAAATGGCGATCAGGTACAAAACAACATCCCAATAACCAAGGGGGTGGAAAAACTGGAACCTGGAGACCAGCTGGTGGGGGTGGAGGTCAAGGCGCTGGATCTCACATGGCTGACTCCGCAGTTCGAGTCCTGCATCCAGTGGATTAAAAATCACACCAGGTGCACGTACAAGATCCCAAGAGAAGAAAGGAGGAGAGGGGAACACAGCATGGCCATCCTCCCTGGGTTATTTCTTACATTCCTCTGTCTCTTTCTTTCTTTCTGACTCTGGGTCTATCCAGTGAGCTCATAGCAAAAACTAAAAACAGAAAAGGAACCTAATTAACCCAGAAAAAGGATGGAAAGGAGAAGCAAAAAGGAACAAAAGGGAGACAAAATAGAAAACATGAACTAAGATGCCGGTAAGGTGTGATCATGGTGTGTCGGGATAGCATGTGCATGAGCCAAAGACAATGTCGTTAATCTGCGGGGGCTTCAGCAAGTTCACAGAAGAATGAACTTAGAGTGTGAGTTTATTTTGGTGTTAAAAACAAAAACAAAAACAAAAAAACAAAAACCCAAAATAACCTGGAGCCAGCAGGTGGCATAGTGGTGGTTAAGGTGCAGGATTCCCACAGGGTCGTCCGCAGTTGAAGTCCCAGGCACGACAGCTGTGTCGGACATGTGTGCATGCATGCCCAGAATCCTGAGAGGAAAATGGAGAAGGGATTGCTGCATGGACATTCCCCCCCCCCGGGAGGGGGGGATTTCTCACTTTCTGTCTAGCTCTCTGGTGAGCACCCTAAAGTAAAAATCTCTCAAAAAGACAAAAACAATCTTCAAATCCACATACGGTTTTTCCTCACGATTCGTACTTTGACCAGCAGTTGGTGTAATGGCTATGTCACTGGACTCCCATGTAGTCGACCGCGGTTCGCGTCCTGGACCAAGTGGCTTAAACTCACGCTGGGCACGTGGCCGGGCGTGCCCAAGATCCCAAGAGGAGTATGGAGAAGGGACTGCGGCGTGGCCATCCCCCCAGGGGGGGTGATTTCTCGCTTTCTGTCTCACTGTCTCTCTCTGTCTGGCGAGCACAGGCACCCTATAGCAAAAAAAAAAAATCTCTTCAAAAAAAAAAAAAAAAGATAAAAGACCCTCTCCTATGTCAGCCCTCTACATACTAAACTACATATTCCAGGAGCCCAAGTTAAAAATTCAATGGTGGGACCAGCAGTTGGTGTAATGACTATGTCACTGGACTCCCATGTAGTCGACCGCGGTTCGCGTATTGGACCAAGAGGCTTAAACCTCAAGCCAGGCACATGTGCGTGCGTGCCCGGGATCCCGAGAGGAGAAGGGAGGAGAAGGGATTGTGGCGTGGTCATCCCCCCTGGGGGGTGATTTCTCGCTTTCTGTCTCTCTGTCTCTCTCTGCCTGTCTGGCGAGCACACGCACCCTATAGCAAAAAAACCACTCCAAAAAAAAAAAAAAATTCAATGGTGGGTCAGCAGGTAGCACAGAGATTAAAGTGGCTGGATCCCACGTGGCAAACTGTGCGGTTCGAGTCCCGGACCCTGCGCCTTGATCAACACACCAGGCACATGTGTGTGCATGTCCAAGCTCCCAAAAGGAGAGCAGCACAGAAGGAACTGCAGCATGGCCATGCCCCTGGGGGAGGGAGTGCTTTCTCACTTTCCCTGTCTTTCTGTCTCTGTGTCTCTCTGCCAAGTGCACATACATTTTAGCACAAACTAAAACCAACCAAACAAAAAACAATGGTAACATCTTATGGAACTCAGATCTCCTCATTTTTTTTGAGAGAGAGATTTTTGCTATAGGGCGCATGTTTTCATCAAAGAGACAGAGGCGAGAAATCACCCCCCCCTGGAGGGGGGATGTCCGTGCCGCAATCCCTTCTCCTCCATTCTCCTCTCGGGATTTTGGGCACGCACACACACACACCTGGCGTGAGTTTTAAGCCCCCGGGTCCGGGACTTGAACCGTGGTCAACCACATGGGAGTCCAGCAATGTAACCATTACACCATCTGCTGGTCCCCAGATCTGCTGATTATAAACGTTATTTCACAAAGGAAAAAAAATGCAAAACGATAGCGAAGACATTTTTGAAAAATACCACCAAAAACATTGTCTTGAGAGAGTGAACTACCTCTAAGTAAAATATCGACTTAGAGTGCTCTTTTACATCATATACAATGATGAAGTCCAGGCAGAACGCAGAACTATACCGAAAAAAACCTAAAACCATCATCAAAGCGTCAGAAGGACCTAATAAGAAATGTACTTACATGCTTTGGGTGGAGAAGACCTTTCTAAGAAAGATGCAAAACAAAAATGCCATAAGGAAAAGACAGACACATCACATTACGTGGAAAAAGGGTAAAGCCTCGGGGCCAGCAGGTGGCATAGTGGTTAAGGCTATGGACTTCCAGGTGGTCAACTGCAGTTGGAGTCCCAGGCCCGGCGGCTTGAAAGTCACGCTGGGGGCGTGTGCATGTGTGCCCAAAATTCTGAGAGGAGAATGGAGAAGGGATTGTGGCGAGGCCATCCCCTTCAAAAAAAAAAAAAAAAGCAGCAATATTTCCGTTTTTGTTTCAAATGCTTGCTTTTTCTATTTTTTTTCCTGCTCTAGAGCACGTGTGCTTGCTGGAGAGAGACACGGGGGGAGGAGGGGCGCAGGGAGAAGTGAGAAATCCCCCCCAGGAGGGATGGTGACACTGTAGTCCCTTCTCATTCATTCTCTTGGGATTTTGGGCACGCATGTACGTGTGCCCAGTATATTGTATTTTCCAAGTTGCTCAGTCGGGGACTCGAGCCACCCTCTTGGCCTTGTGGGATCCAGCTGCCTTAACCTCTGTGCCACCTCCTGGCCCATGGTTGGTTTTCCTTAACGTGTGTCCGAACGCATAGGTCCAGGGGGCTATTGAGTTACTGAACCGATTTCTTGCTGAAATGAACTTTGTGAATTCATCTCAGCTCTTGTCCTTTAACAAGAGCTAGATTTCATAGGGCTTACTTGTTGTTCAGATGTACACTGTGAGGGAGTAAGAGCATACAAACAAAAAAATAAAGTGTCTCTTTTACCACCAGAAGAAAGCAAGAACAAAAACAAAAGCAGGAGAGGGCCACGGGTGATGTGGTGGTCAAGGCAGCTGGATCCTATGTGGCCATCTCTGCTGTTAAGAGTCCCAGAGTCTGGGACTGGTTTTAAAAAGAAAAAAGTAAAACGACACTGTGTGTGAGAGTGCACGTGTGGCGGAAACCCCGCGAGGAGCATGGAGGAGAAGGTATTGAGACAAGGTCATGCCCACAACCCCAGGGGTGCTTTCTCACTCTTTCTCCCTCTCTCCCTCTCCCTCTCTCTCCCTCCCCCCCACTCCCTGTGTGTCTCTCACAAGCACATGTGCCTTTTAGCAAAATGAAGATGAAAAAAGCAGCAAATTGAGAAAAAAGTACTTGGAATGTCTTTAATAGAAAAAGAACTAATTGGCATACCTGTCTTGGAAAACTGAGACAAATGAGGAAGCCAGAAACAATTCAAGGTCAAAACAGTGCAGGTCGGGAACTGACAGTTCAGGTTGAAATGCAAACAAATGCGCAGGAATACACGTACACAGTTTTTTCTTTTTTTAAAGAATTATTTTATTCAACTTCATTATTATTTTCCAATTTGACCAGACACGGGTAGGGGGTGGGGGGGTGGTGAGAAAGCAAGGCAACAGACCCCCCCCACACACACACACACACACACTTGAACTGTGGTCAGCCATGTGGGAGTCCAGGGCCTTTAACCACCACACCACCCGCCGGCCCCAACCTGCACAGGTTTCAACTGCACCTTTTCCAGACTCCTTTACAAGGGAATGCGTTTACAAGGGGTGCAACTGGTAGGTGATCAGAGAATCGTAAATCAAAGTAAACACTGTCGGGGAAATGTTCCTCCCACATGGCTGACCGCTGCTCAAGTCCCAGACCTGACAGCTTGCTTTCTCACTTTCCCTCTCTCTCTGGTCTAGTTAAAATAATAATAATACGGGCCGGCAGGTGGTGTAGTGCTTAAGGCGTCAGACTCCCACAAGGCCATGTGCAACCGTGGTCTGAGCCCTGGATCCAGCAGCTTGAAACTCATGCTGGGTGTGTGTGCATACATGCCCCAAATCCCCAGAGAACAGAGAAGGGATGGTGGTATGGCCATCCGTTGGGGGTGGGGGGCGGGTGGTTTCTCTCTCTCGGTCGCTCTGTGGCATGCATGCATTGTATAGCCCCCCTCCCCCAAAAAAAGTCTCAAAGAAGTAATACATGAAATTATAAATAAATTGTTCTCTGAAGAAAGTAAATACTATGAATACTTTCTCATGGGACCGCCACAAACAAAAGACCGACCGTATCCAGACGGTACTCGGCGTGAGTGAGCGGACAGAGTCTGCCAAGCGGGAGACAAACAGGTTCCAGATTTCGGAGGGGCAATGAGGCAGCACGTCTGAAAACGTGAAAGGCACGTACCCTTTCAGCCAGCTAGAGCACGGGAGCCTAACACCATGCGGGCGACACTCTGGGATCGTCAGGCAGGGATCCGGCACCGTGAACCACAGTGCGGCCCCGGCTGCCCACGGGCTGAACCTACGTGTAGTGTTGCGGAGACGGCACCGCTGGGAGCCATGCTGGTTCTGGACGCCCGCGTGGAAGTCAGACAGAAAGCCGTCTCAGGGGCGTTGGGAGCGGCACGGCCCCAGACAGGCCCCCGACGACCCGACGGGCAGTGAACACGTTCTGTGTTGCGGGAGGGCTCCGTCAGGCTGGGCTCCTGCGCCGAGGTCCGGGCGGCCCGGGCTGACACCTCCCCAGTCACGCGGCACTGGCCGCAGAAAGTTCTGGAAAAGGACCGAGGTGGGTGCAGACTGCGTGGAGTCGAGCCTGCCTGGTGTGCAGGGGGCGGGGCGGCCGTGGGGGCGGGGCGGCCATCGGCAAACTCCCAGGCCCCGCTGGCCGTGGCGATACCGCGGGAGCGCACG
>NW_006204242.1:112826-141765 GCF_000334495.1 Tupaia belangeri chinensis
CGGCCCAGCGGCGAACGTCCGTCCGCGCTTGGCGGCTGGGAGCATGCGCGCGGAGGGATCGTCCAGCGCAGTTCTCGAGAGGGCCGCGCCGCGAGCGCTCAGTTGCTGGGCAGACGCCGGCGCGCTCAGTTGCTGGGCAGACTTCTGCGCGCTCGCAGCCATGTCCGACTCCGAGGGGAGCGCCGCGGCCTTGCACGAGGCCCGGCCGTTGGACGAGGCCCGGCCTGATGAGAAGACGGTGCAGGTGCTCCGGGAAGTGGTGGGTACGGCCCTGTCGTCGAAGCCCGCGTCGGCGGGGCCCCGGGGACGGCGCCTGTGGGAAGAAAGAGGGCCTGGGGGGGGGGCGGGGGGGCTCAGCCATAGAATCCCTGTCCCCGGCCGCCGGGGACGGCTGCCACCCCAAGCCGCAGGATGCCCGTCAGGCGTGACTGTCGCCAGCCCGTGGGGCAGGCTGTCTCTGCTTGGGTGCCTGCCTGGCCCGCGCGAGGTTCTACAGGCCCGCAGTGCCGTCCCAGGCCCTCACCGGTTCGGAGCCGGTTTGAGCGGGCCGCGGGTGGACCTGGGGTGGATCACGCGGGCGGCTGTTGGCCGGGAGCGCGGGAGCGCGGGAGCGCGGAAGCGGGGCCGGGGCCTCCTGCGTCAGGTCAGTGTCCTTGCCTGGTGCCCCGGACGCGACGCACGAACACCGCGTTTACCTGATGGTGAGGGCGCGCTGCTGAGGGCGCAGAGGGACAGCCGGGCTGGCTGGTGGTGTGCTGGGTGTTTCTGTCTGCCGATGAGGGATGTGTGTCTGGGGCTTTCTCGTTCGGAGTCTATCGAGGCCATGGCAGTGACCGACTAAGAGAGGTGCGAAGGGTTCCGCTGACTGGATTTCTGGAAGAATCTGAGGAGAGGCGGCACTGATTCTTTCAGCATTGGGAGAGTTTGCCCAGTGCGGCCATCGGGCACAGGGTGGTGGTTCTTCACAGGTGTCTGGTGCGAGTTCGTTTGTTTTCACTGCCTCGACCTCCTCAGAGTTTGGGCTCTTTCACGTCTGGTGGTGCCGCGGTCCCTAGGCGCTAGGCGGCCCTCTCAGGTTAACCACTCAGTGGGCGTCCGGTCGATTCCAGGACTCTGGTAGTTCCGTTCTGGCATCTGCTGGAGTCTCCGTTTTCCTGTCTGGGTGTTGAGTGGCACGGGGCCGGGCAGGCGCCCTCGACCCCATCTAGTCTAGTCATGTTGTGATCCCGGCTCCCCAGCTCCTCAGGTCCTCAGGATCCTGGGTGCTTGCATTGCAGCCTGCGTTCTGGCCGACCACGGGTCTGAACCTAGCCCGCGGCCGTCGATCTTGCAGCGCGCGCTGGCTTTCCTGCCTACCCCAGCGGCTGGGCCTCCGACGCTCCTTCTTTCTGTGGGATTCCTCAGGAATGGCCTCGCTTTCACTTGGGATCCTCATTACTTGCGTCTCCTCTCTTTAAGGCTTCCCGGTGTACCGAGACTTTTGGTCATCTTTTCAAAGAACCAACTTTTGCTTTTGTTGCCTTTTCTCCATTTCCACAGTGTCTGCTATTTGTTTCTGCTCTAATCTTTCCTCCCTCCCCCTGCCAACTTCGGGTTTATTTCTTTGATTCCTTAATTTGTAAAGTTAGGCTGTTGATTGGAGGCGGTAGCGTGTTTTTTATTTTTATTTATTTATCTATCTATCGCCACAATCCCGAGTGCATTCTCCTCTTGGGATCCTGGGCATACGCAGGCACACGCACCCATCGTGTTTCCCAAGCCGTGTTTCCCAAGCCGTGTTTTTCAAGATCCGGGATTCAAACCTCAGACTCGTCCATCATGTGGGAATCTAGCACCTTCACCACCACGCCGCCTGCTGGTCCCATCCAGGTTTTTTCGGTTTGTTTGTTTTTAACAAAAATGTTTACACCTTTATATTTTGTTCTTAGCAGGACTTTGGCTGTGTCTCGTAGGTTTGGGTATGTGGTGCTTTCCTCTTTACTCATCTCTCAAACGTTTCTCACCTTCCTTGGGATTTCTCTCCTTGACTCGTAGCTCTTCTTTTCCTACCCGTTGGCTGTGTAAGTGTGTGCTGTCGGGCCAGCAAGTGGCATGCTGGTGAAGGCGCTGAATCCCATGTGCCAGACTGCCTGCTTTGAGTCCCGGACCTGGACCTAGTGGCCGGGTGCGTGTGAGTGCGTGCCCAAAATCCTGAGAGGAGACTGGGGGAGAAAGGATTGTGGATTCCCCCCTCCCCCTCCGTGATTTATCACATCCCTGCTCTCTCTGTCTGTCTCCAGAGAGTGCACGTGCCCTGTGGCAAAAATCTAAAAAGGTTTTAGTTTTTAAAGTGTACATGGTCTAATTTCCACAACTTTGTGAATTTTCCTGTACTCCTATTACTGATTTTTAACTTCATCCCATCATGGTCAGAGAAAATGCATGTAGAGTATCACTTACCTGAAATGTCTGGGACCAAAATGTTCCATCTTTTCCTCTCTTGTTTTGGAATGTTTGCCTATACAAAATGAGATGGCTCAGGGATGGGACCCAAGTCTAAACACAGAATTTGGTATACCCGAAACAGTTCTGTTTTGTATACGCTGTACGCGTGTAGCTTGAGGGCAGTCTTATACTGTGCGTGTGTATATATCCTTTTCTTTCCTTTTTTTTTTTTTTTTTTTTGCGAGAGAGGTTTTTGCTATAGAGCAAGTGCGCTCGCCAGACAGACAGAGACAGACCGAAAGCGAGAAACCACCTCCCGGGGGGGGTGGGGGTGGATGGCCATGCTACAGTCCCTTCTCCGTTCTCCTCTTGGGATCTTGGGCATATACACAAGCATGCCCGGCATGAGGTTGAAGCCACCGGGTCTGGGACTCGAACCCGCGGTCGACTAAGAGGGAGTCCAGCGATGTAACCATTACGCCATCTGCTGGTCCCAACTTTGCACTTTTGTGTCTGTTAAATGTTCTGTTGGTTTTTTTCCCCTGATCTCCCCCCTCCCACCCCCATGCATGTATTGATTTTGTTTGTTTGAGGGTTTTTGCCTTAGGGCACGTGCACTTGCCAGAGACAGACAAAGAGAAGGAAAGTGAGAAATCACACACACACCCTCACCCGGGGAGGGGATCGCCATACCACAACCCCTTCTCCATTATCCGCTTGGGATTTCCGGCACGTGTGCACATGCACCCAGCGTGAGTTTCAAGCCGCTGGGTCCGGGACTTGAACCACAGTAGGCCGTTGGGAGTCCAGCCCCCCGTAACCACCGTGCCACCTACTGACCCATGTATGTATAATGTTTTTGTTTGTTTGTTTGTTGTTTTAAAGTATGATTTAACTTTGTTCATTATTGTTATTTATTTATTTATGTTTTTAGTTTGACCAGAGAGTGAGAGAGAGAGGGAGAGAAAGAGAGAAAGGGCATGTGCGAAAGCAAGCTGCCAGGTCTAGGAGTTGTAACACGGTCAGCCGAGAGTCCAGCACCTCCACCACCTGCCGGCCCGTGTATATATATATAGTTTTTTGGTTTTTGGTTTTTTAGTTTATACGATTGTCCTTATTGCTGTTTAAGAATTATTTTATTTAACTTTGTTTATTTATTTAAATTTGACCAGAGAGAGAGAAAGTGAGAAAGGAAGCAAGCTGCCAGGTCCAGGACTCAAAGCGTGGTCGGCCATGTGGGAGTCTAGCCCCCATGCCACCTGCCGACCCCACGTATATATAATTTTTAATTGGAGCATTTTGACTGTGATCAGTCACATGGGGGTAGGTGTGGTTTTGGCTGTTTGAGCATTCAGGATTTGGGGGTGAGGGATGCTCAACCTGCACTCTGCTATCACAAGAGGTCAAGTCCCCGTTTTCTGTTTTGTGAAACTTGAACCAAACTATTAGTAATAGGAATGAGCTGGGCCTGAAGTCATCCGACTGGAGTCAGGGCGGTAGGGAGTACTTTGGTCCCCTGTTCTTTGGTCCCTTCCCCCCTTATTAATTAGTGAGAGATCGATTGGACTCACACATAGGCCGATTCTGTTTTTGTTTTTCTATTTATTTATTTTTTAATTTTCTAGAGGCCGTGTGCACTCTCCAGAGAGAGAGAGAGAGAGAGACAGACAGACCAGGCAGACAGAGAGGGAGAAAGCACCCCTCAACAGGGTGTGTTCACGTCGCTGTCCGTCCCTTCTCCTCTATTTCTCCACCCTGTCGGGATTGTGGACATGCACGCACATGTGTGTGTGGGATGTTTTACAGGCCGCCAGGGCTGGGATTCGAGCCGCACGGTTGGCCGCATGGGACCTAGCTTCTTAACCACCAGGCCATGGAACTGGCCCACACATAGGCCACTTTCTAAGAGCAGCAGTTATTTCCGCACTCGGTAGGGGCTTGGGTTCCTTGACCGTGAGAAATCTCTCAGGTTTTGACCATCCGGTTCCTAAAAGAGATCCATCTTAGGTAGTAGGATGAGGTCTTTGTCGAGTTTCTGATTAGTGAGGACACCACCTCAGCATGTGGAAGGAGTGCAGATGAAGTCAAGCCAGTGAAGCAATAATCACGTGAGAGTGGTGAGGCAACCCTGCCCGAAGCGCAGGATGCTCCACTGATAGAAGAGGGTGGTCTCAGAGCCCCCGGGCGGAGCGCAGGCGGGGAAGTTAGACTGTACTGGGCTGTAGAGCATCCCTCAGTGCTGGGAGCTGGGGAAGTCACAGGTGGTCCTGCATCCCTTCCTCTCGGATGGATTCTCCCCAGACCAGGAGGAATGACCCCGTTGCTTCTGGTCTGAGGAGACCAAGGGCTGAAGGGCAGCCTCGTGCACCCTGTGCCAAACTCGGGAGTCGCTTGCCTGCGAGGAGAGATGACCTGTGTCATGTCTGCTTTCAGCCACCCTACAGCGTGCAGCAGCTCTGCCGAGATCATGTCCGTGCTGTTTTTCTACACGATGAGGTACAAGCAGTTGGAACCGGAGAACCCAGACAACGACCGGTTCGTCGTCTCAAAGGTACACGAGCAGGGGAGTCCGGGGCCTGTTTGGACGCTTGCTGCTTAAACCCACATCCGAAAGCCACGTGCGGCAGCAAGGCCCGAAAGAGGCTCTTTATCGTTTCCTGCTTCTTCCTTTGTGTCGTGAATGTCCGACAGGTGTTCTGGTGAGGACTGCTTGGAACCACATGAGTGCCGCGTGGAGGGTGGCACGTGGCAGCTCGCTGCCCGCCCTTTCTCACTGTGGTACCGTGCCTCGCCCCACCTGGCACCACAGCCCCCGTGGGCTGGACAGTACTCTTCTCACTCCTCTGTGCCACCTGGGCAGAGGCCCAGGACACAGCAGATGCGACTCGCTGAGTCTGAGGAGAATCGTGTGGGCTTTGGAGGGACGTCCCGCCCCACCCATCAGCCAGCTTTCCTCCCGTTTCCCTGTGGATGTGACCTCACGTTGATGGGGTATCATCTCCTTAGACTGGGTACACTGCCAGCAACCTGGTGATGTTGAGGGTGAGGGGACAGGAACGAAAAGGAGCATTAAAGGCAAGCTTGACCTGAGAGCAGGTGGCTGGTTTGATGTGGTCGGAAAGTACACTGTGTCCCAGAGTGTACATTTAAAACCCAGCTAGGAGAGCTCTGTGTCCACACACAGAGACCAGCTCAGGGCAGCGGGAAGCAGGCGAAGGACAGCATCAAGCCACGGACTCGGCCGAAGCGTCCAGGGGGTCCCAGTTGTGACCCTTGTCTTGGCCTCTGAGACATATTCTCAAGTGGCTTGGCCAAAAATGATAAGGAAGGAAAGACAGACAGGCAGGTCTGTGTGTGTGTGTGTGTGTGTGTGTGTGTGTGTGTGTGTATTCAGAGAGACAAAGGACGTGAACGTGGTCTGTTGGAGTCACCTGGTGGGTTGAGGTGAAGGGCGTATGGACTTCTGTGCTGCATCTCATGACTCGCCTGTAAGCTCGAACTTCCCTTTTGGTACTGAAGAAAAGCATGTAGGCACAATGAGGACGTTTGGCCGAAGAGAGAGGAAGACGCCTACTCCGTCCTCTGACTGCTGCTGCGAGCCACTGGCCTCAGAGAGATCGAGGCTCTCTGGCCTGCAGTAGCGGCACCCCGGATGCTCTTGAGCTGTCGTCTTTTGTGTGTTCTTCAGGTGCAGGTAGAAAATGGGGAGAGGAGAGAAAAATTACACAGGCTAGTTCGCCGTGGCCGTGACTGGGACGGGGTCAGTTAGACGCGCCACAGGTGGGGGAGCGGCAGTGCCCTGGGCAGTGCCAGTCCTGAAGCCGGGGCTGGCCACTAGCTCCCGGATCCTTGGGACACACCGGGTGTCTAGTGCAGGAAGACTAGCGGCCAAGGCCTGGCGTCGCCCCTGACTGCCAGGTCCTTGGATCCCCTTAGAGCCGTCAGTGCTGAAGGAGCCCAAGTGAGGAGATTTAGGACCCTCAGCCCACAGGCCTCTGTTCTTGTGGCATCAGTTCTTTTGTCTCTTCCCACCAGCAGGCCCAGAAAATACCCAGAGGCCTCTGTGCTCAGGACTTCATCCCCAGGGCACATCTTGTGCCGGCACGAGAGAGGGAGGATTGCCATCTGGGAGAGCAGTCCCATTGGGTACCCCTGGGACCTTGTGTGCGTCTTCACTCTAGCCCGGACTCCCTCTGAATCGGGTCTTCCCGCCTCCCTTCACTCCCCCCAGCGTCAGGGCTCTTGGGAAAGAGAAGGGCCCCCCAGACATGGGGGCGGTGCTTCTGCCAGGCCAGGCATCCTGCTGATTCCCCACCAACTTCTTAGCTTGTCCTTTAAGCCTCTTGCCACCTGAGGGAGCTCTTGTCTTCGTGGTACCCTTGAGGTGAAGCCTTGTGGTGGCCTCATCTGCCCCACCCAGTCTTCATGGCCTGGGGGTGGGAGCAGAGTTGGTCTGAGCGCTGAGCCCAGGCTCTGCCTGAGGGGCAGGCAAGGCCACTGGGAGCCAGAACTCATTACAGGAGTGAGGCGGGAGCCACAGGGGAGGCAGGTCGAGCCAGGCAGGGATAGATGTGCTCAGAAGAGATTTGAATCAGGCAGCTCTGCTGGGCTAGAGATGCAAAACTGAGAGGGAGTCTCGGGGGTCACTGTGCTTGTGAAGGAAACCAGAGCAGGTCACAAGAGCCCAGGGAGGCGGAGTCGAGGGGAGAAAGCAAGAAGGGGGCAGGGAGAGCAGAGGGTAATGAGCACCAGTTCCTTTATCTGTGGGAAGAACCCAAGGACACACAGACCTCCACTTGAATGGAGTGGACATTGGAACAGAGGAAGGGGGATGGGCAGGACATAACCCCGGGAACAGATAACATGTCAGGTAGGGCTAAGCGATCTAGAACAAGCGGAGCAGAGGGGGTAGAGGACACCAGTGGAAACAAAGTGGCCAGAAAGTCTCCATGCTGATGTTTGAGCAGAGGTTTGGAAGAGGTGGAGAATGAGCCGTGCCCCCCATCTATTCATGGGCACTCGGGTAGAGGGAGACAGGAGTGCTAAAGCCCTGAGGTGGGCATGTGCCCAGAGTGGGGGGGGGTGGGGTGCGGGGAGTGGGTAGGAGATGATAAAGCTGGATTGGGCGGGCCGGTAGGAGAACATGAGCTCTGCTTGGGAGGAGTTGGGAAGACCTTGTGTGGTGAGCCAGCTGAACATTCAGGTTTTTGTTTGTTTGAAGGTTTCTGCCATAGAGCATGTGTGCTTGCCAGAGAGAGACAGTGAGAAATCACACCCCTCCCCTGGGAGGGGGTGGGATGGCCAGGCCACAGTCCCTTCTCCTCCATTGTCCTCTTGGGATCCTGGGCGTCTGCTTGGGAGGAGTTGGGAAGACCTTGTGTGGTGAGCCAGCTGAACATTCAGGTTTTTGTTTGTTTGAAGGTTTCTGCCATAGAGCATGTGTGCTTGCCAGAGAGAGACAGTGAGAAATCACACCCCTCCCCTGGGAGGGGGTGGGATGGCCAGGCCACAGTCCCTTCTCCTCCATTGTCCTCTTGGGATCCTGGGCGCGCACGCACGTGCCAGGTGTGGTTTTCAAGCCACCGTGTCCCGGACTCACACCGCGGTCGGCCAGGTGGGAGTCCAGCGCCTTAACCCCCACACTGCCTGCTGGCCCTGGAGGCAGCCGAAGTTTTTTTTATTTTGTTTTGTTAGAGACATTTTTGCTGTAGGGCCCATCCGCTCACCAGAGACAGAGCCAGACAGGGAAAGAAAGCGAGAAATCACCCCCCAGGAGGGATGGCCAGGGTACAGTCTCTTCTCCTCCATTCTCCTCTCGGGATCTCGGGGGGGGGGTGCGCACAGACACAAGTAGCGTGTGTTTCTAGCCACCGAGTCCAGGACTCGAACCGCGGTCGACTTCGTGGGAGTCCAGCAACGTAACCATTATGCCATCTGCTGGTCCTGCCAGCTGAAGTTTTAACAGGCTTCCCCGGGTGGCCAGGTTGTGCGAGGCTATGGAGGCAGCACTGGGGGTGGGGTGGCACAGAGGCCACTGCAAGGACCGAGGCAAGAGATGCTTGGTAGCCAGGCTAAAGTGTTAGCAGCAGAAACTCTTGAATCGATTGAGCGTGCCTGAACACTTGGGAGTGGGGACCACCCCGTCGGCGCAGCAACCCTTGGACACAGCCTTGGGGCCCTCAGACGGCCATGTTCACTCCATGGGACGGAGACGACTTCCATGTGTCCAGGCAGGGTGTCGGTTGAGGGGGCATGGGTCGGCACTTCCGGGCGGACCCTCCTAAGATCTCGATTGACACCAGTTTGCCCAACCCGACAAGTCGACTGCCTTTGGTGTTGGTGGTCTCGGCTTCAGAGCCTGTACTTTCCCCCAGCTTGAGCCTCTGGTTTGGGGGGTGGGGGCGGTGTGGAAGGGTGGAGGAAAGGACAAGCATCATGCCTCACGTTTTCTGCGTCGCACACAGGCTCGTTCCTCTGTGCTCCCGGAACTTCGGTCCCCCTCACCAGTCTGTATGGATTTCCTACAGCTCCCTGGCGTTGATGACAGGCGTCTTCCTCGCCTTTGTCACCCTCTTTCTAGCCCAGGCAGGCCCCGGGCCTGACTCGCAACCCAGATGCCTCTAACATGGGTCTGAGATGTGGGGTGCACGCGGATGTGGTGAAGAGGGCTTCTTCGCCCAGATGGGTGGGAGATGCTGCCCAGCGCCGTGTCCTGCCCCTGTGCCTAGGTTCATTGGGTCCCTTCTCTCTCACAGAGACTGTCGATTGTTGATGTGGCAACTGGATGGCTCGGGCAAGGACTGGGGGTCGCGTGCGGTATGGCATACACTGGCAAGTACTTTGACACGGCCAGGTAAGGTGCTTACCCAGGAAACACTTAACTGCCCCACCGCGCATCCCCCTCCGGGGGGTGTAGGTGGGAAAGAGCCCCGACGGACCAGTCCCCATTCTGGCCTCTGGCGACCACTCTGGAAGGTACTCGGTCACGCTGCTTCCACTCTCTGGGCAGTCATCCCGCTCTACTTCTCAGGAGCCTGCCAACGTTTGACAGCGATCCTTGCCTCTCCCAGGTCTTACCCTGGGGTCGTAGTGAGTTTTTACAGACTTCAGAGTGTTTCACTGGGGCCCGGGACGTGGTTTATTGACATAGGTGTTTCACGTGGCTTCTGCTGGAGGAATTTACCTTTCCAGCAGCGCCTGTGCTCCTGAGGGAGGATGTTTCGATGTTTGGGGGACTGTCAGTAAAATGGCCGGATCAGAGGAGGAGAGCGTCCGTGCCTGAAGGGACAGAGCAGGAGGACATAGGCGTGGGGGTTGACTGGGTCATAGGGAAGCGGATGTCCTCCTATTCCCCTCTGCCTTCTTGTTCGTCAATGGGGAGAAGCAGCAGAACTACCTAAAAGCGGCCTTCCAGCTGGCAAAACCCCTCTTGGGACACCCAGCTGTGAAAGCTGGACCGCGTGGACTGGCCGTGTTGATGAGGAAAGCCCACATAGGACCCTCACACTCTGAGGCAGCCTGTCCCTTCTGTTCCTTTGCCTCTCTCCTTGCTCAAGTGGCCCAGCACGGCCCTGAACCTCTCTTGGCTTGCTGCAGCTACCGGGTGTTCTGCCTCCTGGGAGACAGCGAGTCCTTGGAAGGCTCCGTGTGGGAGGCCTTGGCCTTCGCTTCCCACTACAGTCTGGACAACCTCGTGGCCATCTTTGACGTGAACCGCCTGGGACACGGTGGCAGCTTGCCCCCTGAGCACAGCATAGACATCTGTCAGAAGCGCTGTGAAGCCTTTGGGTAACGGTGTCCTCTCTTGCTTCACCTTCTTTTTGTCCTGCCCTCCTCCATCTCCCGTAACCGGCCACGTCCTCTGTTGCCAGGTGGAATACTTATGTGGTGGATGGCCGCGATGTGGAGGTGCTGTGCCAGGTCTTCTGGCAGGCAGCTCAGGTGAAGAAGAAGCCTACTGCTGTGATTGCCAAGACCTTCAAGGGCCGGGGCGTGCCAAGTAAGCCAGCATTTCCTTTCCTGCCAGCGGTCGTTACAGATGCCCGTCTGCAGGACGTAAGCGGCGGAAGGAAGCTCAGGCTGGCCGGGCTGAGACGACTTCCTCAGTAGGCAGTGATTACACCTTCAAAGTGTGTTAGAGGCCCGGCTTGCTCTTGCCCTCACTAGATGGCTTGTCTGCACAGGGTTGGAGGGGAAGCCCCAATACCTAGCAAGTAAATAGTGCTCTTTTACCTGCATGAGGGAGTGGCTAGGGTAGGCCATCGGTTAGAGGAGGGCTGGCAGGGCACAGTCACCAGGTGAATCCTGGGTCGGGAAGCGTGCTGTGCGTGGGAGCAGGCGCAGAAAGAAGGGTGTGTGTACATAGAAGCTTGCTGAGGCCCAGGTTCCAGAAGAATGCATGGGGAGCTAGGAAAGGGAGAGGCAGCGGGGGGAGGGTGTGTGTGTGTGTGTGTGTGTGTGTGTGTGTGTGTGTGTGTCTCGTGAGACACCTGAAGTTGTTCTTCTCAAGTTTATAAACAGTCGCAAAAGTAGAATGAAATGGTGGTGTGTCTCCTCCCCAAGATGCAGTCTTACTCTGACACCACCCCTAGTTTGGTAAAGGATGCCTTTACCGGCATGTTCCTGGCAGAAGCTGGATGTTGTCGTCGTCTCTGCCTCCCTTTCCTCTGTATCCCCGTCCGCACTTTCCGTCCATTCAAGTGTTCTCTCAGATCCGTCCACTCCTCCCCATCTTTCCTGTCCGTGGCAGTCGCCAAGCCCTCGTCATCTCTCCCAACTGCAGCATCTCTTTAGAGGGACCTTTGTACCTCCAGCTCCTTTTCCTCCACACTGTTGTTCTTGTCACTGCCACCACACACTTGCCTTCTTCCTTATCCTTTTAAGTTTTTGCCATGGGGCACATAATGCATGGGAGAGGGAGAGGGAGGGAGAGAGGGAGGGAGGGAGGGAGGGAGGGGCAGAGAGAGACCACCCCCCAGGGATATGGCCGTCCCACAATTCCTTCTCGTCCCATCTTCCTCTTGGGGTTTTGGGCACTCACATACACATGCCCGGCGTGATTCTTCAAGCTGCTGGGTCCAGGTCTGGGACTCAAGCCATGCAGTTGGCCGTGTGGGACCCGGAGCCTTAATCTCCATGCCACCTGCTGGCCCACCACCACGCGCTTTCTAAAACAGAGCTTGTCAGTCACTTCCGCTACTCTAAACCCTTCAGTGGTCTCCCATCTTGCTTTGGGTAGAACTCAAAAGTCCTTGTCAGCCACCCTCCACGGTCTGCCCTCCCTGTCCTTCCAGCTTGTTCTCCTCACTCACCCCTCCAGTCAGCAGCAAATGGGCCAGCGGTCCCCAGAAGGGCCTCTGAGGGTACGGCTCAGTCCCGACCGTTCTCTCTGAACACAGTACCATCCCAGGCCCTCTGTGCCAGACTCTTCACTTAACTCGAGTCTCAGGCTGACAGCCCTTCTGTCAGGATGGCGTTCAGATGACCTAACAGGCGCCCGTCACGTAGTCACAGACCGAAGGTCTTTTATTTGTGTCGTTGCAGGTGTTGAGGATACCGAAAGTTGGTATGGAAAGCCAATGTCCAAGGAAAGAGCAGATGCGATTATCAAGCTGATTGAGAGCCAAATACAGACCAATCGGAGTCTCATACCCAAACCCCCCATTGAGGACTCACCTATAATCAGCATCGCGGATATAAAAATGACCACTCCGCCCATTTACGGAGTTGGCGACAAGGTGGGCAGAAAGGTGGATAGTTGAGAAAGTCGTGCAGGTCGGCTGCTTTATTCTGTAATTTTCTTCCTAAATACACAGAATTCCCTTTTCTTCTGGTCTCCACAGACAAAACGACGATTAGGCAATGTGCCGTTAACTGGCCGTAATAACCAATAAAGACGGGTTTGCCTTCTCTTTTGTTAGCTCTGATTTTGATCCTTTGCTTTCACACTTCGGTCTGAATTTTCTCATTGGTCACTTGCTACTTAGTAGCACCTGGTGCTGTGTGGCTTTTTCTTGCTTCCTGATGTTGGTTTGCACCCCGTGCATGAAACTGCCACTATGCTGTGTCCACCCGAAGTGGGGAGGGGTGGGGGGAGGCTGATCTTCTAAACTTACTCTCTGTACTGCCTGAGGAAGCAGACCAGTTCATCAGAAAGGAATCAGAGTAGGCACGGAACCCTGAACAGAGAAGGCCTTTCTGGGTTTACTTATTTTTTCAAAGGAGTTACTGGGTCGTTTGGAGAGTTATGACGTGTCTTTCTATGCAAAAAAAGTCCATGATTTTTCTAGTGACTCAGTGTTCATTTCATTTATTTATTTATTTATTTATTTATTTATTTATTTTTGCTACAGGACACATGATGTCACCAGAGACAGATAGAGCTAAGGGCGGAGTGGGGTGAGATGAGAAAGCTAGCCGCCAGGTCCAGGACTTGAATGACTGTTGGCCATGTGGGAGTCCAACACCTTATCCACCATGGCATCTGATGGGCCCTTGGGGCTTTTTGTTTTTAATCACTTTTCAAATCCATTTATTTATTTATTTTAATTTGTTCAGAGAGGGTTAGAGAGGTGAGGGGGGCGGGGAGTGTGAGTGAGAAAGCAAGCCGCCAGGTCTGAGACTCGAACCATGGTCAGCCATGTGGGAGTCCTGCGCCCTTTTAACCACCACGCCACCTGCTGGCCCTATTAATCACTTTTCTTTTTGGAGAGGTTTTTGCTATAGGATGTGTACGCTCGCCAGAAAGACAGAGACAGAAAGCGAGAAGTAACTCCCCGGGGGAAATGGCCACGCCGCAATCCCTTCTTCTCCATTCTCCTCTCGGGATCTTGGGCACGCACGCACACGCGCCCGGCGTGAATTTAAGCCACCGGGTCCGGGACGCAAACCGCGGTCGACTACACGGGAGTTCAACGACATAGCCATTATGCTAACTGCTGGTCTCATTAATCACTTTTTTTAAAATTAAGAAATTCTGCCTTTTGATTTATTTATTTATTTATTTTTCCAGGCTGATTTCACATTTTACATAAAGTCTGGGTTGTGATGTATATATTTTCAACAGAGATGTTTCTTTCTGTTAAATGTTTCCTCCCTTTGCACCTCACAGTCGCCCACTACCTAACCCACTCTGAACCAACCACTGCCCTCCCTTACAGTTTCTGGTACAAGCACTGAATCCCCTGTACTGTTGTATCTCTCTGCTATCGTATCTTCAGATCGTTCCATTTCTGCCCTGAGTACAGATATTTGGTACATGTCGAGTGGGGATATACAGTGTGTATCTTTCAAAGTACACCTCACTTTGTCCAACAGTAAGTCTTCCATAGTCATCCACTTGGAATCAAATGGTAGGGCCTCATTGTTTCTTATAGCTGTGTAATGTTCCGTAGTATGTATGCACCCAGTCATCAGGTCTTGGACACTTAGGTTGATTCCTTGTTTCAGCAATTGTTTGTTTATTTCATATTACATTTAGTCACATATTTCTTTTTATTTATTTAAATAAAAGAAAGACAGAGAGACAAGAGTGGGAAAGTGAGAAAGCAAGCCACCAGGTCCAGGACTTGAACCAGTCAGCCACGTGGGAGTCCTGCGCCGTTAATCACCACGCCACCTGCTAGCCCCATCACATACATCTTTACGGTGCATGACATTTCTTTTTCCAGCACGATTACCATGCATATCAGTCAAGACAAAGATATTATACTCCACATCCTCATCAACAAATAGCTTTTCATTTTTTTTCCAGATGATTATTATTATTATTTCTCTTTCTCTTCTTATTTAAACATTCACTCGCTACACATCATTTGACTGGTAAAGAGAATTTACCTAACATTAAATACTTCTCAGACCAGTCCAGCTGAAAATACTATACATATTACCCTCGACAGATAATAAACCTTTTCTGTGTCCCACAAATGTCATACCTATTTTTCTCCTGATTGCCTTCTCTATGGTCTCCCATTCTCCCTCCCTCCCTAGGCCCACACTGTCTTCAGCGTCCATAACTGTTTTCACTGCCTTTATGCCCTCCAGTATTTCAATCTCTACCATAGAGTGTGGCTAGTCGGTATATATTAAGCAGATACATGCAATATCTACCTTTCGTAGCCTGGCTTGCTTCACTCAGCAGTAAATCCTGCATATTCGGCCACTTTCTATCAAATGCCAGGGTCTTGTTGTTTTTTGTACCTGAATAGTATTCCATAGAGTATATGTGCCATGCTTTTTCTTTTTCTTTTTTTTCTTTTTGAGAGGTTTTTGCTATAGGGTGCGTACGCTCGCCAAAAAGACAGAGACGGGCAGAAAGCGAAAGATCACCCCCCCAGGGGGGATGGCCACGCCGCAATCCCTTCTCCTCCGTTCTCCTCTTGGGGATCTTGGGCACGCACGCACACGCGCCCGACCTGAGTTTAAGCCACCGGGTCCGGGACTCGAACCGCGGTCGACTACGTGGGAGTCCAGCGACATAGCCATTATGCTAACTGCTGGTTCCGAAAATTTTTTTTTTTAATCTTTCCTTTCCATATGAAGGATAGTCTTGCTGAGTGTAGTATTCTTGGTCGAAATTGTTTTTCATTTTAACACTTTGACTATATTTCCCCATTCTTCCGTTGCCCGCATTGTTTCTTTTTGTTGACGTTGTTAACATACAGAAATTGATTTAATTATATTGTATAAAAACAGCCTATATGTCTAAGTAGCACGTGTATAATATCCATAACATTTTAATCACTTATTTGTTTTTCTTTAAAATGTATTTATTTATTTTATATTCATTCACTGAGCATCATCACAGCATACACAATGCGATTTTTCATCCTGAATCCACTCTATGGTGGCTTAATCATACACGGTATCGTCAACAAGTAATTTTTCACGTCTTGTTTCTTACATATCTGTGTGTGTGTGTATGTGTGTGTGTGTGTGTCTGTGTGTGTGTGTCTGTGTATGTATGTATGTGTATGTATTTTCCCCCTCTGTTTCTCACCCTGTCGTTTCCCACCCTCCTCCCAAACTGTCTCTGGTATCTACAGTTGCTTTCTATTCCTACCCCCACTCCCTACATTTTATTGATTCACAAAATATCTTAATTATTCTAACTACTTCCAATAGCAAGTTTGGCTGATGTATACATACCTGTAAGCACATGTCTGACTTCAGGCATGGATCTCTGAGTAGAATGAACATACTATAAAGTAGCACCTAGCTGAGGCTAAATAGCTTACTGCAGTCATTATTAAATAGGTATTTTTAATAAATTTTTTAATTTCAAAAAAAAAACAAGTTTTAGCTTCAGAAAATCAAAATCAAAATAAAAGTTAAGAGAACTTTGCTTAAGACTTAAAAATCCAGGAAACAAGGTAGGGTTCTGTTCAAGTAGCAGGTACATGAACGTATTGACAGTTCGAGACAAGACAAAAGTCCTTAAATCTGGAAAACAAAGCATAGAAGAAACTCGGTAAGGTTTTAGTCAAAAGTCATAAGATTCTCTTTCACCAGTTCATTCTCATGTACTTAAATCTATCTTCTGTTGTGGTCCGAGCTCTCTGTTAAAATTCTGGAAGGTAACGTCCGACCCCAGACTTGCCCCTACCGTTAGGTTGGCCATCTGCTTAGTTGTTTTTGAACTCTTATTTCTGTGTGTCTGTATTTAGTTTTCCTGATACAGCACTCCCTTTAGAACGTCTTGGAGAGCTGGTCTGGTGTTGGTAAATTCTTTCAGGTTTTGTTTATCTGAGGATGTTCTTGTCTTTTCTTCCCATACGAAGGATAATATTGCCGGGTATAGTATTCTTGGCTGAAATTGTTTTTCACTTAACACTTTGAGTATATCTTCCCATTTTTCCCTCGCTCACGTGGATTCCGACGAGAGAGGTCCGCGGTTAGCCTGGCGGGATATCCTTTGTAGCTAACTTGACCTTTTATCTCTTGCCGATCTTAGTATCTTGTCTTAGTCTGTGGTTTTGGCCAACCTGGCTATAAAGTGTCTTCCGTTTTAGTCTTCGAAAGTAATTTTTCACAGCTCAGGTTCAGTAGGCATCTCAGAAGCCTGTGTTTTTGCCTCTCCGCTCAAGAAATGGGGTCTGGAGGGGCAAGTCTCAGCAAGAAATCTTCCGTATTAGTCCTCGAAAGTAGTTTTTCAGAGCTCAAGTTCAGTAGACATCTCAGAGGCCTGCGTTTTTGCCTCTCCTCCTTGCGTGCATTGTTTCTGACGAGAGGTCCGATGTTAGCCCGATGGGATAACCTTGGTAAGTCACTTGATGTTTCCCTCTTGCCGATTTTAGTATCTTGTCTTTGTCTGTGGTTTTGGCCATTCTGGCTATGATGTGCCTTGGAGAAGATCTTGTTGGGTTTGACTCTGTTTGGGGTCCTATGTATTGCTCAGGTCTGGATAGTTGAATGCCTCTCTAGGCTTGGAAAGTTTTCTTCCAGGATTTCATGGAATAGATTATCAATGGCCTTGTTATTTTCTCCCTATTCTGGGATACCAGTTATCCGGATGTTTGGGTGCTTGGTGATAGCCTAGTATTTCTGGTATCTTGTCCTCATTTTTCTTGGCTGTTTTCTCAGGCTTTTTGATATATATATATTTTTTTTTTCAGTCTGAAAACAGCCACTGTTTGTTTACTGACCAGATTACAGAAATAATCATGGTGGATACCCTAGTTCATCCTTTTAATAAGTCTGTCGATCTGGTCTTCCCTGTTGCCAGCATCTCCACCTTCTACAAAATGGGTGGTCTTTTTCTTCATTCCACCTCGTGGAGAAGACCATTTGAAGGGCCACCGGAAGGTATTTGCTTCTTTGAAGCGTTTTCTGAGAGTATAGATGTCATGAATCAGATCCTCCATGCACATGATGCCGAATTTACCAAGAGATCGAGCAATCGAAGACTTATCTGTCAAAGCAATTCGCTGCTTAATGATTTTGCCATAGCCACGTTTGTAGGTCAGTTCATTTGCTGACTTCAGGTTCGGGTACTCCCATGCAATATATGGCTCCACAATTCTCAGCATGTTGATTGAGGCCTTGTTGAGTTTAACAAAGGTGCCATTGAAGATCTGGCGAAGGCGAAGAAGCTGCAACACCTTTCGAACACAACACCCTTTGAACCTTTGGGCTCACTCCATTGATCCCTCTGACCCCGATGACAAACGCCAGTTTTGGGTTCTGCAGGTACATAGAAGTTGCCAGCTTTTCTTGCCATCCTGGCCACACAAATCTCTGTTCTGTACGTCTGTCCCTATGCCTTATGATTATTGCTTAGCTTCTTCATAGTTAAGCTTCCTCCTTGCCTTTCGAAGCATCTTTTGAGCAAACTTCTTTCTCAGGCGCTCGATCTTCAGCTCTGCAAAAGTCCTTCGCTTTTTCTTAAGGGTTTCTGGCACCGCAGGAACCTTTTTCTTGGTGGCTTCCGCCGCAGCAGGAGCCTTTTTCTTGGTTTCTGCCACAGCAGGAACCTTTTCTTGGTTTCTGCCGCAGCAGGAACTTTCTTTTTCTTCTCTTGAACGCCCTCCATGGTTCCAACCGGAAAGGGGACGGCCTTTTTGATCATTTTTTCTAGGCCAGAGGTTTTGTATTCTACATTCGAGGTTTGATCTTCTGCGTGATCTAATCTACTGTTAATATTTTCAAGGAAGGTTTTAATTTCCTGTATCACATTCTACATCTCTAACAATTCTGTGTGATTCTTTTTTATGGTGTCTATTTCTTCTTTCAAATCGTAAAAGGACTTCCTCATCTCCTGGAGCTCGTCGTCCCTTTTCTCTCCTATCTCACTTAGTTTGGTCACTACAGATGTTCTGAATTGTTTATTCGACATTTCCACGAATTCCACTGTGTTGTCTGTGGGTGATGAGGAATTGAGGTTTTTCCCTTCGTGGGGGTGGGGGGAGACTTTTTTTTCGTTGCTCATATTTCTTGTGCCTCTTCAATGGTTTCTAGTCATCTGGTGATCTGTACGTTCCTTCCTGAATTATTCAAGGTATCTCTGAGCATTCAGAGGCGTGCAGGTGTAGGCAGTTGGTGATCTCTCTTCTGCTCTGCCTTCCCATTGCTCACCAGCACCTTGCACCGCTGTCAACTGTCCCGGGTGACCCAAAGTCCTCCCTGTTTCTAGAGACCAGGTGCGGCTGAAACTGAGCCACTGACCTTCAGCTCGGTAACAAAGAAGAGATCCTGTGGTGCACAACTATACAAAATGCCAACGTCCTGAGAGTTCAAAGGTGGGGGAGGGGAGGGGATGAACCACGGGTCACAGCCATTAAGCCCTCCAGCCACAGGCAAGGCCCTTTGCTGGACCGGGTGTCCGGATGGGGCGGGGAGGGGCACAAGCTCGTCTCAAAGTCCCAAGCAACAAACCGGGAGAGTCCGAAGGCGAGTGGGGGAGGGGATGAACCTCGGGTCCCATCCGTTAAGCCCTCCAGCCGGATGCGGCCTGCCGTCCCGTGTTTCAGTAATTGTGAACAATGCCACAATAAACGTGGACGTGCAAGTGTCTTTCTGACTGATTTTGTATCCTTTGGGTAAATACCAAGGAGTGGGATTACGGGGTCATATGGTAGTTTTGCATGTAGGAACGTCCATGTTGTTTTCTGTAGACGTGGTGCTAATCTACATTCCCACCCAGGATGTAAGAGGGTGCCCTTTCCACCGCAGCCTCACCAGCACTGGTCGTTTTTATTTTTCTTTCTTGATCCTAGCCATTCTAGTGGGGGTTGAAAGGTATCTCGTTGTGGTTTTAATTTGCATTTCCCTTCTGACAGGAGACCTGGGACATTTGTTCATCTGCCTTTGGTCATTTGCTGAACTTCCTTGGAGAGCTGTCTATTCAATTCATTTGCCCATCTTTTTAATTGGATTGTTCCTTTTTTAAATAGGCGAGCTGCTTGAGTTCTCTATATATTTTGGATATCGTTCCCTTGTCTGAGGAATGCTTGGCAAGTATTGTCTCCCATTCCGAGGGTTGTCTTTTCACTCTAATTGTTTCCTTTGCTGTGAGGAAGCATTTAGCTGGATGTAATTCCACTTGTCCATTTTGAGGATTGTTGCCTGTGCTTTTCTTACTTCAGAAAGCTTTGCCTACTTCGGGAACAGCAAGCGGCATGGTGGTTAAGGTGCTGACACTCCCACATGGCTGACCACAGTTCAAGTCCCAAACCTGGTGGCTTGCTTTCTCACTTTCTCTCTCTCTCTCTCTCTCTCTCTCTCGTCAAATGAAAATAAATGAATGAAGGACCAACACTTAACGTGATGGTTATGTTGCTGAACTCCCATATAATCGACCGCAGTTCGAGCCCCGGACCCAGTGGCTTATACTCACGCCGGGCGCATGTGTGTCCGTGCCCAAGGTCCTGAGAGGAGAATGTAGGAGAAGGGACTGTGGTTTGGCCATCCCCCCTGGGGGGTGATTTCTCACTTTCTGAATCTCTGTCTCTCTGGTGAGCACATGCGCCCTGTAGCAAAAACCTCTCCAAAAAAAAAAAAAGAATGAAAATAAAATTTTTTTTTGAAAATTTTTGTTGTTGTTGTTTTAAACTTCGCCTACTCCAGCATCAGGAGTTTCCCCCTATGTTTTCTACTCTTTTTTTTTCCCAGCTTTAAGTTTAAGTATTTGTTCCGTTTTGAGTTGATTCTTGTTAATGGTGAGAGATGGGAGTTGTTTCATTTTCTTCTGTAGGTCTAGTTCTTCCAGCAGCACCATTTGCTGAAAAGACCTTCTTTTCTCCACTGCATTGTCTTACACCCTTGTCAAAGATCAGATGACTGTATGATTTGGGGTCTGTTCCTGAATTCTCTACTCTGTTCCCATTGGTCTGTGTGTCTGTATTTGTGCCAGTACCATGCTGTTTTGATTATCACCGCTTTGTGATCTCTTTTGAAGCTGGGCAGTGAGATGCCTCTTGTTTTTATTCTTTGTGCATGGTACTGCCTTGGTGATATGGAGTCACGGAGTCTTTTATGATTCCGGACAGATGTTATGATGTAACTGCCTCAAAATAAGGAGGGTCTTCAGGACCTGCAGGAGTGAATTGACCAGCCTGGGGCGCCTTCTTCTTTTTCCTTTCTTGGAGAAATTTTGAGGGTGGTTTCTCTTTTCTTGGTCTGGTGATAGTGGTTTAAGATAAATGAGTACTTGAGAAATTAGAAAACAAATGAAAAGCAAAAGAAACGAGTAAGGGAAAAGTGCGTATTATCAAAACGTGATTCGGTGATAGTGATAACCCTCCAGTGGTTCACACCCTTCAAACTAGCCATACAACTTACTGGAATTTGTTCAGAAACACGTATTTGGAAGTGTACAGACAGGTCTATTGGAGTGGGTGTTGACTGAAACATCAGTTAAGATACCAGAACTGGGAACAACCCAGCAGGAGAGGCTAAGACCTTGCACAGATTAGTGTGAAAATAGGGAAGTTGCTGGGCAACATAGGCTATAGTTTATTTGCATGTAGAGAATCTTTTTCTGCTGCTGTGGGGCGTGTGCTTTTGCAACAGACAGAGACAGGGAAAGTGAGCAAGCACCTGCCCTGGGGGTGGGGGCTGGGAGGAGGGGATGGCCATGTCGCAGTCCCATCTCCTCCATTCTCCTCTTGACATTTTGTGCCCCCACGCAGACACACCTGGCATGTGTTTCAAGCCGCCAGGTCTGGGACTTGAACCGCAGAGTCAGTCATGTGGGATCCAGCTGCCTTAATCGCCACACTATCTGCTGGCCCTGCATAGAAAATCTTAAGAAGGGTTGTCATATGTATGGTAAGGCACAGAAAAGTATATTTGGAGAAATGATACCAAATTCTTAAGTGTTTCTCTCTCAAAGGCAGGATTATGGGAACTTAAATTTTTTTTTTTTTTGGAGAGGTTTTAGCTATAGGGTGTATGTGCTCGCCAGAAAGACAGAGAGAGATGGAGCGACAGGGAGAGAGCGAGAAATCACCTCCCAGGAGGGATGGCCATGCCGTAATCCTTTCTCCGCCAGTCTCCTCTCAGGATGTTGGGCACGCACACACACGTGCCTGGCATGAGTTTAAGCCACCGGATCCGGGACTCGAACCACGGTCGGCTACATGGGAGTCCAGTGACATAGCCATTATGCCAACTGCTGGTCCCGGGAACTTTACATTTTTAAAGATGAAGTATGAATAGGGGACCAGGTGGCATGATGGCTAAGGTGCTGGACTCCTATATGCAGTTTGAGTTCCGGTCCTGGTGACTTTCTCTCTCTCTCTCTCTCTATCTATCTCTTTCTCCCCTCACCCACCTCTGTCTCTGTCTGGTGAGTGCACATGGTCTATAGCAAATTTTAAAAAGTGATAGTAGCGGCAGGCAGGTGGTATGGTTAAAGCTGCCAGACTCCCACATGGCCGACCGTGGTTCAAGTCCCAGACCAGGAGGCTTGGTTTCTCACTTTCTCCCCCCCGCCTCCCGGTCAAATTAAAATAAATAAAGTTAAATAAAATAATAATGAAAACTGATAAAATTACATAAGCATTTATAAAAATGTTTTTATTAAAGAAGAAGTATGAATACAAAAAAATGTATTAAGAAATCATGCCAGTTCATCAAAAATCAGTTCAAAAACAATAAATTCTGTTAAGATACAAAGGCGGCGAGAGTTGGCTCTTCCAATTTAAATTTGCAATACAGAGTTCAAGTCATTAGCCAGCCTACTTAACAGAGATAAAGATTGTGAAGATATAAATTAATCATTGGCAATTGGAGATAACCATAGATGCAAAGAATGCTTAAAGAATTATGGGAAAAGCGTAGGAACTAAGTGTTAATTGATATGATAATATGTCGGGGGGGGGGATAGCCCCATAGCATAGTAGTTAAGGGAACCATATCCCACATAGCTGATGAACCGCAGTTCAGATCCCAGCCCCTGGTAGCTTGAAAAACACTCAGGGCCTGTGCACACGTGTGCCCAGAACCCCAACAGAATAGGAAAACGGAGGAGAAGGGGTTGTGGTTCGATCACGCCCCATCGTTGTGGGGAGGTGCTTTCTCCCTGTCCCTCACTGCTGTCTCTGTGGTGAGCATATGACCATCTGTCAGTTTGAATGGGATGCGGGGGTACTGTTGTTTAGGAATAAGTAAGATACCAAAGTTGACCAAAACAGATACAAACAATGTAAACACAGATGTGGTCATACAAGAAAAAAACAAAAATGTAGGGGCCAGCCCGTGGCTCAGTGATTGGCACCCGGATCCCACGTGGCCCACCACAGAGATTAGGTCCCGGACATGGTGGCTTGAAAACATGCCGGGAGCACATGTGTGCACACAGTCGCAAGAGAAGGGAGAAATGGAGAAGCGATTATGGTGTGATCACATCCCTTGCAGAGGTTGGGGGGTGCTTTCTCCTCCTCTCTCTGACGAGCACACCATACCCTCTACCACATTAAAAAAAAACAAACAATTGAGCAGACCATCCAAGAGCTGTGCACCAGGCTAGGAGAATGATTTATCCTTATCTTTCAAGGGATAGGCCATTTAAGAGCTATTTCCAGTGCTTCCAAGTATGGAGGGAGACAGAAATGTCATTCTCAATTTGTTCATGTAGCCCAGAAGGCAAACCTGTAGACCGGCCTCACTGAGGAACGTTAACATAATAAACGTGGCAAACGAAACATTAACCAAATCTCAGCTCCATTATTAGCACATTAAAAGAAGAACATGAATCCATGAAGTTTACATTAGAGAGTAGACGATTCATTGCTCTTGGGGACTTACTAATATAATTCCCTCTGGTATTCTTAGGTCAAAAGAGGGGAGAACGGCATAATTGTGTGTATATGTGAGGTCTTTCAACAGTTTGTGGGGACCAGCCAGTGGCGTGGAGGCTAAGGTGGCTGAATCCTACCCTGGCCAGCTGTGTTGTTTTGAGTACCAGACCCAGCAGCTTGAAAAACATGCCGGGCTCATGTGCGTCTGTACCTGAAATCCCAAGAGGAGAATGGGGGCAAAGGGATGGCTGTGGGGCCGGGCCCCACACCGGTGGGTGATTTCTGACCCCCCTTCGCCTCTCTCTCCAGCCAGGTATGTGCACCGTGTAGCAAAACAGCTGTTTAAAAAAAAGTTTGTGAGAGATGAGTCTTATAAAAAATACCGTGTACGGGTTTCAGATTTTTCGTACCAAGGGGCCAGCAAGAGTCGTCGTGCTGGTTGAGGTGCTAGCCTCCCACATGGCCTACCACGGTTCAAGTTGCAGACCTGGCAGCTTGCTTTCTCGGCACCCCTCCCCGCATCTCTCTCTGGTGTAATAATTAAGAAGAAAATAATAAATCAAGTTAAATCATTATTTTTTTTTTAAAAAAAGAAAGAAAAACTCTATAACCCTTTATTATGAGAAAATTGTTTTTCTTTTTTTCTTTTTCTTTTCTTTTTTTTTGGAGAAGTTATTTGTTTGTTTGTTTTTGCTGTAGGGCGCATGCACTCGTAAGCCATCAGGTCCGGGACGCGAACCACGGTCGACTGCATGGGAGTCCAGAGACATAGCCATTATGCCAACTGCTGGTCCCAATAGTTTTTCTTTCTTTTTTTTTTTAAGATAGTTTTTTTGTCTGTGTTTTTGTTTTTGTTTCTTTTTGCTGGAGTTGCATGTGCTCACCGGAGAGACAGAAAGCAAGAAATAACCCCCAGGGGAGATGGCCACACCACAAGCCCTTCTCCTCCATTCTCCTCTCAGGATTGAGTATGACCGCACACGCGCCTGGAAGGAGTTTTAAGCTGCCGGTTTTGGGACTCAAACCACGTTCAGCTATGTGGGAGTGCAGTGACCTAACCATTACACCATCTGTTGGTACCTAAATAAATAATAATTTTACAAAATAATTGTTCATTACAAAATAAACTCATGCTTAAATCTGTTTTCTTTCTTTGCTCACATTCTTTCTTTTTTTAAGAGAGAGTTTTGCTATAGGGGTTGTGCGCACTTGCTGGAGGGATGGGAGGTGAGAAATCTCCACCACCACCCTGCTCCTCCCCGGGAGGATGGCCATACTGTAATCCCTTCTCCTCTCAGGATTTTGGGCATGCACGCACATGTGCCTGGTATGAGTTTTAAGCCGCCGGGACTGGGACTCCAACTGTGGTAGAGCATGTGGGAGTCCAGTGACGTGACCATTACACCATCTGCTGGTCCCTTTGGTGAGCTTTTCAAAGTTCCCATCTATGTGCTAAACACAGCACCTTATACAAATCATTTATTCCTGTTTTTCTTTTAGTTTGCTGTAGGGCGCCTCTGCTCCTGGAAAGAGAAAGAGAGATGCAGAGACAGAGGAGAGGTAGCAATCACTGCCCTGCCTTTCCCCAGCAGGGGAATGGCCACACCACAATCCCTTCTCTAAGAATTTTGAGCAGGTGCTCACACCCATTCAGTGTGTTTTTTCAACCCATGGGGTCTGCAACTCGAACCACATATTCAGCTCGTGGAATCCCGCTGTCTTAACCACCATACCTCCAGCTGGCCCTCATTCCTCTTGGGGAATTAGGAGTTAGGCCCTGTTGAGTGGTGCTCCCTCTTAGTTCAAACAAAATTTGAGGACCAGCAGATGGCATGATGGCTATGTCGCTGGAATCCCACGTACTCAACCACGGTTCAAGTCCAGGACCCAGCAGTTTAAAACTCATGCTGGGTGCGTATGCATGCATGCCCAAGATTCCGAGAGAAGAATAGAGGAGGAGGGATTGCAGTGTGACCATCTCCCCTGGGGGGTGATTTCTCACTGTCTGTCTCTGTGACGATCACACGCGCACTATAGCAAAAATCTCTCCTAAAAGAGAGAGAGAGAGATGTGACTGGCGAGATACTTTTTCCATTTGATCTGGATCGAGACATCTTCCATCTGGAGTCCTTTCCAAACCTAATGGTTAAAGTATTCTCAATCTGTCAGAGATTGAGCTCTGCTGGCAGTGCTGGCCGTTGTAAATAAACAAAAGAGTCAGTACCCACAAGGAGAAGGCAAGTCTTGTTTTGTTTTGTTTTGTTTTGTTTTGCAAGTGACAGTCATCTGTCTGCAAAGCCCCAGAGAATCAACTGGAAGTGGTTAGATTGAGGACGGAGTCCAGTAAGAGAGCTGGTAGCAAAACAAATGGGCAAAGATCAGTCCATTTCTTACATTAGGGTGCCTGTGTGGCTGAATGAAGACAGAAAAAAAAAAAAAAAAAAAACAAGACAAAGGCTGCAGAAGACACCTTTTTAAAAGATTTATCTATCTTTATTGCTATTTTAAAAATTTGTTACAGGGTCAGCACGCTCACCAGAGAGAGAAATGGGTCCAGGACTTGAACCACGGTTCGCCGTGTGAGAGCCCAGCGCCTTAACCACCACATCACCTGCTGGCCCCCAGGTGTTGATTTTTTTTTTTTTTTGGAGAGGTTTTCGCTACAGGGCACGTGCACTCGCCAGACAGAGAGAGACAGAAAGCGAGAAATCACCCCCCAGGGGGGATGGCCACGCCGCAGTCCCTTCTCCTCCGTTCTCCTCTCGGGATCTTGGGCACGCACGCACACGCGCCCGGCGTGAGTTTTAAGCCACCAGTCCGGGACGCGAACTGCGGTTTACTACGTGGGAGTCCAGTGACATAGCCATTACGCTAATTGCTGGTCCCCCCAGGTGCTGATTTTTAACAGCTTTATCGAAGAATAATCCATAGACCATGTAATTAACCCACCGAAAATGTATAACTCAGGGGTCCGTAGCGGATCGACAGGGCTGCACTGTCACCACCAGAGTCAGTCTGACAACTTTTCCATCACTCCCCCCAAAGAAACCCCCTTCCCTGTGAGCAGTCTCTCCCCATCCCCACCCTTTAGTCCTGGGTAACTCCTGAAATACTTTCTGTCTTTCTGGGTTGGCGTGTTCTAGACGTGTCACGCCTTCAAGGGGATCGTACGATTGGTGATCTTTTGTGTCTGACTTCTTCCACTTGTTCACCTGGGGTTGTGGCATGTGCCAGCACGTCATTCCTTTTCATGGGCAGATAATCTCCATGTTCTAACGGTACCACAGTTTGTTCATTCTTCCCTTGGTAGTCACCTGGGCCGTCTCGGCTCTGTGGCTATTGGGAATAATGCTGCTTTGAACGTTTGTGTGCACGTTTTTGTACAGGAGTATGTTTTCTCTTGGGTGGTATATACCCAGGAGCACAATGGCTGGGTTGTGTGATAATTCGGTGCATAGCAGTTTCGGAAACTGATGGACCTTGTTTCTTCTCTTTTTTATAGGAAAAAAGAAAGAAACTAGTGTTAAAAAGATGTCAGTTCTCTCCTAGAGTGAATCATAAATTCAGTACAGTCTCAAAGAATGTCCTAGTGGAATCCCTCAGTTATTGCCGTCATGAATGTAAAGTTTGCATTTCAAATGTAACTTTTTCCAGTATTAACGAGTTTTATGATCGAAAAGCCACGGAGGCAGTTTCCAATTTCTGATATGCTGGGTGGTGGGGCAGGGAGTGAGTGTAGTTGAGGCAGATGTAGCCAGTAAAGGACCTATAAAGGTCGAGACGGTGGACCGTGAATACAGCAGAGCACTTGAAGACCGCCGCAAGCACTGTGCGTGCCTGCCACCCCGCTGAGGAGTTGTGGTGTCTTTTCCTGCTTGGGAAGTTGGGGTAGGAGGAAGTGAACTGAAAAGCATGATTTGAGAAAAAGCCAGGTACCACATCAGCCATGTGCGAGACAGGTTTTTAAGAAATCGGCATCCAGTGGGCCAAGTCGGGACCTTAGGTTGGCTGGTAATCCATATGTAAGACCCTAAAGGAGATGACTGTGGATGCACAAGTTCACAGTCTTCATCCAAGTCGGCGATGATGTGTAATTCTGTAAAAATTATGCTGTTCTCCTAAATGCACCCTAAGAAACTCAGACCCGCGATTCTGTCCATCTTCTAGGTGGCCACTCGGAAGGCATGTGGTTTGGCTCTGGCTAGGCTGGGCCATATAAATGACAGAGTCGTTGTGCTGGATGGTGACACCAAGAACTCCACCTTCTCTGAGATATTCAAGAAGGAGCATCCTGAGCGCTTCATCGAGTGTTTTATTGCTGAGCAAAACATGGTGAGTGTGCTGGGCGGGTGTCTCGCAGGCCTTCTCAGTACCTGTGGTCTTGCTGGACACGTGGCGTGGCGGCCAAGGTGCTGGACACTCCCACATGGCTGACCACGGTTCGAGTCCTAGACCTGGTGATTTGCTTTCTCAGTTTCTCTCTCTCTCTCTCTCTCTCTGTGTCTTCCTCTACTCAACTTAAGAATACATGAATAAATCAAATTAAATAAAAAAGTAATTATTAAAGAGGAAAAAAATTCTTTAAAAAAAAAGATGAGAACGCGTGACTGGCGGGAGGGGTGGCTCGTTGAGAGCCTTTCGGGGACGGAGAACAGAGGTGGGGGGTGTGGCGGACGAGGTAGAGGTGAGAGAGCAGAGATGGAAGGTGACGGTGCGTGTCTGAATGGCGGCAGGATGATCCGAGAGGACAGGGGAAGCTGTACAGTACGGGAGCGAAGCAGGCCACTGCACGGTTGGTGGCCTCTTGGAGAGGGCGTGAGTGAGGTGAGGTCCAGGATGGCCAGTTGGCCTTCAGGACGTGTGGAACCACAGCAGGCAGAAGGCAGATGAGACAGACTTCATCTACTCACTCCCTGTTCCCCTCCAGGAGGCCACCTGGGTGGACAGGGCAGGGAGGATGGGGTGCTAAATGTGGGAGACGAGAATGGAACGACCATGCATGGTGGTGCGTGCCAGTGGTCCCGGCTACTCGGGAGGCTGAGGCAGGGGGGTCGCAAGAGAGTGAGAGCCTATGCAGGCAAAAGGAAGAAAGACGACGAGACACACTGGGACTGCAGAGCAGTTGGGTGTGCTGAGAGCAGGGGTGGGGCAGGGCAAGGCAAGGCAGGGCAGGGCAGGACAGTACAGGACAGGACAGGACAGGACAGGACTGGGTCCCGTGGGATTCTGATTCTTGTTCTCTGTGTGGCAGGTGAGCGTGGCGCTGGGCTGCGCCACCCACGGTCGGACCATCGCCTTCGCTAGCACCTTTGCTGCCTTTCTGACCCGAGCATTCGATCAGATCCGGATGGGAACCATGTCTCAAGCCAACATCAACCTCGTTGGTTCCCACTGCGGGGTGTCTGTCGGTATGCGTTTCGAGAGCCAGCGCCTCCATAGCCTGGCTCCTCTACAGGGAAAGATGAGCATGCGATCGGGTGACCCGTAACCTTGCTGCTGGATCTGTGAAGCTTGAGTACCCAGGACGACTTCTTTACGAAGCCACGTCGCGTTTTAAGTGTTGGGCACTGTGGGTAAAATCTTGGAAGCCATCTCCTGGGTGTTAACAGCTGTAGAGCTCGCACTCTGTCCGTCCAGAGCGCCTCTCATGTGTCGGGCCATGTTACTGGACCTGAGCAGGGACAGCAGAGTCCCAGAAACCTTCCTGCCACAGGTTACCGGGGCATGAACAGTGGAGGCAGAGGCTGCTCCCAGCCACTGGCTGGCCTGCTCCTGCT